>NC_065446.1:142407541-143007541 GCF_917563875.1 Diabrotica virgifera virgifera | reverse complement strand
GATTACGTTAGTCTTTTTTCTCAAATTAGCAATGATTGTATTATTACCGGAGATTTTAATGCACATCATGGATTATGGGGATCAAATTCATGTTGCGTCGATGGTAATATACTAGTAGAAGCATTAGATTTCTTTCCTAATTTAATTGTTGTTAATGACGGGTCGGCTACTAGAGCTACTCCTCCAGGGAATATGAAATCTGTTGTAGATCTTACTATTATATCCTCTAGTTTATGTCCATCCTTTGACTGGACTGTTCTTCCAGATACCTATGGATCAGATCATTTTCCAATTAGACTTTCTGTGCAGAATATGAAAATTGAAAATAGAACTTTTATATCTTCGGCTAAATGGTCGATGTCTAATGCAAACTGGGATAATTTTAGAAACAACGTAGAAAGTGCTTTCAGACACGAACCAAATAAAAACCAAACAAACGAAATGATTTTCTTTTTATTAGATTCTATTACTGATGCAGCCAACAAATCTTTCAAAATTATCAAACCGTCAGTCAAATCTTTCAAATCGCCACCATGGTGGGATGATGAATGCCTCACTGCTTCTAACGCTAGAAAAAATTCCTTTAAAATTTATAAATCTAATCTTACCCTTTCAAACTTCATGGAATATAAGAAGAATGAAGCTATATGTAAACGAACTTTCCGCTCAAAAGCTAAATCTAGTTGGGCTCAGTTTTGTTCCTCACTTACTAGGCAAACTTCACCTTCAGAGCTTTGGAAAAGGGTAAACAAAATTCAAGGTAACAAAAAGTACACCGCTAATGATGAATGTATGGTAGAAAGGCTCTTTACAAAAATCTCTCCGGATTATGTCCATTTACCACTATTTATGCCGAGCATCTCTACTAATGACCACTTTTTACTAACCCCCATTTCAGCTGACGAACTTAAAGCAAATATCAAGAGTTCTAAAAATACAGCCCCTGGTATTGACGGCATTAACTATAGTATGCTATTAAACCTACCTGCAATTGCTATATATTATTTGTGCAAAATATACAACAATATTCTACTTAAAGGAGATCATTGTGACGCCCTCAAACAATGCCTGGTTATTCCTATACCCAAACTAAACCAGCGTACCGACTTAAGGCCTATCTCTCTCATGTCCTGTTTGCTTAAAACATTTGAACGAGTTATGAAAAGCAGATTAGAATGGTGGTGTGAGAACAAAAATATATTTCCAGTGTCTCAGTATGGCTTTCGTAGGAACAAGGGAACTATTGATTGTGTTTCTCAATTAACAACTGATATGCAATTATCATATTCAAATAATAATTATCTATCTGCCATTTTTCTTGATATTTCTGGGGCTTATGAAAATGTCAATTTAAATCTATTGTTCGAAAAACTGAAGCACATAGGTATTCCACCTTTGTGTGCTTATGTATTAGTAAACCTATTCCTTAATAGACAGGTATTTATTAGATGTAATGATAGATTGATTGGCCCAAGAGTAGTGCATCAAGGTTTACCACAAGGATCAGTCCTCAGTCCCTTGTTGTTTAATCTATACACTCTAGATCTCCACAGTATAGGAATTAGATGCAGTATATTACAATATGCAGATGATTTCTGCTTTTACAATGTGAATAAGTTGTACCAACAAAGTATTAATTCAACTAAGATGGTACTGGGTGATGCAAGAGAGTATTTTTTTAAACAAGGATTTGACCTTACTGCAAATAAATCAGCGGTGGTGTTTTTTACGCGACATCGCTTACCAGTTATGACCAGCATCATGATTAACAACCTAAGTATACCCGTTCATAAGCACTACACTTATCTTGGTATTACATTGGACACCAAGTTAACATGGGATGAACACATTAATAAGTGCTTAATAAAATGTGAGAAAAGTTTAAATATTCTTAAAGTAGTTAATCGCTATCGATGGGGTGCTGACCCTAAAATTAATTTAATGTTTTATCGTGCATATACCAGATCCATTCTCGACTATGGAAGCATTCTATATGGATCTGCCACAAACAGTCGCCTTAAAAAACTAGATCGCATTCAATATAAGGCTCTGCGGTTAGTTCTAGGTGCGCTCAAGTCTACGCCTATAGAGAATCTTTTAGCTGAATCCATGGAGCCTCCTTTACATTTAAGACGACTATTTTTGGCTGAAAAATTTATTCTTAAATGCCAATCTTACAACCAAACTGAACTACTACAAAAAATATGTGACATCTCTGTTTCTAATCTTGTCGACAAATGGTGGCACAACAGGAATTCTCCTATTTTAGCAGTGGCATACTCGAACGTTTCTCAGCACCTAAACAGTCCAGGTGAATTAACTTTAATGTTAATGTTTGGTTCCCAAATTTTGACAGTGAGAATCCAGTTGACTTTCAGCAACATATAGCCAAGCTTGATAATCCATGCAGGATTTTCACGGATGGTTCAAAATCAAGATTGGGAGTTGGATGTGCTGTATATATTCCGGATCACCAAGAATCCTTGATGTTCAAGTTAGATAAACAATGTTCCATATACTCTGCAGAAATGTTCGCGATTTATCAAGCTCTAGAATGGGCTGTCAACAAAAAAATTTCTAACAAGCAAGTTGTAATTATGTCAGATTCAAGATCTTCGTTATTAGCTCTAGAAAACAAACGTAAACATTTATATAAAAATAGCCTTGTCGTCAAAATTTTAGAAAACCAACTAAAGCTACTGGAAAAACAGACTTCTGTAACTTTCGTCTGGGTAAAAGGACATATTGGTATTTCCGGTAATATAAAAGCAGATTTATTTACTAAAGAGGCAATCTTAAAAGGATCGGAAATAACTTGGCTAGATAGAAGCGATCTAACAGCTACTCGCAAGAAAAGTTTGAAACAAAATTGGAATATTGAGTGGCACGCTTTCTGCAATCGAAGCAATAATCTCTACACCAAAATTCATCCTAGTTTACCTACTGAGCCTTTTGCTATCAGAAGTTATCCCAATAGAAATATATATGCCATGTTTATTAGATGTCTCTTTAATCATGCCACTGTCAAGTCATACCTCTATAGATTTAACCTATCCGAATCAGATCTTTGCGATTGCAATGGATATGTTGACGATATTAATCATTGGTTGTTTGGATGCAAACATAATGATGTTGCAATTAAGTTTTTGATGCACAATCTGGTTCAAGAAGAAATACCTTTCCCACAAAATAATGCTTCTCTTTTATATTTGTCTCGTAGAAATTCTAAAATTAAACAAATCATCTGGGAGTTTTTAAAAAGGACTAAGAGGAAAATTTAACTTGCACTGAATGAGTCCGGTTGAATGTGTTTAGCAATAATTATTGTTTTTTATGTTTATCCTTATTATGTAATATTGTCTCCCTGTGAAAGTTCATTAAGTAGATTTTGCAGGGAGGTAATAAGAATAGAATTGTATAAAAGTTTATATTGAAAAAATTTAAAAAAAAAAAAAAAAAAAAAAAAAATTATACAAAAAAATATGTATTC
The DNA here is from genome assembly GCF_917563875.1 of Diabrotica virgifera virgifera. Taxonomy (NCBI): domain Eukaryota; kingdom Metazoa; phylum Arthropoda; class Insecta; order Coleoptera; family Chrysomelidae; genus Diabrotica; species Diabrotica virgifera. The sequence continues at coordinate 143,004,051 of NC_065446.1, read as the reverse complement.
AAAAAAATATGCATACAAAAAAAATGTATAAAACAAATTAAATCTTAAAAAAAAAAAAAGTATAATAAATTATAAAAAAATAAAAAAGAGAAAAATAGAATTAAAAACACAAAGAGGGTGTAAACCTCCGCGGGGTTGATCCGGGTTGAAGCCTTATCGCTGTGTAAAAAAAACATATATTTATTAGCATTTAGTATTAGTATTTAGTATTAGCATGTAGTTTTTTTTGTCGATTTAATTATTTGTAAATTAATTTAAGTTGGTTAGGGCCATGAATGAGGAGTATACCTACTGGTCAATTAAGTGTTTCCACTTCTACATATGTATGTATGTATGTGCGTGCATAAGTATTATATGTGCGCACATGTACCTAATGTATTATGTAATGCAATGTATTATATTTGGAATATTGTAGCAAACAGTAATTTATTATCTATCGTGCCTGAATGGATCAAGTAATCCAAAGCCAATAAGAAAGAAAAAAAAATAGTTAATAATTACTAAATAGTTAGTAATTTTGCCAATTTTGGCAAAATTGGCCAAAAAAAATACGTACTAAAATAACTAGCCAGTTGTGTCTGAGTTTAGCGAACCGACTATAGCTGACTACTTTTTTAGTTATTGTAGCCCTATAGGAAGAAAACCTACCCGTGTCCTGTCTAGAGTTCACCTCCGTTTTTTAATTATTAACAATTTAATTTGTATGTAATTTCTACATAGATTACATAAATATGCAATTTTATTATAAATGTATTAATTAATAAAGGGTTTACTTTGTTTAAACATTCCTTGAAAAAATTATTTTTTTCCAAATATCTATTTTTTTACTCATATCATTAATGATCATAGAAAAAGTTAAAGTATATTTTAATAAATAAATTATTTTTATTAAATAATAATTTATTGAACATAATTTATTCATTAAAATATACCTTAACTTTTTCTATGATTAATAATGATAGTATCATTACCAAAAATGGATTTTTGAGAAAAGATTATTTTTTCAAAAATTGTTTAAAAAAATTAGACTGTTTATTAATTAATAATTGTCTAGTCTAGACAAATTGCATATTTGTAATGTACACAAAAGTACATACAAATTGAAAGAAGAAATATCAAAATCCATTGAGTAGATCCCAAGATATAGAAAATGGTAGTAGTTTCAAGTTGCTTTTTTAGTTTTTGAACTCGTGCATTTTTCGGCTCCCGCCAGGTAGCTGACAACTGTTTTAATTGTTGACCTATAGGATGAAAACCTACATGTTTCCTGCCTAGAGTTCGCGTTCGTTTTTTAATTATTAACAATTTATGTAAAAATGTGTCCCGCTTAGATCAAAAATTGACCTTTTCTTTATTTTCTTCAAATCTAATAAATACTGCCAAATATCGTGGTGTATATATATACAGAGTGGGCCAAATAAAAGGAGCCACCACGATATTTGGCACTAATTAGATTTTAAGAAAATAAAAAAAGGTCAATTTTTGATCTAAGCGGGACACATTTTTACGGTACAAGCATCTGTCATTTGTCAACTCCCTCCCTGCCACTTCCCCCACCCCTTCTTACCTGAAACTTTTTAATTCCTGGGTTTTCGGTCTTATATATAGGTACATATATATATATATATATATATATATATATATATATATATATATATATATATATATATATATATATATAAATATATATATATATATATATATATATATATATATATATATATATATATATATATATATGAGTTAGTTAGAAGCAACCTACCTTGCTCGTTTCGGTACGAAACCGATCTGTGCCTCTACTTTGAGGCCACGAGATGTCACCTGGTATTTATTGAAAAATACCTACGGCGTCAAACAAACAGGAAATAATCGCAACTTTCTACTTTTTAAAAAGTATGAAAATAATATGTAAAATATTATACGGGAAATAAATATCCTACCTTCGTCTGTGCTGCCATCTTGGGAACGTTTTCGCTGTCTACAGCTCATCAGCCAAGCTCTCAGAACAGACGAAGATGTAGAATATTTCTTCCGTATACCCGAGGCCGTAAGACAGCCATGCAGTCCTTATGGGACTAGCGCAATCTGAGTTAGTTAGAAGCAACCTACCTTGCTCGTTTCGGTACGAAACCGATCTGTGCCTCTACTTTGAGGCCACGAGATGTCTGAGAGCTATATATATATTACATATATCATATATATATATATATATATATATATATATATATATATATATATATGTTTTATTCAGCTGTATACCCAATAAACCTCAACCCCATTTTTATATATATATATATATATATATATATATATATATATATATATATATATATATATATATATATATATATATATATAACAGGTATATAATCTTTGCTGAACAGTTAGGAAACAAGGTTGAAATATTGGGGTAGCAGCAATCTCAAAGAAAACTCTTTATAATAATTCCAAGCTTTCGATAATGTTTATTATCATACGATAAACAAAAAATCAGATGTAAGACATCTCAGTGAAATTTATTCTTATTTGCTCACTTTAGACAAAAATAACCAATTTAAATTTAATAATTCAGATTCTTCTTTAATTTGATACATAATTTGTAGATTTTTTCAGTATACTACATAATAATAAATGACAAGGACTATGAAACAATTTTGCATTTATTAAAACTTTTATATTATCATTTCGCTCTTTTCCTATTTCAAAATTATTAGAAATTTATAACAAAATTATAATTGGTTCAGTGAATGTGACGTTTCCGTATGAATTCAGAGAAAAATGAATAAACATCCATAACATTTTGTTAGACATTTTGTAAAATGCCAATTAGACATACATAATTTTTTAAAAAATATTTTAGCTTTTATGGCTTTATACTCAGATTTTTATAAGTTTTTATATAGTTTTTACTTTAATTTATATTATTTACTATTTACCAAGACAAAATTTCATTGTTATGTCAGTATTTAACAACTAGGCTCTACATCCTCAAATAATGTAAGTACCAAAACATATAAATAATTTTTTAGTAAGGTTGTTCTGTGATATGCGGTGTTTATAGTGAGAGTATTAGCTCTGCATTTCTCAGAGCAATATTTTGTTATTTTTGTGTTTCTGGGGATCCTAGACACCTAGTTTAGTGAGAGAAAACTATGGTGTTTTGGATTTTTGATGGCACAAAGATAACAATTTTTATTGATTTTAGTTAGACTAATTGTTAAATACTGTATATTTATATTTGTAGTTTCCTGAAGATGATAATAAACATTATCGAAAGCTTGGAATTATTATAAAGAGTTTTCTTTGAGATTGCTGCTACCCCAATATTTCAACCTTGTTTTATATATATATATATATATATATATATATATATATATATATATATATATATATATATATATATATATATCGATAAAAGGTACGTTGTCGCCTCGCGGTGAAAACTATGACGACCTCGCCTCACCCTTTTGTAGTTCTTTTTTTCAAAAAATATATGCATATATGCAATGAGGGGAACTTTCTAATTAAGAATCTCTAAAGAGGGGAAACGATTTTAAATGTTTTTTTATATATAAATTTACGATTAAATCCAATGCGCTGTCGCCTCACAACTATATATGACTAAGAATGAAAGCCGGTACGTTGTTGCCTCAGGCGGCGTTGCCAATATTCGAAAATGGATAAAGGATTGAGTGGGTCGAAATTTGGTGCACAGCGAGAGGTAGTATAGCTATTTATTACGGATATAGGTAAAGAAATAGTGGGAATTTGTTCACATGTTCTACTGTTGTTTACATTAAAAGTAAAGGATGGTTATTTTCGATATTTTAAATAAGCTTAAGATATGAACCTGGTTTGTTTGGATTATATGTTTAAAATTTTTTTATTAGTAGATATTCCAAAGCTAGAATTTTGCAATAAATTATCCTAAGCCAAATTATTTTGTGTGAATCATTGCTCTTATACAGTAAAATTATAAAGGCTCTTAACGATAAAATTTATTATTTGCAGTAAACATATTACCTATCTCACAGAAAAAAGTGTCAACGGTTTATTTAAAAATTTTAATTAAAAACCAGTGAATTAGTATACATAGCTGTAAAAATGTTCCAACAAAACGTATTCTTACAGCAAAGTGTACGAAAATAATTTATAAGGTGGTGAAGGTGGGGTGGTTTTAAGGGCGAAAATGGTTTTCTGAAATTTCTAGCTAAACATTGCATCGTTTAAAAAAATCAACGCAAAAGCTGTGGGCGATAAAAAAATCTACAATTTGTGTAGTGGTCTTTTTATCCTGATCTCAAAAAATTTTGAGAAAAGCTCAAAACTAGGTTTTAGGTACCTATTTAATTTTTTCTTCTACAAAAATGATTTCATTACGTTTTGTTTAAATGTCAAACCCTTTAATTGAGGCGTTGGTTTGATGTTTATTATATCTAAGAATAAAAAAAAATATAAAAATAGCAACAAAAAGTAAAAAAAAAATATTTCTATATTTTCACTTAAGCATCATATAAAAAACTTACATATGCCATATATATTTTATTTCACTTTTATAAGATGTTGAATTTTTGATTTTATAATATTGGAATTCACTTTTTTATCTAGATGGATATACGCCATCTTGGATATAATTTAAAAAGTGTTCTCTTAAAAGGTTTGTTTTTTAATATTTTTTCTTTGTGGAGGCACATATGAATCGCATTGGGAATTTTCCCGTGCTTGGTTTTTTGATGATTTGAGTAGTTTTTTATTTGGTACTTATCGTCACTCTCCATTTTAAATTCTTTACTTGTTTGAGCCAGAACGTTATCTTTTGCAACTAACGCTTTACTTTTTTTAACTTCTTGCATACCTGCAATACTTGGAAAATTAATATTCGTATTTGAAGATTGCCTTTTTATTTTCTTCCGCATTTCTAAATCGTGGTGAAAATCTAGTTCTTCAATCGATTTTCCTTTATATTCTAAAGGAAGAAAATCCCTTTCCATTACTATTAAAAATTTTGACAATTTTACGGTTTGATAAATGTCAGCAGGTAATTCATATCATGCATCATGCATTTTTTCGTCATGCCCTATAAACTTGGCAAATTCTTTAGTTTGATTTTTGGACATACTTAAAATTTGTGCTACTGTTGGAATATTTTTGCGTAATTTGTTGCTTGATATAGCTTCAGGGTTTGTTAAATTCATTTTGCTTGTCAATTTACGGATCGAAACATCCCCTTTGTCCCATTTTAGCTTACTGCTTGGAACTGCAAACATATTATAGTTATTAACGACGGACGACGTCAGACATGTATTTATGTCCATGTTTTATTAAAGTCTCTATGAAACCTTGCAACATTTTTGGAAGTAAAATAACAACAGCTCAAGAACCTTTACCAGAACACACTGGAATTTTGTGTCCTCTCTTAAGTGCCTTTTCTCCTTCAGTTAAAACATTTTCAAAATCACTGAAGTCCGTTTATCTTTCGTTACTAGATTGCTGAATTTTTATATACTGAACATCACCTATTCGTTTTCTGTTAAAAATAATGGCTAATGCTAGAGCATAGTTAACTAAATTTTTATGTTTCAACATTATCAATATTGCTCTCAAACGTCTTCTGACACTTTACACCAATTTTAATACTTTCTTCTCGGAATATTTTAATATCACTTACAAGTGGTACGAGCTTTGGTAATTTTTGTTCTTGAATATCTTTGTTAGCGAGAGAAGCAATTTCCAAACTCCAACGATTTGTCAGCAACGTTTTCAAATTATGTATTTATAGCCCTTGGCCAATTCCTGTATTTGTCTTTCTGTTGTACACGTAAAATCAGCTGAATCTTTTAGTATTAAATGGAGGTGTTCATAGCAACATAGTTTTAGGTACGTACCCAAGTGCAACGCAATAATACGAGTAGGAGAACTGAAGGTCTTTTTAATACTATTATATACATATAAAACTAAAGACTAAGTAGTTTTGTGTTGCAACGAAATTGAAAATTGTTATTCATTTTTTATTTACATGTTTCCTCTGATTAAAGTACGAAGGGAACCATTCTCGTTGGAACTTTACCGCGCTGAGCAGATGAGACGTGAATTATAAATTGTAAAATTCCCTCATCTTCCTTAGTCTCAGCATCCGTTATGGCTTGCAAATTTTAGAAGCCTCGGAGGTGTAACCAGAGAAGGTTCCCATTATTTTCAATCTGGTAGGATGTGGAGCAACATTTTTGGTGTTGTTTTATGTGCTATTAGGTTGAAAACTTAGTCTTTTGGTAGCAGTTGCCGCTAGCGCATCCCTGCCATTTCGTTCGTTGCAATTCGTGACTGCACGCCGGGGTTTGTCCTAGTTGGTTCAGGGAGAGCAACATATGTGCCTCCTGATGAGAGACTAATAAGTTTCGAAACCTGTAGAGGCGCTTGCAGCGCTCTCTGATTGGACTAGAATATGATGCGCCTGTAGTTTCGCGTTGTAACGAAATTGAAAATGGTTATTCATTTTCGACATATAAAACTCTTGGAGCACTTGAGGTCGTCAAAATTTTTGGGTCTTAAAATATGCTTTGCAGCAATCGTATTATTATTTACAATCGTTCTATGCTTAATAAGAAATATAGAGAGGGTTCGCATTCTTTCGCTACATGCATAGCCTCTCTCTTATGGTTTTTTAAGTAAGAATTACCAAAATTAACGTAAATGTAAATGCTATACATCTTTCGTTTTGTCGAAGACTCTTGTTCCTTAACATTTAATTTGGGGACAACGTTTTTTGGATCCATTACACAGGCTGTAAGGGTTTGCGATTCAGAAACGTAATTATTACTGGAACCACCAAGGTTATTTGCTTGCAAATTGTGTTTTGTCGTTTAAGATGATACTGTCATTTGCTAATAGTCTAGCTAGAAGGCTTATAAGACATAATCAATAAAGATACAGAAGTGAATCAGCGTTATGGACTGAATCCTAATATTAAGAAACCTAAATATATGAGGATCAGAAAAGATAACGCCTCAGTTGAAGGGCTAGAAAAAATCGTAAACAAATAAGTACAAACATGCAAATTACCTATAAGGATATTAATCTGGTAAGCAATATCAATGGTAAATAAAATAAATAATAGAATAAGGCTACTTCGATGATATGTATTTCCCGTGTTTTCTTTACATTGCCATCTATCAAGATCCTATTTTCAGTTATTTTGTTCGTTTCATGTCTTGTCAATGTATTTTTGTTGGCTTCTCATTTTATCGTCCTGTATTTTTTTTGCTTGAAATATTACTGTTGTCATTTCTATTCAAACATTTTAATGTCAGAATAAGGGTTTTTCTTTCAGAGCAGAAGTAGTAAACTTCTGATGTTGGATAGTGTTTTGTTGTTTCATTTTTGAGATTTTTGAAACTGTTGCTATTACTAACTGTTCAATGATAAATTCCTATACGAAATTTACTTATATTGACTTCCGTTTGCATGTAACCCACATAAAGATATTTATTTTGGTTTTAGTTTTTTTTTTATTTGAGTTAAGCCATTCAGGTTCATTTTAGTGTTTTTCAACTTTTTGTAATTTCGATAGTATATCAGTGTTTATCCTCTGTCATAACTGTTATTTTTTTTCCTACTGCTGTTACAGAAAAAATCATTTATGTTCCTATTTTTGTAATAAAGTAACATAATATAATGAATTTTTTATTTTTTAGAATTAAATTAATGACTGGTTAGAATTTTCCTATCCTTTCGTCTTCATGATCATTTGGGGCATAGACTTGTTCAGTTCCATACTATAATAACTACTTAAGTATTACATACGCTCCATGATTACTAATATTCTGTTTGTAATTTTTATTAATTCCTATGCGACCAGCTAACATATTTTTATTCCGGCATGCTCCCTCTCTTATTGAACTTGTTTATACAGGGTGTCCAGAAACTCTACCGAGAAACGAAGACAGGAGATTCCTCAGATAATTTTAAGACAATTTAACCCAATTCACCTAGTCCGAAAATGCTTCCTAAGGGAGCTAGAGCTCTTGGAAGATGGCATCTAGTAATTAGTTTTTCTTAAATACCTCCAGAACGCTTCTATTTAGAAAAAGAAATTTGGTAAGCCTATTCATCTTCCAGGGATAAATCGATTCCATTCATTGTGAATTGTTAGTACCGGTTATAAGCGTCCATTTTGGGTAGGGCAACCGTTATTTTACAGCATAACTTTTTTGTCTTTAGCGTTTAAGTATTTTTGACTCTGGATTTTTAAATTGTGAGGTATTCTAGAATTAAAAGGTACTCTTGCTTTAAGTCGGTGGGACATATCGATTTCTAGAAAAATTTATTTGAAAATTTTTCGTTTTTTGAATTTGAAAAGAATTTGAAAAGACAAAAAAGTTATGCGATAAAATAACCGTTGACCTACCCAAAACGGACGCATATGACCGGTACTAAAAATTTGCAATTAATGAAACCGATTTATCTCTATATAAACAAACGTACCAGTTTTTGTTTTCTAAATAGTTTTTTTTTTAATTTTTTTTTAATTCAAGAAAAGAAAAATTTTCAAATCGATTTTTCTAGAAAATGGTATATTCTATGGACTTAAAGCTAGAGTACCTTTTAGTACTAGAATAACTCACAATTTAATAATCCATAGTCAGAAATGCTTAAAAATTAAATACAAAAAAGGTATGGGATAAAATATCCGTTGCCGTACCCAAAACGGGCGCCAACGACCGGTACTGGAAATTCACAATGAATGGAATTGATTTATATCTGGATGATAAATATGAGTAATAATTTTCGTTTTTCTAAATAGAAGCGTTCTGGCGGTATTTAAGAAAAACTAATTACAAGACGCCATCTTCAAAGAGCTCTAGCTCCCTTAGGAAGCATTTTCGGACTAAGTGAATTGGGTTAAATTATCTGAGGAATCTTCTTTTTTCGTTTGTCGGTAGTTTCTGGACACCCTGTATAAGGGCAACAATTTTAAATCGTAAGCTGCAAATTATATCATAAACTTTTTAGCTGCCTTGTTACGGTACCGACAGCGCATATTTTTATATTTTCACGACCTAATACCCAATGCAAACTGAAAGCGACTTTGCCAAAATCTGAGGCAACAAGGTACCGGTTGTTAGCCAAAAAGTAGAATTTATATGCTGAGGCGACAACATACAGCGAGTCACTGTTGCAATGCCGATACTAGCGCCAGTGATATACTGCCGAACAAACGTGCCAAAAAATAGTGAAAAGGGGTACGTTGTCACCTCAAAACTATTTTTTGCATATCGACTCATAAGGTGGTTGGGAAGCTGTCCTGAAATTTTCAGCCCAAAACGTTGTCGCCTCACCAAAGTGAGGCGACAACTTCATATATGAGGCGACAACGTCTACCGATTCACTGTTTCTGAGGCGACAAGGTACCCCTTATCAATATATATATATATATATATATATATATATATATATATATATATATATATATATATATATATATATATAGAAACGTCGAATCTGAAACTGTCGCCTCAGAAACGTTGAATCGGTAGACGTTGTCGCCTCATATATGACGTTGTCGCCTCACTTTGGTGAGGCGACAACGTTTTGGGCTGAAAATTTCAGGACAGCTTCCCAACCACCTTATGAGTCGATGTGCAAAAAATAGTTTTGAGGTGACAACGTACCCCTTTTCACTATTTTTTGGTTCGTTAGTTCGGCAGTATATCACTGGCGCTAGTATCGGCATTGCAGCAGTGACTGGCTGTATGTTATCGCCTCAGCATATAAATTCTACTTTTTGGTTAACAACCGGTACCTTGTCGCCTCAGATTTTGGCAACGTCGCTTTCAGTTTGCATTGGGTATTATGTCGTGAAATATAAAAATATGCGCCGTCGGTACCGTAACAAGGCAGCTAAGAAGTTTATGATATAAGTTGCAGCTTACGATTTAAAATTGTTGCCTTATACAGGGTGTCCAGAAACTCTACCGACAAACGAAAAAAGGAGATTCCTCAGATAATTTTATGATAATTAAACCCAATTCACTTAGTCCGAAAATGCTTCCTAAGGGAGCTAGAGCTCTTTGAAGATGGCGTCTTGTAATTAGTTTTTCTTAAATACCGCCAGAACGCTTCTATTTAGAAAAACGAAAATTATTACGCATATTTATCATCCAGATATAAATCGATTCCACTCATTGTGAATTCTCAGTACCGGTCATAGCCGCCCGTTTTGGGTACGGCAACGTTTATTTGTTATTTTATCCCATACCTTTTTTATATTTAATTTTTAAGCATTTTTGACTATGGATTATTAAATTGTGAATTATTCTAGTACTAAAAGGTACCCTTGCTTTAAGTCCATAGAATATACCATTTTCTAGAAAAATCGATTTGAAAATTATTCGTTTCTTGAATTAAAAAAGAATTAAAAAAAACTATATAGAAAACAAAAACTGGTACGTTTGTTTTTATTCCAGAGTTAAATCGGTTTCATTAATTGCAAATTTTTAGTACCGGTCATATGCGTCCGTTTTGGGTAGGTCAACGGTTATTTTATCGCATAACTTTTTGTCTTTAATTCTTAAGCATTTTTGACGCTAGATTATTAAATTATGAGGTATTCTGGTACTAAAAGTTACTCTTGCTTCAAGTTGGTAAAATACACCGTTTTTTAAAATTCTTTTCAAATTCAAAAAACGAAAAGTTTTCAAATAAATTTTTCTAGAAATCGATGTGTATTACCGACTTAAAGCAAGAGTACCTTTTAATTCTAGAATACCTCACAATTTAAAAATCCAGAGTCAAAAATACTTAAACGCTAAAGACAGAAAAGTTATGCTATAAAATAACCGTTGCCCTACCCAAAATAGACGCCTATGACCGGTACTTAAAATTCACAATGGATGGAATCGATTTATCCCTGGAAGATGAATAGGCTTACCAAATTTCGTTTTTCTGAATAGAAGCGTTCTGGAGGTATTTAAGAAAAACTAATTACTAGATGCCACCTTCCAAGAGCTCTAGCTCCCTTAGGAATCATTTCTGGACTAGGTGAATTGGGTTAAATTGTCTTAGGAAAATATCTGAGAAATCGCCTGTCTTCGTTTGTAGGTAGAGTTTCTGGACACCCTATATAAACAAATTCTATAAGAGAGAGAGCATGCCGGAATAAAAATATTTTAGCTGGTCGCATAGGAATTAATAAAAATTACAAACAGAATATTAGTAATCATGGAGCGTATGTAATACTTAAGTAGTTATTATAATATGGAACTGAACAAGTCTATGCCCAAAGGATCATGAAGACGAAGGGATAGGAAAATTCTAACCAATTATTAATTTAATCCTAAAAATAAAAAAATCATTATATTATGTGACTTTATTACAAAAGTAAGAACATAAATGATTTTTTCTGTAACCGCAGTAGGAAAAAAAATAACAGTTATGACAGAGGATAAACACTGATATACTATCGAAATTAGAGAAAGTTGAAAAACACAAAAATGAACCTGAAAGGCTCAACTCAAATAAAAATAAACTAAAACCAAAATAAATATCTTTATGTGAGTGACATGCAAAGTGCATGGGAGTGAACAGTTTCAAAAATATCAAAAATGAAACAACAAAACACTATCCAACATCAGAAGTTTACTACTTCTGCTCTGAAAGAAAAACCCGTATTCTGACATTAAAATGTTTGAATAGAAATGACAACAGTAATATTTCAAGCAAAAAAATATAGGACGATAAAATGAGAAACTAACAAAAATAAATTGACAAGACATCCAAAAAACGTTGTCCCCAAATTAAATGTTAAGCGGCGTCCTCATTGAGTCGACGTTGTAGATTGACTGTGTTTATCGACACTCTCGACTGAGTGTGTACGCGGCAATCGACTTTGTCGATCGACAGAAGATGTCGATCGACGTGTCGACTGATCTTCCATGCTCTGTCGGTAAAATCAAAGGGTAGTCGAGTCGAATCCGAAGTGTGGACGTGCATTCAACCTTCGACCTTCGACATTTAAAAATACAGTAAAAATAATTCAGCGTGCGGCGTAGTCTGCCTCATCTAAAGTCTCGTGTTTTGTACTTGTCGGCAAAATGGAATGGGAAAAGAAAAAGTGATTGCATTTATTGAAGCTTACAAATTAAAAACAAATGTGTACACTAGAAGCAAATATTATATGGACCGAAACATGAGACACGATGCTTTGATGGAAATTGCCAGTGAATTTAATATAGAAAAGCAGGTGATAGAATCTTCTTTTACGCGATGATTTACGTTTTTAGTTGTGATAATAACAAATGCGGCACAAACAATAATGGCGTCATCTTCGTCACACATCGAAGCTTTTTCGATTTGTCGGTCGACAGTGTCGGTCGACAGTGTCGATAGACAGAGTCGATTGACAATGTCAACTCAATGAGGACGCCGCTTTAAGGAACAAGAGTCTTCGACAAAACGAAAGATGTATAGCATTTACATTTACGTTAATTTTGGTAATTCTTACTTAAAAAACCATAAGAGAGAGGGTATAAACTATGCATGTAGTGGAAGAATGCGAACCCTCTCTATATTTCTTATTAAGTATAGAACGATGGTAAATAATAATACGATTGCTTTAAAGCATATTTTAAGACCCAAAAATTTTGACGATCTCAAGTGTTCCAAGAGTTTTATATGTCAAAAATGAATAACCATTTTCAATTTCGTTGCAACGCGAAACTACAGGCGCATCATATTCTAGTCCAATCAGAGAGCGCTGCAAGCGCCTCTACAGGTTTCGAAACTTATTAGTCTCTCATCAGGAGGCGGATATACTGCTCTCTCTGACCCAACTAGGACAAACCCCGGCGTGCAGTCACGAATTGCAACGAGCGAAATGGCAGGGATGCCCTAGCGGCAACTGCTAGCAAAAGACTAAGTTTTCAACCTAATAGCACATAAAACAACACCAAAAATGTTGCTCCACATCCTACCACATTGAAAACAATGGGAACCTTCTCTGGTTACACATTTGAGGCTTCTAAAATTTCCAAGCCGTAACGGATGCTGAGACTAAGGAAGATGAGGGAATTTTATAATTCAGTCTCATCTGCTCAGCGCGGTAAAGTTCCAACGAGAATGGTTTCCTTCGTACTCCAATCAGAGTAAACATGTAAATCAAAAATGAATAACCATTTTCAATTTCGTTGCAACACGAAACTACTTAGTCTTTAGTTTTATATGTATATAATAGTTTTAAAAAGACCTTCAGTTCTCCTACTCGTATTATCGCGTTGCACTTGGGTACGTATCTAAAACTATGTTGCTATGAACACCTCCATTTAATACTAAAAGGATCAGCTGATTTTACGTGTTCAACAGAAAGACAAATAAAAGAATTGCCCAAGGGCTATAAATACATAATTTGAAAACGTTGCTGACAAATCGTTGGAGTTTGGAAATTGCTTCTCTCGCTAACAAAGATATTCAAGAACAAAAATTGCCAAAGCTAGTACCACTTGTACGTGATATTAAAATATTCTGAGAAGAAAGTATTAAAATTGGTGTGAGGTGTCAGAAGACGTTTGAGAGCAATATTGATAATTTTGAAACATAAAAATTTAGTTAACTATGCTCTAGCATTAGCCATTATTTTTAAGAGAAGACGAATAGGTAATGTTAAGTATTTAAAAATTCAGCACTAGTAACGAAAGATAAACGGACTTCAGTGATTTTGAAAATGTTTTAACTGAAGGAGAAAAGGCACTTACGAGAGGACAAAAAATTCCAGTGTGTTCTGGTAAAGGTTCTTGAGCTGTTGTTATTTTACTTCCAAGAATGTTGCAAGGTTTCATAGAAACTTTAATAAAACATAGACATAAATACATGTCTGACGTCGTCCGACGTTAATAACTATATGTTTTCAGTTCCAGGCAGTAAGCTAAAATGGGACAAACGGGATGTTTCGATCCGTACATTGACAAGCAAAATGAATTTAACAAACCCTGAAGCTATATCAAGCAACAAATTACGCAAAAATATTGCAACAGTAGCACAAATTTTAAGTATGTCCAAAAATTAAACTAAAGAATTTGTCAAGTTTATGGGGCATGACGAAAAAATGCATGATGAATGACATGAATTACATGCTGACATTTATCAAACCGTAAAATTGTCAAAATTTTTAATAGTAATGGAAAGGGATTCTCTTCCTTTAGAATATAAAGGAAAATCGCTTGAAGAACTAGATTTTCACCACGATTTAGAAATGCGGAAGAAAATAAAAAAGCAATCTTCAAAATACGAATATTAATTTTCCAAATATTGAAGGTATGCAAGAAGTTAAAAAAAGTAAAGCGTTGGTTGCAAAAGATAACGTTCTGGCTCAAACAAGTAAATAATTTAAAACGGACAGTGACGATAAGTACTATGCAAATAAAAAACTACTCAAAGCATCAAAAAACTAAGCAAGGGAACATTCCGAATGAGATTCATATGAGATTCATATGTGCCTTATTCATGTGTGTCAACACTTTTCAAATTATATTCAGTATGGCGTATATCCATCTAGATAAAAAGGTGAATTCCAATATTATAAAATCAAAAATTCAACATCTTATAAAAATAAAAATAAAATATTTATATCATATGTAAGTTTTTTATATGATGCTTAAGTGAAAATATAGAAATATTTTATTTTACTTTTTGTTGCTATTTTTATAATTTTTTTTTATTCTTAGATATAATAAACATCTAACCAACGCCTCAATTAAAGGGTTTGACATTTAAGCAAAACTTAATGAAATCATTTTTGTAGAAGAAAAAAATTAAATAGGTACCTAAAAACCTACCTTTGAGTTTTTCTCAAAATTTTTTGTTATTAGGATAAAAAGACCACTACACAAATTGTAGATTTTTTTATCGCCCACAGCTTTTGCGTTGAATTTTTTAAACGATGCAATGTTTAGCCAGAAATTTCAGAAAACCATTTTCGCCCTTAAAACCACCCCACCGTCACCACCTTATGGATTATTTTCGTACACTTTGCTGTAAGAATACGTTTTGTTGGAACATTTTTACAGCTATGTATACTAGTTCACTGGTTTTTAATTAAAATTTTTAAATAAACCTTGACACTTTTTTCTGTGAGATAGGTAATAATATGTTTACTGCAAATAATAAATTATATCGTAAAGAGCCTTTATAATTTTACTGTATAAGAGCAATAATTCACACAAAATAATTTGGCTTAGCTTAATTTATTGCAAAATACTAGCTTTGGAATATCTACTAATAAAAAATTTTTAAACATATAATCCAAACAAGCCATGTTCATATCTTAAGCTTATTTAACCTTCCGATGACCAACCTTTTTCTGTTACACGGATGACCAAGGGGGGGGGGGGAATGACCCCAGGTCAAAAATGACAATTAACAAAAAAATAAAGTTTTTTTTTCTTTAGTTTTTTTTGGCATGGACTTTATGTCTTTCAGCCAGTCACAACATGAGTATTAGTGTCATGTGTAGTGTGTATGTTGAGTAAGTGTCTTGTTACTTTGCAAAGTCGACGTCACTAGCGTAAAACTACTTGTAATTACACATAATAGACGCCATTTTACTAAACATCAACTTCAGAATATATTTTTTATTCGTAAAATATAGGGAGTTTTTTTTTATTTCAAAATATGAGGATATCTAGAATGATATTAAAGTCAAATAAAAAAATAATGAGTTAAAAATTGAAAATACTTTTGAATTTATTAAAGAAAAACATACGCTGGGGTCACAATTTCCCCCGCTTGGTCATCCGAAGGTTAAAATATTAAAAATAACCATCTTTTATTTTTAATGTAAACAACAATGGAACATGTGAACAAATTCTCACTATTTCTTTACCTATATCCGTAATAAATACCTATACTACCTCTCCTTGTGCACCAAAGTTCGACCCACTCAATCCTTTATTCATTTTCGAATATTTGGCAACGCCGTCTGAGGCAACAACGTACCGGCTTTCATTCTTAGTCATATATAGTTGTGAGGCGACAGCGCATTGCATTTAATCGTAAATTTATATATAAAAAAAACATTTAAAATCGTTTCCCCTCTTTAGAGATTCTTAATTAGAAAGTTCCCCTCATTGTATATATGCATATATTTTTTAAAAAATAGAACTACAAAAGGGTGAGGCGAGGTCGTCATAGTTTTCACCGCGAGGCGACAACGTACCTTTTATCGATATATATATATATATATATATATATATATATATATATATATATATATATATATATATATATATATATATATATATATATATAATATGTATATGTATATATATATATATATATATAAATAAATAAGCAAAATCATTGGCTAATACTCGTAAAGTGAATGTGAATTTAGTTGGAAATATATAAAATGATGAAGGGTCATCATTCCATACATTTCTGTGCAACTATATACACCGGTGCTTCGGCCTATTTGGGCTTAGTCAGTATAGTGTAGCAAGTTAAAAAAGTTGTTTGTTAACTTGTAAAAGGATTACTACAGGAGCAAGGTTACCAATTTTGGTCAGGTTGTTAGAAGACCCGCTTATGATTTTGCTTATTTATTTTTATATTTGTACTCGATTAACCAACATCATTTTATATATATATATATATATATATATATATATATATATATATATATATATATATATATATCAATTTACAAATTATTGGGTTAACAGCTGAAATGGAAGACTCAGTGTACTCTTTTCTACGATTCCAATATTTCGTTAACAGTCGTTAACATCATCAGGGACGCTGAAATAATATTAAAGGTATAATAGTGAAACTGGGTATTAAAAAACAACTCACCAGTTTGAGATTTTAGTCAACGATGTTATAAATGTGTAAAAAAGCGGCATTAACAAAAAGAATTGCAGTGAATGTTATTAAAAATTAAAAAATATAACAAATATAAAAAAATGGAACTATAGTATAAATAACTATGCTAAAAAACCACTAATTATTAAAATCTTTTAAATTCGTCGCACAGAAAGGTATTAGAGACAATTATGTCAATATACTGTCAATTATGACAGAAAGAGGTAGTATATTATGAACTAGAATCTAAACTAAAATCTTTATTGACATTTAAGTTTTTATCAAGTTCAAGAAGGAAAGAATAGATCTCTGTTAATTGTTTAATATCTGTTCTTTTATTAATTGTCTGTTCATTCTGATAAATAAATGCCATTTCAAGAAAAGTTCTTTTGTGATAGTTCTTTTCATTTGTTAAAATTTTTACAGATTCAAAGTCCATATTATGGCTTTCATTTACAACATGTGTAGCTAAAGAGCACCTGTCTGGATATAATCTACAATCACTTTTATGACTTGTCATACGATCTTTGACTCGTCTAGTTGTTTGGCCTATGTACTGTTTGTCACAATCAATACATGGTATACTGTAAACTACATCAGTCAATAGCTCCTTTGGAGATCTATCCTTCATCTTTGAAAATAAGTTATTAATAGTTAAAACTGGTTTACTAGCTATTTTGATGTTTAGCTCGTTTTTTACAATTCGTGTGAGTTTTGGTGTAATCTCTCTAATGAAGGGCAAAGAGATGAATGAAACTACTTCCGGAATGACAACATTATTATTGTTAGCTGTATTATGATTATCTACAATAGTTGGTGTGATAGATGGAGTGTTAAATAATAAGTGTTTTAACATTATAGGAGGATAAGAATTGTCTAAAAACATGTTATATAGTTTTTTTAGATTAGTTTGATGGAATGATTTATCAGCAATTCGTTCAATCCTAGTTCGCATTTGTTTTACTAAGTTAAATTTTATTGAGTGTTTATGGTAAGACCAATAATTCAGGTATCTACCTGAACTTATTGGTTTCATGTACCAATCAACTAAGATAGTATTATTTGTTGTGCGATATAATTTGGTATCTAAAAAAGGAATGGAACAATGGTCATCCTCTACTTCAACTGTAAATTGTATATGAGGATCAAAGCTATTAAAAATAAATAACAATTCATCTGTACTATTAGTAGGTATAGTTAAAATTAGGTCATCTACATATTTTTTGACAAAGAAAGGTGTAAAAGGTAGTACAGGAATAACTATATCTAACAAATCATCCATCATATAAGCAGCCAATATAGGACTCATTTTAGCTCCCATAGGGGTACCAAAAGTTTGTTTATATATTATGTTGTCGAATGTAAAATAATTATTTTCAAATAAGAAAATTATCAGTTCTAGAAAAGTATTTTGATTAATTTTACAATGGTTGGAGATATCATTCCAGTGTTTTGTTATAGAACGTAAACAAGCTTCTAAGTAAACATTACTAAAGAGAGAAACTACATCTAAACTTACAATCACAAAATCATTTGGTAGTTTTAAACCATTAAATTTGTCTTTTACTTGAAAAGAATCCTTAATATAGTATTCATTTTGATAATTGTAAGCATTAGTTAAGATTTCTGTAACAAGAGTGGCAATTCCTTCAGTGGGTGCTCCTATAGACGACACAATAGGTCTTACTGATAATATAGGTTTATGTATCTTGGGCAATGCATAAAATTTTGGTATGACACTTTTATAAGATGTTAAACGTTTTTTAGTATTAAGGTCAATAAACCTTTTATTATGTAAAGATTTAACTAAGTCATTACATGTACGTTCTAAAGATAATGTAGGGTCTGTATTTATGACTCTGTAAGAAGTGTTATTTCGAAGTAATTCTCTGGAAAGGTCCATATACTGACTTTTGTTCATAATAACTGTTACATTGCCTTTATCAGATTGAGTTACCATTAACTCTGGATTAGATTTCAGAAATTTCTTAGTCTTACAATAAAGATGATGGAAAAAAGTGTCTGTTTTATAGTTATTAGTGACATAATTTGTGATAATATTAGTAGATCTGGCTGTTAGTACACTTCTTTTTATATCATCTCTCATGTAAGACGAGATCAAATGAACATCTGCTAAAAGGTGTTTTATGGAAATATCATGACCAACCTTAGGTTCGATACTAAATTTAGGACCCAACGATAAAAACTTTACAATGTCTGAAGGAATGTCAATATCACTCAAGTTTTTTAACCAAGCACCATTAACTTTTAAACGGTTTTCGCAATACTCAGATTTTAGTTTGTCTAACTTCCTTTGTTGTACATTTTTAGTGTCATGAAATATTTTATTATAAATTCTTAACTGTCTACTTAAAAAATTAGTAAAGATAAGTTCATTACTGTTTGTGACAATAGTTGTTTTCAATTTCTCTAAGTAACGTTCAAAATTATGAATAGTTTTATGATTGGAGTTAATTTCATAATTTAATAATTTTGTACATAACCTATTTGTGTCTCTGTGAAGATCCAGTTCCTTCATTGGTTCTTGTCTTAGATTCAAATTATCTACTGGTTTAGTGGCTCCTTGTAAATGTTTAGGTAGTAATCCCATTTTTCTACAGTTTAACAAAAATTGTCTACGATTATATTCAACTGCCAATTTCCTTTTAGTTTTAGCCCATTGCTTTAATGCCTTTACTACTATTTCACCATATTGATTACGGATGTCGGTGTAAAAACCCATATCAGATTTATAAACTAGAAATGATCACAGCTGATTAGTAATTATCAATTTACAAATTATTGGGTTAACAGCTGAAATGGAAGACTCAGTGTACTCTTTTCTACGATTCCAATATTTCGTTAACAGTCGTTAACATCATCAGGGACGCTGAAATAATATTAAAGGTATAATAGTGAAACTGGGTATTAAATTTTTAATAACATTCACTGCAATTCTTTTTGTTAATGCCGCTTTTTTACACATTTATAACATCGTTGACTAAAATCTCAAACTGGTGAGTTGTTTTTTAATACCCAGTTTCACTATTATACCTTTAATATTATTTCAGCGTCCCTGATGATGTTAACGACTGTTAACGAAATATTGGAATCGTAGAAAAGAGTACACTGAGTCTTCCATTTCAGCTGTTAACCCAATAATTTGTAAATTGATAATTACTAATCAGCTGTGATCATTTCTAGTTTATAAATCTGATATGGGTTTTTACACCGACATCCGTAATCAATATGGTGAAATAGTAGTAAAGGCATTAAAGCAATGGGCTAAAACTAAAAGGAAATTGGCAGTTGAATATAATCGTAGACAATTTTTGTTAAACTGTAGAAAAATGGGATTACTACCTAAACATTTACAAGGAGCCACTAAACCAGTAGATAATTTGAATCTAAGACAAGAACCAATGAAGGAACTGGATCTTCACAGAGACACAAATAGGTTATGTACAAAATTATTAAATTATGAAATTAACTCCAATCATAAAACTATTCATAATTTTGAACGTTACTTAGAGAAATTGAAAACAACTATTGTCACAAACAGTAATGAACTTATCTTTACTAATTTTTTAAGTAGACAGTTAAGAATTTATAATAAAATATTTCATGACACTAAAAATGTACAACAAAGGAAGTTAGACAAACTAAAATCTGAGTATTGCGAAAACCGTTTAAAAGTTAATGGTGCTTGGTTAAAAAACTTGAGTGATATTGACATTCCTTCAGACATTGTAAAGTTTTTATCGTTGGGTCCTAAATTTAGTATCGAACCTAAGGTTGGTCATGATATTTCCATAAAACACCTTTTAGCAGATGTTCATTTGATCTCGTCTTACATGAGAGATGATATAAAAAGAAGTGTACTAACAGCCAGATCTACTAATATTATCACAAATTATGTCACTAATAACTATAAAACAGACACTTTTTTCCATCATCTTTATTGTAAGACTAAGAAATTTCTGAAATCTAATCCAGAATTAATGGTAACTCAATCTGATAAAGGCAATGTAACAGTTATTATGAACAAAAGTCAGTATATGGACCTTTCCAGAGAATTACTTCGAAATAACACTTCTTACAGAGTCATAAATACAGACCCTACATTATCTTTAGAACGTACATGTAATGACTTAGTTAAATCTTTACATAATAAAAGGTTTATTGACCTTAATACTAAAAAACGTTTAACATCTTATAAAAGTGTCATACCAAAATTTTATGCATTGCCCAAGATACATAAACCTATATTATCAGTAAGACCTATTGTGTCGTCTATAGGAGCACCCACTGAAGGACTTGCCACTCTTGTTACAGAAATCTTAACTAATGCTTACAATTATCAAAATGAATACTATATTAAGGATTCTTTTCAAGTAAAAGACAAATTTAATGGTTTAAAACTACCAAATGATTTTGTGATTGTAAGTTTAGATGTAGTTTCTCTCTTTAGTAATGTTTACTTAGAAGCTTGTTTACGTTCTATAACAAAACACTGGAATGATATCTCCAACCATTGTAAAATTAATCAAAATACTTTTCTAGAACTGATAATTTTCTTATTTGAAAATAATTATTTTACATTCGACAACATAATATATAAACAAACTTTTGGTACCCCTATGGGAGCTAAAATGAGTCCTATATTGGCTGCTTATATGATGGATGATTTGTTAGATATAGTTATTCCTGTACTACCTTTAGTCCTGTCGCCAGTAGGGGTACAACGGCCTCCTTAATTCAGATGGACTTGCCCAAGTTTTCTTTATGTATTTTGACCCGTAGAACACGAATTTTTTGGGTAACAGTCGATCCGGATGTCGATAAGATTGTTATAAACAAAGAACTAGAGGAATCACATAACAGCGATTTTTCGCAAAACAAAACATGTTTTTGTATTCTTTGGGTCATTCTAAACAAAAAATGATTTTACAAATTTTTTGGTAGGATGCATAGTTTTCGGCATAAACGGGGTTGAACTTTCAAAAAATCGAAAAATTGCAATTTTTGAACCCGAATAACTTTTGATTGAAAAATACAATAGCAATTCTGCTTACCGCATTTGAAAGTTCAAGCAAAATTCTATCGGTATTGATTATTTTCATTGCTAGAAATTAATTTTTTTATTGTTAAAAAAAGCTATTAACACATAGTGATTGAATGATGTTTTCAATGCATTTCTAATTTGAAATCGAACGAGTAGGCGCGCATACAGAATTTCTACGTACATTACGTCCATTAAAACGCATGCATTGGGCCCGGGAAACACTATGTGTTTATACCTTTATTTAACAAATAAAAACTTATTTTTTAGCAATGCAAACAATCAAAGCCGATAGAATTTGACTTGAGCTTTCAAATGCAGTAATCAGAATTGCTATTTTATTTTTTAATCAAAAGTAATTCCGGTTCAACAATTGCACTTTTTCGATTTTTTTAAAGATTAACCGCGTTTATCTCGAAAACTACGCGTCCTACGAAAAAACTTGTAAGACCATTTTTTGCTGAGAATCACCCAAAAAATACAAAAAAATATTTTGTTTTGCGAAAAATCGCTGCTACGTAATTCCTCAAGTTCTTTGTTTATAACAATCTTATCGACATCCGGATCAACTGTTACCCAAAAAATTCGTGTTCTACGGGTCAAAATACATAAAAAAAACTTGGGTAAGTCCATCTGAATTAAGGAGGCCGTTGTACCCCCCCTGGCGACAGGACTACTTTTACACCTTTCTTTGTCAAAAAATATGTAGATGACCTAATTTTAGCTATACCTACTAATAGTACAGATGAATTGTTATTTATTTTTAATAGCTTTGATCCTCATATACAATTTACAGTTGAAGTAGAGGATGACCATTGTTCCATTCCTTTTTTAGATACCAAATTATATCGCACAACAAATAATACTATCTTAGTTGATTGGTACATGAAACCAATAAGTTCAGGTAGATACCTGAATTATTGGTCTTACCATAAACACTCAATAAAATTTAACTTAGTAAAACAAATGCGAACTAGGATTGAACGAATTGCTGATAAATCATTCCATCAAACTAATCTAAAAAAACTATATAACATGTTTTTAGACAATTCTTATCCTCCTATAATGTTAAAACACTTATTATTTAACACTCCATCTATCACACCAACTATTGTAGATAATCATAATACAGCTAACAATAATAATGTTGTCATTCCGGAAGTAGTTTCATTCATCTCTTTGCTCTTCATTAGAGAGATTACACCAAAACTCACACGAATTGTAAAAAACGAGCTAAACATCAAAATAGCTAGTAAACCAGTTTTAACTATTAATAACTTATTTTCAAAGATGAAGGATAGATCTCCAAAGGAGCTATTGACTGATGTAGTTTACAGTATACCATGTATTGATTGTGACAAACAGTACATAGGCCAAACAACTAGACGAGTCAAAGATCGTATGACAAGTCATAAAAGTGATTGTAGATTATATCCAGACAGGTGCTCTTTAGCTACACATGTTGTAAATGAAAGCCATAATATGGACTTTGAATCTGTAAAAATTTTAACAAATGAAAAGAACTATCACAAAAGAACTTTTCTTGAAATGGCATTTATTTATCAGAATGAACAGACAATTAATAAAAGAACAGATATTAAACAATTAACAGAGATCTATTCTTTCCTTCTTGAACTTGATAAAAACTTAAATGTCAATAAAGATTTTAGGTTAGATTCTAGTTCATAATATACTACCTCTTTCTGTCATAATTGACAGTATATTGACATAATTGTCTCTAATACCTTTCTGTGCGACGAATTTAAAAGATTTTAATAATTAGTGGTTTTTTAGCATAGTTATTTATATTATAGTTCCATTTTTTTATATTTGTTATATTTTTTAATTTTTAATAACATTAACTGCAATTCTTTTTGTTAATGCCGCTTTTTTACACATTTATAACATCGTTGACTAAAATCTCAAACTGGTGAGTTGTTTTTTAATACCCAGTTTCACTATTATACCTTTAATATTATTTCAGCGTCCCTGATGATGTTAACGACTGTTAACGAAATATTGGAATCGTAGAAAAGAGTACACTGAGTCTTCCATTTCAGCTGTTAACCCAATAATTTGTAAATTGATAATTACTAATCAGCTGTGATCATTTCTAGTGTATATATATATATATATATATATATATATATATATATATATATAAAGTAATTAGGTAATATTGACTGATACTATGTAGATTATAGTTTTGTTTTGGGGTTGCAGTCATTTATTTTTTAGGGGCAGGATAAGTAAAACTCTGTGTTATTACCTAGCTTTCGCAAAATATATTTGCTTCTTCAGGGTAAGCTGAAATGAGTATATTATAAATACAATGAAATTAAGTTAAAATACATTGTATAAAAAATAACAAAAAAGACTTACAACTTGAGGTTATTCCTAAACATTTTCACAAAACATAGTATATATATAATTCTTATTCTAATGTTATCCAAATAGCAATGTTTTAATTTTCAAAAATTCGATTTAATAATTTAGTTTTTAATTTTGATTAATGCCAGAAAGACACTCGAATAATGTCAAAAAGACACAAAAATCTGTTTATTTTATTTTAAGTTGAAAAGTTAGTATTAGATTATTTAATTAGTAATCAAAATATCAAAAACTACTACATATTTTAAATTATAGAGGATATAACTAGATATTTATATGCATTAGTAGTTTATTTTATTTTAAGTTGAAAAGTTAGTATTAGATTATTTAGTGAGTAATTAAAAACTATTATATATTTTAAATTATAGAGGATATAACATATATTTAGTTTGCCAATTATGGTTTTGTTAATAAATTAAAGTGTTGTCAAATTTGAAGATTAAATTTATAAAATTTAGTCGAGGAATTTAATGTTCTTGATTTAAAACATCATTTATCATAAGATAAAATATAATTATAGGTGTTGCTTAGTTTATTTATATCAGTTCTTTTATTCACACATTGATATTTATTTATGCATACCATTTCTAGGAATTCCCTTTTATTTAGTTGGTTTTCATGTTTTAATACCGTTGTTTCATTGAAATTGAAAGAATGATTTTTACTTATGGCATGATCCACTAATGCACATGTATACAAGATACCATGCCAAAATTGTGATAAATCATACATCGGACACACATCCAGGAATTTAATAGGTAGACTAACATCACATAAAAGCGATCTCAGAAACAACAAAAATACATGTGCATTAGTGGATCATGCCATAAGTAAAAATCATTCTTTCAATTTCAATGAAACAACGGTATTAAAACATGAAAACCAACTAAATAAAAGGGAATTCCTAGAAATGGTATGCATAAATAAATATCAATGTGTGAATAAAAGAACTGATATAAATAAACTAAGCAACATCTATAATTATATTTTATCTTATGATAAATGATGTTTTAAATCAAGAACATTAAATTCCTCGACTAAATTTTATAAATTTAATCTTCAAATTTGACAACACTTTAATTTATTAACAAAACCATAATTGGCAAACTAAATATATGTTATATCCTCTATAATTTAAAATATATAATAGTTTTTAATTACTCACTAAATAATCTAATACTAACTTTTCAACTTAAAATAAAATAAACTACTAATGCATATAAATATCTAGTTATATCCTCTATAATTTAAAATATGTAGTAGTTTTTGATATTTTGATTACTAATTAAATAATCTAATACTAACTTTTCAACTTAAAATAAAATAAACAGATTTTTGTGTCTTTTTGACATTATTCGAGTGTCTTTCTGGCATTAATCAAAATTAAAAACTAAATTATTAAATCGAATTTTTGAAAATTAAAACATTGCTATTTGGATAACATTAGAATAAGAATTATATATATACTATGTTTTGTGAAAATGTTTAGGAATAACCTCAAGTTGTAAGTCTTTTTTGTTATTTTTTATACAATGTATTTTAACTTAATTTCATTGTATTTATAATATACTCATTTCAGCTTACCCTGAAGAAGCAAATATATTTTGCGAAAGCTAGGTAATAACACAGAGTTTTACTTATCCTGCCCCTAAAAAATAAATGACTGCAACCCCAAAACAAAACTATAATCTATATATATATATATATATATATATATATATATATATATATATATATATATATATATATATATATATATCGATAGAAGGTACGTTGTCGCCTCGCGGTGAAAACTATGACGACCTCGCCTCACCCTTTTGTAGTTCTTTTTTCAAAAAATATATGCATATATACAATGAGGGGAACTTTCTAATTAAGAATCTCTAAAGAGAGGAAACGATTTTAAATGTTTTTTTATATATAAATTTAAGATTAAATCCAATGCGCTGTCGCCTCACAACTATATATGACTAAGAATGAAAGCCGGTACGTTGTTGCCTCAGACGGCGTTGCCAAATATTCTAAAATGAATAAAGGATTGACTGGGTCGAACTTTGGTGCACAGCGAGAGGTAGTATAGGTATTTATTACGGATATAGGTAAAGAAATAGTGGGAATTTGTTCACATGTTCTATTGTTGTTTACATTAAAAATAAAGGATGTTTATTTTTGATATTTTAAATAAGCTTAAGATATGAACATGGTTTGTTTGGATTATATGTTTAAAAATTTTTTATTAGTAGATATTCCAAAGCTAGTATTTTGCAATAAATTAAGCTAAGCCAAGTTATTTTGTGTGAATGATTGCTCTTATACAGTAAAATTATAAAGGCTCTTAACGATATAATTTATCATTTGCAGTAAACATATTTCCTATCTCACAGAAAAAAGTGTCAACGGTTTATTTAAAAATTTTAATTAAAAATCAGTGAACTAGTATACATAGCTGTAAAAATGTTCCAACAAAACGTATTCTTACAGCAAAGTGTACGAAAATAATCCATAAGGTGGTGAAGGTGGGGTGGTTTTAAGGGAGAAAATGGTTTTCTGAAATTTCTGGCTAAACATTGCATCGTTTAAAAAAATTCAACGCAAAAGCTGTGGGCGTTAAAAAATTCTACAATTTGTGTAGTGGTCTTTTTATCATAATCTCAAAAAATTTTGAGAAAAACTCAAAACTAGGTTTTTAGGTACCTATTTAATTTTTTTCTTCTACAAAAATGATTTCATTATGTTTTGTTTAAATGTCAAACCCTTTAATTGAGGCGTTGGTTAGATGTTTATTATATCTAAGAATAAAAAAAATTATATAAATAGCAACAAAAAGTAAAAAAAAATATTTCTATATTTTCACTTAAGCATCATATAAAAAACTTACATATGCCATACATATTTTATTTTTATAAGATGTTGAATTTTTGATTTTATAATATTGAATTCATCTTTTTATCTAGATGGATATACGCCATCTTGAATATAATTTGAAAAGTGTTCTCTTAAAAGGTTTGTTTTTTAATATTTCTTCTTTGTGGAGGCACATATGAATCGCATTCGGAATCTTCCCTTGCTCGGTTTTTTTATGCTTTGAGTAGTTTTTTTATTTGGATAGTACTTATCGTCACTGTCCGTTTTAAATTCTTTACTTGTTTGAGCCAGAACGTTTTCTTTTGCAACCAACGCTTTACTTTTTTTAACTTTTTGCATACCTGCAATACTTGGAAAATTAATATTCGTATTTTGAAGATTGCTTTTTTTATTTTCTTCCGCATTTTTTTCAATCGTGGTGAAAATTTAGTTCTTCAAGCGATTTTCTTTTATATTCTAAAGGAAGAGAATCCCTTTCCATTACTATTAAAAATTTTGACAATTTTACGGTTTGATAAATGTCAGCAGGTAATAGGTCTGGATCCCGCGTATGAAAAAAAAGTTGATTAATAGCAAGCTGAAAATTTGTTAATAGCTTAAGGGTGTCTAGTCGAATAAACTTTGATATATGGGAACACTGAAACAGGGGTAGTTTTAATTGTGGAACAGGTTAAAAATTTGGAACGGTCACAGCACGAAAACGGCACATTTATTTTGTCCGACAGAACAGACTTAAACTCTCCGAACAGAGAATAAACTCTCATGAAAAAATCAGACTGCTATTTATTACCTGTCATAATTCCTGCCATTTGACATATTCTACATGTTCCACTCATTTAAACGCCCATTTGGTGATAAATAGCAGTCTGGTTTTTGCATGAGAGTTTAATCTCTGTTCGAAGAGTTTAAGTCTGTTCTGTCGGACAAAATAAATGTGCCGTTTTCGTGCTGTGACCGTTCCAAATTTTTAACCTGTTCCACAATTAAAACTACCCCTGTTCCAGTGTTCACACATATCAAAGTTTATTCGACTAGACACCCTTAAGCTATTAACAAATTTTCAGCTTGCTATTAATCAACTTTTTTTTCATACGCGGGATCCAGACCTATAATTCAAAACATTCAACATGCATTTTTTCGTCATGCCCCATAAACTTGACAAATTCTTTAGGTTTAATTTTTGGAAATACTTAAAATTTGTGCTACTGTTGCAATATTTTTGCGTAATTTGTTGCTTGATATAGCTTCAGAGTTTGTTAAAATCATTTTGCTTGTCAATTTACGGATCGAAACCTCCCCTTTGTCCCATTTTAGCTTACTGCCTGGAACTGCAAACATATAGTTATTAACGTCGGACGACGTCAGACATGTATTTATGTCTATGTTTTATTAAAGTTTCTATGAAACCTTGCAACATTTTTGGAAGTAAAATAACAACAGCTCAAGAACCTTTACACACTAGAATTTTGTGTCCTCTCGTAAGTGCCTTTTCTCCTTCAGTTAAAACATTTTCAAAATCACTGAAATCCGTTTATCTTTCGTTACTAGATTGCTGAATTTTTAAATACTGAACATCACCTATTCGTCTTCTGTTAAAAATAATGGCTAATGCTAGAACATAGTTAACTAAATTTTTATGTTTCAACATTATCAATATTGCTCTCAAACGTCTTCTGACACTTCACACCAATTTTAATACTTTCTTCTCAAAATATTTTAATATCACTTAGTGGTACTAGCTTTGGCAATTTTTGTTCTTGAATATCTTTATTAGCGAGAGAAGCAATTTCCAAACTCCAACGATTTGTCAGCAACTTTTTCAAATTATGTATTTATAGCCCTTGGCCAATTCCTGTATTTGTCTTTCTGTTGTACACGTAAAATCAGCTGATTCTTTTAGTATTAAATGGAGGTGTTCATAGCAACATAGTTTTAGGTACGTACCCAAGTGCAACGCGATAATACGAGTAGGAGAACTGAAGGTTCCAGATATAACCAGAGAAGGTTTCCATTGTTTTCAATCTGGTAGGATGTGAGGCAACATTTTTGGTGTTGTTTTATGTGCTATTAGTTTGAAAACTTAATCTTTTGCTAGCAGTTGCCGCTAGGGCATCCCAGCCATTTCGTTCGTTGCAATTCGTGACTGCACGCCGTGGTTTGTCCTAGTTGGGTCAGAGAGAGCAGCATATGTGCCTCCTGATGAGAGACTAATACGTTTCGAAACCTGTAGAGGCGCTTGCAGCGCTCTCTGATTGGACTAGGATTTGATGCTCCTGTAGTTTCGCGTTGCAACGAAATTGAAAATGGTTATTCATTTTTGACATATAAAACTCTTGGAGCACTTGAGATCGTCAACATTTTTGGGTCTTAAAATATGCTTTAAAGCAATCGTATTATTATTTACCATCGTTCTATACTTAATAATAAATATAGAGAGGGTTCGCATTCTTCCACTACATGCATAGTTTATATTCTTTTTCTCATGATCATCTTTCAGTGCGTCACAGTTTTTCGATTTCTCTCTAACGCATTAAATTGTATGTGACAGAAAAAAAGGCACGTCTGTGAATACTTTGGTAATTATTCTAGTTTGGTGATTATTATAGTTGTCGATAGATGGCGCCATAATCAAAAAAGAATTATTTATTAAATAAAATAATACTATTATCAATATAATCTGTACAATTTATAAGACTATACAAATGAAAGAAAATACCATTTTATAAATGCAATAGACAAAATTGATTTGGTTTTATTCCAAATTGAAAATAAAATTTGACAACTGTCAGATTTAACTAAAATGTCACGTTAGAATAAATGTCATAAATGTGTATTATCACGGACTTACCTTTTTTTCTATAATTTGTGACGCACTGAAAAATGTTCATGAAAAGGAGAATACCCTCTCTCTTATGGTTTTTTAAGTAAGAATTATCAAAATTAACGTAAATGTAAATGCTATACATCTTTCGTTTTGTAGAAGACTCTTGTTCCTTAACATTTAATTTGGGGACAACGTTTTTTGGATCCATTACACATGCTGTAAGGGTTTGCGATTCAGAAACGTAATTATTACTGGAACCACCACGGTATTTTGCTTGCAAATTCTGTTATGTCGTTTATAATGATACCGTCATTTGCTAATAGTCTAGCTAGAAGGCTTACAAGACATAATCAATAAAGTTACAGAAGTGAGTCAGCGTTATGGACTGAATCCTAATATTAAGGAACCTAAATATATGAGGATCAGGAAAGATAACGCATCAGTTGAAGGGCTAGAAAAAATCGTAAACAAATAAGCACAAACATGCAAATTACCTATAAGGATATTAATCTGGTGAGCAATATCAATGGTAAATAAAATAAATAATAAAATAAGGGTACTTCGTTGATATGTATTTCCCGTGTTTTTTTTTTATATCGCCATCTATCAAGATCTTATTTTCAGTTATTTTGTTCGTTTCATGTCTTGTCAATTTATTTTTGTTAGTTTCTCATTTTATCGTCCTATATTTTTTTGCTTGAAATATTACTGTTGTTATTTCTATTCAAACATTTTAATGTCAGAATACAGGTTTTTCTTTCAGAGCAGAAGTAGTAAACATCTGATGTTGGATAGTGTTTTGTTGTTTCATTTTTGAGATTTTTGAAACTGTTGCTATTACTGCTCAATGATAAATTCCTATAGGAAATTTATTTAGAATGACTCCCGTTTGCATGTCACCCACATAAAGATATTTATTTTGGTTTTACATAGTTTCATTCAGGTTCATTTTAGTGTTTTTCAACTTTCTGTAATTTCGATAGTAGGTATATCAGTGTTTATCCTTTGTCATAACTGTTATTTTTTTTCCTACTGCTGTTACAGAAAAAATCATTTATGTTCTTACTTTTGTAATAAAGTCACATAATATAATGAATTTTTTATTTTTTAGGATTAAATTAATGACTGGTTAGAATTTTCCTATCCTTTCGTCTTCATGATCCTTTGGGCATAGACTTGTTCAGTTCCATATTATAATAACTACTTAAGTATTACATACGCTCCATGATTACTAATATTCTGTTTGTAATTTTTATTAATTCCTATGCGACCAGCTAACATATTTTTATTCCGGCATGCTCTCTCTCTTATAGAACTTGTTTATACAGGGTGTCCAGAAACTCTACCTACAAACGAAGACAGGCAATTACTCAGATATTTTCCTAAGACAATTTAACCCAATTCACCTAGTCCAAAAATGTTTCCTAAGGGAGCTAGAGCTCTTGGAAAATGGCATCTAGTAATTAGTTTTTCTTAAATACCTCCAAAACGCTTCTATTTAGAAAAACGAAATTTGGTAAGCCTATTCATCTTCCAGGGATAAATCGATTCCATCCATTGTGAATTTTTAGTACCGGTCATAAGCGTCCATTTTGGGTAGGGCAACGGATATTTTATAGCACAACTTTTTTGTCTTTAGCGTTTAAGTATTTTTGACTCTGGATTTTTAAATTATGAGATATTCTAGAATTAAAAGATACTGTTGCTTTAATTCGGTAGGACACATCGATTTCTAGAAAAATTTATTTGAAAATTTTTCGTTTTTTGAATTTGAAAAGAATTTAAAAAAAACGGTGTATTTTACCAACTTGAAGCAAGAGTAACTTTTAGTACCAGAATACCTCATAATTTAATAATCTAGTGTCAAAAATGCTTAAAAATTAAAGACAAAAAGTTATGCGATAAAATAACCGTTGACCTACCCAAAACGGACGCATATGACCGGTACTAAAAATTTGCAATTAATGAAACCGATTCATCTCTGGGATATAAACAAACGTACCAGTTTTCGTTTTCTAAACAGTTTTTTTTTAATTTTTTTTAATTCAAGAAACGTAAAATTTTTAAGTGGATGTTTCTAGAAAATTGTATATTCTATGGACTTAAAGCAAGAATACCTATTAGTACTAGAATAATTTACAATTTAATAATCCATAGTCAAAATGCTTAAAAATTAAATAAAAAAGGTATGGGATAAAATAACCGTTGCCGTACCCAAAACGGGCGCCTATGACCGGTACTGGAAATCCACAATGAATGGAATGGATTTATATCTGGATGATAAATATGCGTAATAATTTTCGTTTTTCTAAATAGAAGCGTTCTGGCGCTATTTAAGAAAAACTAATTACAAGACGCCATCTTCAAAGAGCTCTAGCTCCCTTAGGAAGCATTTTCGGACTAAGTGAATTGGGTTAAATTATCTTAAAATTATTTGAGGAATCTCCTTTTTTCGTTTGTCGGTAGAGTTTCTGGACACCCTGTATAAGGGCAACAATTTTAATTCGTAAGCTGCAACTTATATCATAAAGTTTTTAGCTGCCTTGTTACGGTACCGACGGCGCATATTTTTATATTTAACGACCTAATACCCAATGCAAACTGAAAGCGACGTTGCCAAAATCTGAGGCAACAAGGTACCGGTTGTTAAACAAAAAGTAGAATTTATATGCTGAGGCGACAACATACAGCCAGTCACTGCTGCAATGCCGATACTAGCGCCAGTGATATATTGCCGAACTAACGAACCAAAAAATAGTGAAAAGGGGTACGTTGTCACCTCAAAACTATTTTTTGCACACCGACTTCTAAAGTGGTTGGGAAGCTGTCCTGAAATTTTCAGCCCAAAACGTTGTCGCCTCACCAAAGTGAGGCGACAACGTCATATATGAGGCGACAACGTCTACCGATTCACCGTTTCTGAGGCGATAAGGTACCCCTTATCAATATATATATATATATATATATATATATATATATATATATATATATATATATACATATATATATATACAGGGTGTCCCAGACTAATTTAGCCACGCTATATCTCTTAAACGAATAGAGATTTTCGAATGGGACAAAAAGTGATCTATTCTACTTGTAATACACTTTAATATGGCGTAGAAAAAAATCATCCCCTAAATATTCATCCCTTAGTTACAACCCCTAACTTTAATTTTTTTAATAGCACCCTGTATATTTTTTTATAGTTTTGGATGTGGTCTTCTATCGTCTATTCAACACATTTTTTTAAAATAAAATCTCTTCGTAAATAACCAAGAAAATATCAGTTGAGTTTTGTTAATTATGTGTCCCAGACTAATTTATTCAGGCTATATTTCTTAAACGAATAGAGATTTTCGAATGGGACAAAAACTGATCTATTACATTTGTAATACACTTTAATATGGCGTAGAAAAAAAATTATCCCCTAAATATTCATCCCTTAGTTACAACCCCTAACTTTATTTTTTTTAAATAGCACCCTGTAAGTTAGGGATGAATATTTATTGGATGAATTTTTTCTACGCCATATGAAAGTGTATTACAAATGAAATAGATCAGTTTTTGTCTCATTCGAAAATCTCTATTCGTTTAAGAAATATAGCCTGGATAAATTAGTCTGGGACACACAATTAACAAAAATGAACTGATAGTTTCTTCGTTATTTACGAACCGATTTTATTTTCAAAAAATGTGTTGAATAGACGATAAAAGACCACACTCAAAATTATTAAAAATACAGGGTGCTATTAAAAAAATTAAAGTTAGGGGTTGTAACTAAGGGATGAATATTTAGGGGATGATTTTTTTCTACGCCATATTAAAGTGTATCACATGTAGAATATATCAGTTTTTGTCCCATTCGAAAATCTCTATTCGTTTAAGAGATATAGCGTGGCTAAATTAGGCTGGGACACCCTGTATATATATATCGTCTCTCTAGCTCAATTAGTTTCCGAGATAGCAAAACGAGGCCCTAGGACAATACGAGAGCACGAGAGACGACACTAAGCACACGAGAAGAACAAGCGAAAATTGTACTAAAATCAGTGAAAATATGAAGTTTTAACTTTACGATTACTATTTTTAATGTACCAAAAAATATTTAAAAATTTTGCCGAAGGACCATATCTCTGGTATAATAATCAAAATTTTGGCGGAGGCGCATATCTGGCATATCTGGTCAATGACCAACAACACCAACAGATAAATAGAGTATTTACGTCTGATTCATTCCTGCGTTTAGCATTCAAGTATGAGCCAAATATTGAATATTATACTCATTCAAAAGTAACAATTGGTGCTATGGATAAAGAATGCCCGCATTGCCCTCAAATTTGAAAATGAGCCAGCCGGAATATGTTGCGCATCAGGAAAGGTGAAACTTCCTGAAATTGAAACACCGCCTGAACCATTAAACGGTATACTAACTGGTACAGATCCGGATTCTAATCTGTTCCTGAAGACAATTCGAACATTTAAATCATGTTTCCAAATGTCATCAACGCCATGGAGTTGGATAGAATTATTTTTTGTGGTTCTAGCGACATCTATTGGCTTTTTTGAACTTTTTGAAGTTATACCTCTTTAGGCGCGATTTGGAGTGAATTTTTATTTTACTGGGCGCATAAGCACACCGACAGTATGGTATTAGTCGTTATACAGGCTCTGATTGGGTGTTAAAATGATCTGTCAATAATTGTTCAATATGGAGGTTATCGGTAAACAAAAATGTTGTATATTATAATAGTTTTTATTGTCGTGAGGACAGAAATAAAATCAAATTTACAATTGTAGTGACTTTCTAAATTGTTTTGAAAAGCCACAGATACGTAATTCTAAATGTTTCAGTTGTATTGCAATAAAAACTTATCTTCATACCTATTTGGAAAATCTAAAAAAAATAATGTACTTACCTATTAGTAGGCAATGCTTTAATTTACATAATCTGATTACGAACAAACTTTCTACAAATCTTCATCTAATATATCGTTTTCTCACTCTATATTTTGTTGTATTTTAATATTTTAATTCGACAAAAATCAAACTAATAATTTGATTAAATTCATATAAATAAACACAATGTCAAAAAGTTTATGGTGTAAACGTTCAGTTGGTGTACATTTCCACATGACATATACTTTGTCGCTTTGACTTTCGAGCGGCGGGATCGACGGGAAGCGGGTTCGAGCCCCAATGCAAGTTATTATTTTTTTATTGTTTTATACATTTTATGATTGTAAGTATATTATTATATAATTTTTTCCAGGAAATACGTATTTAATTAAAATTTTTGGCAACAATTATTGTTCAGAAATCATTTCTTTGTGGCATTTTTCAATGTGTTTGTGTGTGTTTTATTCTTTTATTTTTTTAATTTTTGGAAAGTAGTAAGTATTAAAATTAGTTTAATATTTAAATTAAATATAAATAAACTATTTAAAGTATATTGATTTCGTTACAATCATATAATAAAAGTATAACTTCTTACGTGCCTAAAAAGTACACTCTTTCTTTTTTTACCTTGCTATGCATACGTACCATAAATTTTAATCAGATGGCGCAAAAAATCTCATTTTTGCTTATTCTGGGACTTAGGCACTTTTCATATGAGGCCGAAAATATTGTTATCGAGACAGCTCAGTTACCACAATTATCTCAAAATAATACAATGTATGTATTTACGTATCTAAATATATATTATATTGTATGTTCCCTATGTTCAGCTGAACGATTTACGTACTGTATACGTGGCATATCATATAATTTGTCATATTAAATGTATCTTTATTATGTACCTACAAACTTTGCATTATTATGAATGAATATTTGGACATATAATTTTCTTTTTTATTCGAGCAATTTGTATTTCAATTAATTTTTATGTCGAACAATTCATTTTCGAGTGGTTGATTTTGAGTAATTGATCTAGAATCAAAATATGACACATTATCTAATTCTGACACACTATCTAAGGTGCAACGAAGTTCACCGGGTCATCTAGTATATATATATATATATATATATATATATATATATATATATATATATATATATATATATATATATATATTAAAAACAAAAGATGTAGATCTTTAAAATCTAAAGTTACTGGTTTGGACGACCACTCGTACGAAAACAAACAAATGAAATAGAGAATACGGAAAAATCCCCTTACGAACAATTCACACATACACTACTTCGGGCTGGGAAAATTTTTTTGAATAGAGTCAAAGATCCAAACATTAGTTCTTAGAAATGTGTTTCGCCCTCTTCAACCTCTCTGGGCTCATCAGTAAAGATGAGAGGTTGAATATCTTCAGACACATTCCAATCAAAAAACAACATTTTACATCTTTTGTTTTTAAAACATACACTTTACTTTAAGTAGTAATTAGGGAATTAAAACTTGAGAATGGCATTGTCAGGTTGGGCGTAGATTTACGTTCCTGCTATGTCTAGGTCTCGAATGTTGTTTTTTGATTGGAATGTGTCTGAAGATATTCAACCTCTCATCTTCACTGATGAGCCCAGAGAGGTTGAAGAGGGCGAAACACATTTCTTAGAACTGGTGTTTGGATCTTTCATTCTATTCAAAAAAATTTTTCCAGCCCGAAGTAGTGGATGTGTGAATTGTTCGTTAGGGGATTTTTCCGCATTCTCTATTTCATTTGTTTATATATATATATATATATATATATATATATATATATATATATAGATGAAATAGAGAATGTGGAAAAATCCCCTTACGAATATATATATATATATATATATATATATATATATATATATATATATATATATATATATATACATCCCGCTATCATTATGTCATCTTTTCAAGTTGCAGTCATTTGGCATCACTAAGAAATAATATCATTTTCGAATTTTAATTCGTGTATGTTTGTTGAGTGCATTTTTTAATGCCCTGTATCGTTCTCAGTTTTTTTAAATTTTGATTTTAAAAATTTAAATTATATACAAAAATTTTTACACTTCACAGCCATTTTGACTTCCACCACATAAAAATGTGTATTTGCGATCTATTTGCCATCAATCGATGTTGCCACGAGTTAAAAATATCGAGCGTTTGAGGCCAGGTAGAAAAGGTATATTATAAACTATATAAAAGCTGGGTTATTTACCTGTTCGGCTGGTTCGGCTGGTAAGGGTCCAAATATTTTACGAGTTGAATTGTGTTTATTTTATTTCATCTAAATTATAATTTTCTCATAACGACTTAAAATATTTGTTTGAAAAATTAATTTTGGGTCATTCCATTTCAAATCACTCAATTTTGGAGCAAAAAAAATTTGGACCTCCGATTTGTCTGAAAATTGGTATATAGCTTCTGCGGGACGTAAAAATAAGATATTTAAGGTCAAAAAATCTTCTTCTTCTTTTTTTCTCAAAATGTTATTTTATTCGATTTTACAGTGATTTAATGTTTATTTATACAAATTTCCATTTTCTCTCTTAAAGTATCAACGGAAAACATAATATTTTAATAGAAGGGACTCAAAAATGTCATTATATGGCATTATAACAAGTTACTTTGATTCAAAACAAGCTTTTGATCAAATTTTATAGTGTAGAAAACGTTAAAATACCGTTTTTTTTTACATTTATTATGATGCATTTTGGGAATGGAGGAAAATGTAAAAAACTGTATTTTAACGTTTTTTACACTATAAAATTTGATCAAAAACTTGTTTTGATTCAAAATAACTTGTTATAATGCCATATAATGACATTTTTGAGTCATTTCTATTAAAATATTATGTTTTTCATTGATACTTTACGACAGAAAATGCAAATTTGTTTAAATAAACACCAAATCACTGTAAAATCGCATAAAATAACATTTTGAGAAAAAAAAAGAAGAAGAAGATTTTTTGACCTTAAATATCTTCTTTTTACGTCCCGCAGAAGCTATATACCAATTTTCAGACAAATCGGAGATCCAAATTTTTTTGCCTGAGTGATTTGACATGGAATGTACCTTTTACATTTTCGTTTAATTTATTTACGGTTTTTGTTCAGAATTTTGAAGAAACGCTTGGTTTGACATAAAATTTGGGACACGCATAGCTAATATGTTAAAGAAAAAAAGTGATATTGTGCCGATATGTGCTTTTGATCTGGAGGTGAGTTTCGTCCGTTATCGGGGATGAAAACAAATACGTTCAAATAAGTCCGGAATTGGATAAACTGACTAATTCTAAGCAACTTCTATTTTATAGAGTTTTTTCACTAAGTCAATACTTTTAGAGATATTTGCTAGTGAATATGTTCATTTTTCAACAAAAAAAAAACACGTTTTTAGACGGTTTTTCGCAAATAACTCAAAAAGTAGGTACCTACTTTATTGAAAAAAAATTAGCAAATAGCAAATATAGCTTATAGAAAAGTGAAAAAATGGTATATGTGTCAGGTCTCTAGACCCAGTAGAAGCAGAGTTATTGCTAAGCTTTGTTTTAAAACCAAGAGGAGAAGGTAAACTAACCCTAATAGCACACGACGTCCTCTGGACGTCCAAAATAGGTCCATTTTTGGTCCTAACGTCCATGGAACTATAAATGGACGTCCTTTGGACGTCCGGCGTTGGACGTCCTTCGGTGGACTAAATATGTACGTCCTTCGGACGTCCTTCGGACGTCCTTCGGTGGACTAAATATGTACGTCATTCGGACGTCCGATGTTGGACGTCCTTCGGGTGGAATAAATATGAACGTCTTTTGGACGTCCGTACTGGACGAAATACGGACGTTTGCTGATCGTCCATATTGGACATATTATACGAATTACGGGATAAAATAGCAAAATAATTCAATAAAATATTAACTTAATTATGTTAATAAAATAGTTTACATCGAAAAGATAATTATATTTAATTCAAAATTGCACAGTTTAATATTCTAAACATGTTTTTTTTTTGTAAAGTGTGAAAATCTTATTTGTAAGTTATTTGTTACAATGTTTTATTATTCTAGTTACCAAGATGACATAAGTTTGCTAATTAATTCTAGTAAGCAAAAATATAATTTTTATCAATGTATCTGTACTAAAAATGAATTTTAAGAGCATCTTTTTGAAGTTGAATATACGTGGCCGTGCCCAAAATAGGTCCAGTCTTAGTCCTAATGTCTATGGACTATAAATGGATGTCCTTTGGACGTCCGACGTTGGACGTACTTCGTGTGGAATAAATATGAATACGGTGGACTAAATATGTACGTCCTTCGGACTTCCGATGGTGGACGTCCGATGGTGGAATAAATACGAACGTCCTTTGGACGTCCGTACTGGACGAAATACGGACTTTTTGTGGACGTCTGAAAATCACCCCAACTACTTGGTTCCTCTGTTCACAAAACTATAACGATAGGCGATAGATTTTCGATTCACCCACCGATATCAGTTCCAAGTTGGAGAGTTGATCTCTCAGTCGTTGTCGTCGTTAGGGCTCCCGCGTAGAGTTTTATTCATTAACCACTGATTTTCATAATGTAAGAAATTATATTATATACGAATTAAAGTATAATATACTTATACATATACTATATATTACGTAAAACTATGAAGACGCTGTTTCACAACATAACACAGAGTCCGACCGCCTCATCGGGCCATTTAGAGCATCAATGCATAAGCCCATCCAATGGATTATTATGTGCCCCTTTGACATAGGCGCCTAACATTTTAATCTACCACCCTGAGGATTCCTGCTCCTGGAGTTTTTCTGAAGTGCCGAAACAGTCTATGTTCCTGATTCGTCGATCAGATGAGGAGTTTCCGGAGCCATCAACCCCAGACAGCTACTGGAGCTCCACGTTGCAGCCAGTCACTTCTTGGTAAGTGAACGCCAAAGAGGAAGCATTCAGACTCTGCTGCTACCACCGTCTGGACATAGCCTATCGATCCCTGATGGCCTAGAGGACAAACTCACCGAGAATGATGGACAAAACCACCAGCCAGGACAACTGGTATCAAAACATTGGTATTATTTACGTTTTTTATTACATTTACATATTTTTTCATGCTCTGTGATATATATTTCTTATTCTTTCTGGTATATTTTTCATACATTTTTCAATCTTATGGGTGTTTGGTAAAAAATAGGCCATAGCTTAACCTTGGATTACTGAGCTTAAAATAGGTCGATTTAAGCTAACTTACTTTAGTACGAAAGATGATAACCGAAATACAGGGTGTCAAATTTAAACTTTTATTTTATTCTTGATTATTTCCTGGGCAATACATCATTTTTGGTGTTGAATTTAGATTTCTTGTCCCAAAAAAACCCCGCTTACCAAATTTCGTGTTATTATCCCATGCTTGTTAGGAAATATTCAAGAATAAATAAAATAAAAGTTTAAATTTGACACCTTGTATTTCGGTTATTATCAACTTTAGTACTAACGTAAGTTAACTTAAATCGACCTATTTTACCCTCCGAAATCTAAGGTTAATCTATGGCCTATTCTTTACCAAACACTCTGTATAAGTACATATTTGTATTCTAGCCAATCTTTTTGATTTTCTATAAAGTAT
This sequence comes from Diabrotica virgifera virgifera, assembly GCF_917563875.1. NCBI lineage: Eukaryota > Metazoa > Arthropoda > Insecta > Coleoptera > Chrysomelidae > Diabrotica > Diabrotica virgifera. The sequence goes on along the minus strand of NC_065446.1, from coordinate 142,963,501 downwards.
AGACTTCCTTGAATTTTGAATTACAATTGTTAAAGGAAAGTTTCGCTACCTTGGTCGCCCTTTGTTCGTCTTAACTTATTACCTCTACCCATAACGGTTCTTTTGTCAAACAGATTGGGTTGGTTATTGTACCTAGTAAGCAAAAAGTATTTATCTCTGTATTTTATAATCTATTTATAATATTGAATTATCTAAAGACAGAAAGCGAAGGCGGATGAAAAAAAATTAGACAAAAGTTGAATGATTATTATAATATTATAATATAATATTACACTATATAATAAGTATACATAGATAGAATATCTTCTTTTTAAGAAATTGTCCATTATCTCCAAATGAGCAAGGTGTCGATTTGAAATATATGTATAATATACAGCCCATTACGCACCACCTTAAAAATTGAGCATTTTTGATGTCTCGAATTTCCTAAACCAGTTGTCCCATCTAAGTGATTTTTTTTATAATATTATAGCCTAGGCTATAGGTTACCTGCTTAAGCTTGTCATGCACGGGGAGCTATATACTGTAATATATATTATATCACATCGCTCTCTATAGTAATGAGTGAGCCTGCACACACGGAACCATTAGTTCCGTGTCTCCAGGCTCACTCATTACTATAGGGAGTGATATGATATAATATACATCATATATTACAGTATAGCTCCCCGTTCATGACAAGCTTAAGGAGGTAACCTGTAGCCTAGGCTATAATATTATAAAAAAAATCACTGAGATTGGACAACAGGTTTAGGAAATTCGAGACATCAAAAATGCATCATTTTTAAGGTGGTGCGTTAATTTCTTGGACAAGTGTAATTGTAACTTAATGTAAATAATGTAATATCCAATAATTGTAATTTAATATAAGATGTAATATAAGTTCCTTAAAAAATGTATTTTTTATTTCCCACAATACATTCTCCACAGGTCTAAATATCGTCGCTAGACGTCCACCGAACGTCCTCTCAGGACGTTAGATGGACGTTCGGCAGCACGACATTGGACCAAACTGGGACGTCCTATGAAGGTCCAATTGACGTCCACCGAACGTCCCCTCGGACATTAGGTGGACGTCCATTGGACGTTAGATGGACGTCCATTGGACGTTTGGCAACGAGGCATTTGGACCAAACTAGGACGTCCTGTTAAGGTCCAATTTACGTCCCCTAGGACGTCCGATTAAGGTACAATTTACGTCCGATTAAGGTCCAATTTACGTTCGATTAACGTCCAATTTACGTCCGATTAAGGTCCAATTTAGGTCCTCTCGGACGTTAGGTGGACATCCATTGGACATTTGGCAATGTGGCTTTGGACCAAACTAGGACGTCCTGTTAAGGTCCAATTTACGTCCCCTAGGACGTCCGATTAAGGTCCAATTTACGTCCGATTAAGGTCCAATTTACGTCCCCTCGGACCTTAGATGGACGTCCAATGGACGTTCGGTAGCGCGACTTTTGGACCAAAATAGGACGTATAAAGGACTTTCCTCGGACGAAAACGGACGTCCAAGGGACGTCCTTAAAGTCCGTGAAGGACGTCCTATGGACGTCCATTGGACGTCCTTGTGCTATTAGGGTAAAAAGACAGATTCACACCCAAGAAAGTCACTGGAAATATCTTCCGATACATCTTCTTTTTTGGTTGATCATATCGGCCTTTGACGGTAATATTGACTAAAAATCTAAAAATAAAAGGAATAACGCAGAAAATGCAAAAATCGCTGATAAAATAAATAAACTAACCTATGAAATGCCAATAGTGTTAAAATTTTGTAAATGTCATTATTGTCAAAATTTGATATGAGTAAAATTGCCTGAGGTTGTACCAATTACAAACAAGGTTTACGGCGCGGGAAATTTGAATTACTCCTCTTGGTTTAAAAACAGACTATAGTGAAAAATAAGCTCTTATATGTCAAATTCCAAATCGAATATTTTAACGTGAAATAAAAAAATGAAACACTTTTCTGGGAAAACGTATTACAACTTTTTTAAAGTGTTTAAGAAAACGTTTATTTTTATTTTTTTAAAAAGTTTCTAGCAGCAAGAGTAAGCAAGTTACGTTCAAAATACAGTTGTTCCTTATTTTTTGGTTAAAAATATCGTAAAAATCTCCCTCTAGTTAACAGCCCAAATAGAATTAATCGTTACCACTTCACAAGTAACTTTATGTATTGTTTGTGTTTGTAAGTTTCATCAGTTCAAAGTGCTTATTTGTGAAAAAATTTGGTTTTAAAGTAAATTTTAAATCTTTAATTTTGAAAAAAAAAGACTTTTTTCAAAATAACTTAAAAATTATTAGTGATACCAAATATCTTAAAGAGTAAAAAATGTAGGTTTTGCTTTTTTAAATATTTGAGATTTTTTGATTTTCTGAAAGACAAAAATTGGTTAAGATATGGCTGTTTAAAATTTGCATATACATACTCGTGACTAGTGATTCGTTCGAGCCCTTTCAACAAAACCCCTTTCAAAAATAAGCAATTTTAACCAATGCAACTTACAGATCATATACAGGGTGTCCCCGAAAATAGTGCGTTCCTTAAAGGTATAGATAGAAAGCACAATGTAGAGCAAAAAATTCTTATAACATTTTCAGCCGTTTAAAACTTTTATAGAACAAAATTGGCTTAGAATTAGAATTAGTCAGTTTATCCACTCCCGGACTTATTTTGAACGTATGTATTTTCACCCCCAAGAAGGGGTGAAAGTCACATCCAGGACAAGAGAACATATCGGCATAATCTCACTTTTTTCTTTGGCATTTTAGCTACGTGTGTGCCAAATTTCATGTCAATCCAAGCGGTTCTTTAAAATCTGGAGGTTTTGCGATATTTTACCGTGAGTGAATGGAATGATTGCCGTTGTCACTTTTAGATAAGAAGTCATTATCACAATGACATAGTCAGGTCAACTGAATTATATAATTATTGTTTTTATCATTAAATGTGAAAACCTAGAATTATCCATGTCTGTCCGTCAATAAACACAACTCCTCTGTTAGTAGGACAGAAAGAATGACAAATAAGGTGTCAAATGAAAGCCTATAACCAAAATATGGTATTACATGTGAGAAGTTTGACCTCGGACTGCCTGTTCCAGAGTTGCAACCGAAAGTACTGTTTTAAATTCGTCGAAATAGTACAAACTATTATTCAACGCGACTAAGAAAGACCAGAACAAATACATACTTCCGGTTTCATGCCTGTCTGTTCGTCCATGTCTGTCGGTGAACAAAATTCATCCGTCATATCAACTGACAAAAAGTTACACGAAGAGTTCAAATATCGACTGCCGGTTCAACTTCCGGTCACTTTGGGTGAAAAATTAGAACTTACGATGTCCAATTGCTTGTTACAATTTTTTTATAAGTGTTCTACTCTATATATTCTGACTTTTTCTATAACTTACTTAGATCACATATAATTTAATACAGTTTTGATGTCAGCGTCTTCAAAATTTATGTGGTGAGTTCCGGTATGTGATGAATGAAAAACGACTCTATAAGCAGAAGAAAAAAGTGTTCTTTAAAGTGTTCTCAAGACCTAAGACAATACATGACTCACAAGAGCGTTGTGACAGTAGCAAAAATTCGAGTTGGGGTTCGAATTACTTTCTCATGCAGCTTACTCTCCTGACTTGGCCCCCTCCGATTATTAAGTGTTCCCAAATCTGAAGAAATGACTCGTAAATAAAAAAATCAGCTGAGATAATTGAAGAAAAAAATAACTATTTTTCAGAGCTTTCAGAATCGTATTATGCGCACGGCATCGACATAAAAAATTTGTAAATCCGTTAAAATCGCTGTATTGAACATATTGAATAAAATTAAAAGAATTTTCATGAAAACATGTTTTTCATGAAAATATGTCTACTTTTATAGGACGCACTTCAGCAGTTCATAAAAAAAGCTTACAGACTTTCTAATGCTGTTTGCTAAATAGCAAAAATAACAAAAATTTTATTACTCATGAAGAAGATCAAGCAGCTAAATTTAAAGTAAAATCATTAGATGGCATATAAATAGATATGGAATAATGGAATAGAAGTTGATATCCACTTCTGAACCCACCTCAGAAGAAGTGGACGAAATAGAGTAATTGGGAGTCCTTCAAAGGTCACCTGAGCACTCAGAACCTAGTACCAGTGCATGCAGCTGCAATAATATTAAAGAGAAATGCGACAAAAGAATTGAGAGGGAACTCTGGACCAAATATCAAAAACCAGTGTAACCTAGCACTTCCAGCTTCATATTAATAATAGAAAATCACCGAAAGACAAATATGTAATGTAAAGAATTAATATCTCAATATTCGGGTCTACTAAACAATAACGACTGGCAAAACATTAAAGTCATTATTCAAGTCTTATATTCAAAAAATATGACAAGTAGAGTAATAAATTGATAATTAAAAATTGCGAGAAACAGTGCAAGAAAATTATTTAATAGACCCGAAGACAAAACAAAAATTAATGTGCTAAATAAAAGTATTGATTCGTTACTGCAGAACTAGAACTGTTATATGGAGCTATACTAGTCTGGATCGGTGTAAATTAAATGAGAAAGAAAATAATATAATAAACACACTTTAAGAGCAGATAGAGAAAATATATGGATTATCAGAAGGTTCAAACGGCAGAATTATCAACGATAAACAAGAAAAAGTCAACGAGATAATGATTCTGGACCAACTGTTTTATTATAATTAGGGGTACGGAATTTTCGTTTTTACGAAATAGATGCGAATTTCGGCGAAATTTTGAACATAAATGCGATAAATTTGAAATATGGAGTTTTTGTTTATTTCCGCGAAATACCTGCAGGTGCCCAACTCGCCCGTAAATAAGTAGGTAGTTACGTAGTAAATAAGGCATGGAAAGATTTTACGGAAAGTTTTCTATTGTACATAATTTTTGAAAGGTTGTTTATTTTTCTAACACGTGTTGAAACAGAAGGAACTTTCATTGTTCATCATTAAATAGATAAAGATAAGATAAGGAATTGATATTTTTCAATGTTGATTCTATGAGAAATATAAATAATCCCACTGTTGTTATCTGCATTTCGGTCTTTTGTATTGGTAAAAATCTAAGTAGGAATAAAAGTCGGCTAATTCTTATTTTCTAAACATATAAATTAGTCAAACAGGACAATCAGTGCTCATTCCGTCAATTTTTATTAAGAACATGGTCTATCAAAAAAGTTTTCATAGTAACATAAAGTTACTTAAAGTATCCCCTAAAATGGGACGCCCTAAAACAATTTTGAGTGATCGAGTCAAAGAGTTTGCAACAGATGACCTATATCTGTGTGACACAAGACACAATTGCTACACGGTGCAGTTTTCCGTCATTTGCTAAAGCAGCATTACAGAGCATTTGGAGTCCAACGAACAGCGTAAACGCAGAACGATTCTTCAGAACATATAATATTGTAGTGACAGATCGAAGAACAGCTCTTAAATAGTCGAATGTCGAAATTACAACGATGTTAGCTTTTAATTAATGTTTTCTGTTGTTTTACTCGTAGTAAAAATAAATGCGAAATTTTGTAATTATAAAAAAAGTAAATGCGAAATTCATGTTTTTTATTTGCGAAAATTCCGTACCCCTAATTATAATTAGTTATAAAATAGCTTCAATGGGGAAAAGCTGTAAGCTTAGACCAAACACCAGTAGGGGGCATCCAATTAATTGAGGAAAAAAATTAAATGTATAACAATATTCACTTCATTTACTGAAAAGGCATTGTCCCGCAAGAATGGTTGAAATCACAATTAATAGCCCTACAAAAAGACAAGCGCTTGAAAGTGATAAGACCATTGAACAATAAGCATGTAAGCTACCTTTTAAACACATTCTCAAAAATAATCCATAACACAAGGATTGTTAGGAAATTCTTTTATAGACTTCAGGCAACAAATTCTCCTGATCATGTTTAAAAAACGTACGAAATGTACTAAATAAAAAAATATATTTATCATTTAAAAATATATACCCTTATACTATAATATAATTCTAACATAATTGAATATATAATGCTTTCCTGTGGAGTATACAAAGGATGGTCCTGTTTTTCCCGCACGCTGCCTTGTTTAGTCTTCTTTGTCGTTTAATTCGTTAAATTCTATCCTCTTATGTCACGGCTTCAGGAAGCAGTGGATATATGCAGTGAACGGGAGGCCTATGTCGAACAGTGAACGAACGGAGCCTTTTCGCGTTTATCATGTAGAGAAGTCACTTGTCAAAAACTGGACGTATGTAATCGTATTCAATTTGTTAAATACTGTCACATAATATGTCATACACCTCTGTGCGTTAATCCATTTTATTTCTACAATTTTAAGGTGCTATTACATGCCGCCATTTTGATTTGTCTACAGTCGCATTCTGCCCGTTATATCCCATCGTTTGAGGCGCTGTACGTCACGATTGGATCAATTGTAGCGAAGCTGCATGACTAAGGCCCTTTTAACATGTTGCTGTATTTGATTTTTCTGTGCCATTTTATATTATTTGTCAAATACTATTATTTGAGGTGCTGTACATCACGACTGGACCAATAGGACCGTAGATACAAGACTAAGGCCCTTTTGACATGCTGCTGTATTTGATTTTTCTATGTCATTGTATTCTATTTGACAAATCAAGTTATTTGAGGTGCTGTACTCCACGATTGGACCAATAGGAGCGAAGATACGTAAATAAGGCCCTTTTGGCATGTTGCTGTATTTGATTATTCTGTGTCATTGTATTCTGTTCGTTAAACCCTATCATTTGAGTTGTTGTATGTCACGATTGGACCAATAGGACCGAAGATACATAACAAAGGCCCTTTTGACTTGTTGCTGTATTTGATTTGTTTGTGTCAAATTTGATTCTATTGGTCAAGTCCTATTATTTAAGATGCTGTAGGTACGATTGGACTAATAGGACCGAAGATACGCTACTAAGGCCCTTTTGACATGCTGTTGTATTTGATTTCTCTATGTCATTGTATTCTGTTTGTCAAATCCTATCATTTGAGGTGCTATACATCACGATTGGACTAACAGGACCGAAGATACATAACTAAGGCCTTTTTGACATGCTGCTGTGTTTTGATTTTTCTGTGTCATTGTCTTCTATGATGCCTAAGGCATGTCTATGATATGCCTTATTTTTAAACAAAACAAGTAATTGGACTTCGTAAGTCCTAGGTTTTCACCCAAAGTAATCGAAAGTAGAACTGGAAGACGATATTTGAATTTTACGTGTAACTTTGCGTGGATTGATATACGAATTTACTAATTTTGAGTCATTTTTACTAAACTTTGACATTTGTCACCTCATTTGTAATTCTACCCGGTATAATGGCGGAGGAGTTATATTGGCGGTCGTACGAACCGACAGAAAGATTGCCTAGGTCAAATATCTCACCTTTAGTACCATCCTTGGATTATAAGCTTTCACTTGACACCTCATTTATCATTCTAGCTGGTATAATGATGGAGGAGTTATATTCGCGGTCGTACGAACCGACGGAAAGACAGCCTAGGTCAAATATCTCACCTTTAGTACCATCCTTGGATTATAAGCTTTCATTTGACACCTCATTTGTCATTCTACCTGGTATAATGACGGAGGAGTTATATTCCCGGTCGTACGGACCGACGGAAGGACAGCCTGGGTCAAATATCTCACCTTTAGTACCATCGTTGGATTATAATCTTTTATTTGACACCTCATTTATCATTCAAGCTGGTATAATAATGGAGTTATATTCGCGGTCGGAGGGGCCGACGCACAGACCGCCTAAGTCAAATATGTCACCTTTAGTACCATCCTTGGATTATAAGCTTTCATTTGACACCTCATTTGTCATTCTACCTGGTATAATGATCGAGGAGTTATATTCGCGGTCGGACAGACCGACGGACAGACAGCCAAGGTCAAATATCTCACCTCTAGTACCATCCTTGGATTATCAGCTTTCATTTGACACCTCATTTGTCATTCTACCTGGTATAATGACGGAGGAGTTAAATTCCCGGTCGTACGGACCGACGGACAGACCGCCTAGGTCAAATATCTCACCTTTTGTACCATCCTTGGATTATCAGCTTTTATTTGACACCTCATTTGTCATTCTACCTGGTATAATGACAAAGAAGTTATATTCGCGGTCGTACGGACCGACGGAAAGACAGCCTAGGTCAAATATCTCACCTTTAGTACCATCCTTGGATCATAAGCTTTCATTTGACACCTCATTTATCACTCAAGCTGGTATAATGATGGAGGAGTTATACTCGCGGTCGTACGAACCGACGGAAAGACAGCCTAGGTCAAATATCTCACCTTTAGTACCACCCTTGGATTATAAGCTTTCATTTGACACCTTATTTGTCATTCTACCTGGTATAACGACGAAGGAGTTATATTCCCGGTCGTACGGACCGACGGAAGGACAGCCTGGGTCAAGTATCTCACCTTTAGTACCATCGCTGGATTATCAGCTTTCATTTGACACCTCATTTGTCATTCTACCTGGTATAATGACGGAGAAGTTATATTCGCGGTCGTACGGACCGACGGAAAGACAGCCTAGGTCAAATATCTCACCTTTAGTACCATCCTTGGATCATAATCTTTTATTTGACACCTCATTTATCATTCAAGCTGGTATAATAATGGAGGAGTGATATTCGCGGTCGTACGGACCGACGGAAAGACAGCCTAGGTCAAATATCTCACGTTTAGTACCATCCTTGGATTATCAGCTTTTATTTGACACCTCATTTGTCATTCTACCTGGTATAATGACGGAGAAGTTATATTCGCGGTCGTACGGACCGACGGAAAGACAGCCTAGGTCAAATATCTCACCTTTAGTACCATCCTTGGATTATAATCTTTTATTTGACACCTCATTTATCATTCAAGCTGGTATAATAATGGAGGAGTTATATTCGCGGTCGTACGGACCGACGGAAAGACAGCCTAGGTCAAATATCTCACCTTTAGTACCATCCTTGGATTATCAGCTTTCATTTGACACCTCATTTGTCTTTCTACCTGGTATAATGACGGAGAAGTTATATTCGCGGTCGTACGGACCGACGGAAAGACAGCCTAGGTCAAATATCTCACCTTTAGTACCATCCTTGGATTATAAGCTTTCATTTGACACCTCATTTGTCATTCTACCTGGTATAATGATGGAGGAGTTATATTCGCGGTCGTACGGACCGACGGAAAGACAGCCTAGGTCAAATATCTCACCTTTAGTACCATCCTTGGATTATAATCTTTTATTTGACACCTCATTTATCATTCAAGCTGGTATAATAATGGAGTTATATTCGCGGTCGGAGGGGCCGACGCACAGACCGCCTAAGTCAAATATGTCACCTTTAGTACCATCCTTGGATTATAAGCTTTCATTTGACACCTCATTTGTCATTCTACCTGGTATAATGACGGAGAAGTTATATTCGCGGTCGTACGGACCGACGGAAAGACAGCCTAGGTCAAATATCTCACCTTTAGTACCATCCTTGGATTATAAGCTTTCATTTGACACCTCATTTGTCATTCTACCTGGTATAATGATGGAGGAGTTATATTCGCGGTCGTACGGACCGACGGAAAGACAGCCTAGGTCAAATATCTCACCTTTAGTACCATCCTTGGATTATAATCTTTTATTTGACACCTCATTTATCATTCAAGCTGGTATAATAATGGAGGAGTTATATTCGCGGTCGTACGGACCGACGGAAAGACAGCCTAGGTCAAATATCTCACCTTTAGTACCATCCTTGGATTATCAGCTTTCATTTGACACCTCATTTGTCTTTCTACCTGGTATAATGACGGAGAAGTTATATTCGCGGTCGTACGGACCGACGGAAAGACAGCCTAGGTCAAATATCTCACCTTTAGTACCATCCTTGGATTATAAGCTTTCATTTGACACCTCATTTGTCATTCTACCTGGTATAATGATCGAGGAGTTATATTCGCGGTCGGACGGAACGACGGAAGGACAGCCTGGGTCAAATATCTCACCTTTAGTACCATCGTTGGATTATAATCTTTTATTTGACACCTCATTTATCATTCAAGCTGGTATAATAATGGAGTTATATTCGCGGTCGGAGGGGCCGACGCACAGACCGCCTAAGTCAAATATGTCACCTTTAGTACCATCCTTGGATTATAAGCTTTCATTTGACACCTCATTTGTCATTCTACCTGGTATAATGATCGAGGAGTTATATTCGCGGTCGGACAGACCGACGGACAGACAGCCAAGGTCAAATATCTCACCTCTAGTACCATCCTTGGATTATCAGCTTTCATTTGACACCTCATTTGTCATTCTACCTGGTATAATGACGGAGGAGTTAAATTCCCGGTCGTACGGACCGACGGACAGACCGCCTAGGTCAAATATCTCACCTTTTGTACCATCCTTGGATTATCAGCTTTCATTTGACACCTCATTTGTCATTCTACCTGGTATAATGACAAAGAAGTTATATTCGCGGTCGTACGGACCGACGGAAAGACAGCCTAGGTCAAATATCTCACCTTTAGTACCATCCTTGGATCATAAGCTTTCATTTGACACCTCATTTATCACTCAAGCTGGTATAATGATGGAGGAGTTATATTCGCGGTCGTACGAACCGACGGAAAGACAGCCTAGGTCAAATATCTCACCTTTAGTACCACCCTTGGATTATAAGCTTTCATTTGACACCTTATTTGTCATTCTACCTGGTATAACGACGAAGGAGTTATATTCCCGGTCGTACGGACCGACGGAAGGACAGCCTGGGTCAAGTATCTCACCTTTAGTACCATCGCTGGATTATCAGCTTTCATTTGACACCTCATTTGTCATTCTACCTGGTATAATGACGGAGAAGTTATATTCGCGGTCGTACGGACCGACGGAAAGACAGCCTAGGTCAAATATCTCACCTTTAGTACCATCCTTGGATTATAATCTTTTATTTGACACCTCATTTATCATTCAAGCTGGTATAATAATGGAGGAGTGATATTCGCGGTCGTACGGACCGACGGAAAGACAGCCTAGGTCAAATATCTCACGTTTAGTACCATCCTTGGATTATCAGCTTTTATTTGACACCTCATTTGTCATTCTACCTGGTATAATGACGGAGAAGTTATATTCGCGGTCGTACGGACCGACGGAAAGACAGCCTAGGTCAAATATCTCACCTTTAGTACCATCCTTGGATTATAATCTTTTATTTGACACCTCATTTATCATTCAAGCTGGTATAATAATGGAGGAGTTATATTCGCGGTCGTACGGACCGACGGAAAGACAGCCTAGGTCAAATATCTCACCTTTAGTACCATCCTTGGATTATCAGCTTTCATTTGACACCTCATTTGTCTTTCTACCTGGTATAATGACGGAGAAGTTATATTCGCGGTCGTACGGACCGACGGAAAGACAGCCTAGGTCAAATATCTCACCTTTAGTACCATCCTTGGATTATAAGCTTTCATTTGACACCTCATTTGTCATTCTACCTGGTATAATGATGGAGGAGTTATATTCGCGGTCGGACAGACCGACAAACAGACCGCCAAGGTCAAATATCTCACCTTTAGTACCATCCTTGGATTATCAGCTTTCAGTTGACACCTCATTTGTCATTCTAGCTGGTATGTTGACGGAGGAGTTGTGATTACAGTCAGACGAACGGACAGACGGACGTGGATAATACAAAGTTTTCACATTTTTTCAAAATTGGGTGAAAACAACATGATGCCAGAATGATTTGTTGATGAAAATAATATATACATTCTCAAGTTGCCTATTTTTCGGTGTGGATAATATTATATTCAACAGTGATGCCAAATTTCTGATGCCAAAATGATTGATAATGAAAGTGGGATATACGTTTTCATGTATATATCGGCAGCGACAAAACGGTAAAACACTGAACTAAATGTATATAATATTTTCACTGTACCATCATTTTGGACTCAAACATTTTATGGAATAAACTTATATAACTTAGTAAGGGATAAACAAAGAAAGCTGATATATTAAAGTAACATCAAGAAATCAAATCTCTAACTACCGAGTTGATTAGACTTCTGATAACAAGTGCAGAAAAAAAGTTATTAAGGTAGTGTAAAGTGGCATCGATATACAGATGCCACTTTGCAAGACGATGCCAAATCGATGGTAAATGCATAATGTATCGATGCCAAATTGATAGTAGGATGTATATATATATACATATATACAGTGCTGTTTTTGTGACGGTACGCGCCGGTACGCCGTACCGGTACCTCTTTGGACAAACAAACAAAAAAAAAACAACAAAATACTTTGTAACTTTGGGTGAGCCATTATCGAGGTTATGGGCCAAATCGAGGTTATGGGGTTCCCCCATAAATGACAAAAAGGGGGAACTTTGGAACGAATGGATAGCCCAGGCTGGCCTCCAAGTCCTAAATAATAATAAACCAACTTTCGTAAGAGGGGCCAGCCAGACACATATTGATGTAACTATCGCAACTGAAGGGCTATCCAAAAGAATACAGGGATGGGATGTCCTCGACGAACAGTTATTTACCTACCACCGCTACATCCAGTACGAGGTTAAGGTGAAAGAGAAAGTAAGACGGCCGATAGGAAACACCGAAATCTATTTTAATAAAACCACATACCTATCGGAGGTCACAAAGATCAATGAGGAAGAGATTTCTGACCTTGGCCAACTGAGAAGAGCATTAGAAAATGCAGCAAAGTTGACAACCGTGAAGAAAAAGAATAACAAAAAATCCCCCTACTGGTGGACGGATGAGATAGAAGGTCTACGGGAAAGATGCCTCAGAGCTCGAAGGAATTACACGAGAAGCCAGGGCAACCTCGAGCTCAAAGAAATCTACAAAGAACTAAAGAAAACACTGAATAAAAAAATAAAACAAGAAAAAAAGGAAAAGTGGCAGACCCTGATAAAAGCATTGGATGAGGATATATAGGGTGATGCCTACAAAATTACCATGAAATCATTAAGGATAATGGCTCCATATAAACTGGACGAGGACCAGCGGATGAAATCAGCTGAACTCTTCTTCCCAACTAAGGACATTCAAACTTTTACAAAAATCTTTCCAACGATGGTGGAGGAGTTCACGGAAGAGAAAATAAAAAACGCTGGTCAGGAGATGAAGACGGGGAAAGCTCCCGGCCCCGACGGGCTGCCACCAGAGGCAATTAAGAAAATAGCAACGGAGAAACCAGGTTTGATCAGAAGAATATGCAACGACTTACTGCAGAAGCAAGAGTTTCCCAGGGACTTAAAAGAAGCGAACCTTATTCTGCTCCTAAAGCCTGGGAAACCTCCCGACTCAGCTTCCTCTTATCGGCCAATATGCCTCCTGGACTGCCTTGGTAAGTTATACGAGGAACTTATCAAGAAGAGGCTGGAAGGCATGTTGGAAAATGAGAGAGTACTATCACAACAACAATACGGATTTCGAAAAGGTCGATCGACCGTCGATGCCGCGACCTGGATAAGAGACGCGGCTAGAGCAAGCAAAAAAAGATGGGTGGTCCCTGTTCTGTTAAACATAAAAAACGCTTTTAATTCAGCAAACTGGGGCCTCATAGTAGACAGAATCGTCGAATTTGGGGCTCCAGATTATGTGTCCAACATAATAAAGGACTATTTGTCCGAGAGAACCGTATGCATATAAAAAAAAGAAGATGGAAATGACCGCGGAAGTACCCCAAGGGTCGGTCCTTTGAACCACACTATGGAACATACTATACAACGGCGTACTAGAAGTAAATAAGATGATAGGAGTAAGAGCAATTGCATACGCGGACGACCTGGCTCTACTAGTAGAAGACGACATGAATTGGGGTATAAGAGAAAGAGTAAACAAATCAATCAAGACAACCGCGGAATGGATAGAAAGAAATTACCTAAAGCTAGCAGTAGAGAAAACAGAAGCGATAATCTTGAGGGGACCGAGAGATAGAAAAGATATAGTATTTGAGTACAAAGGCTCCGAAATAAGACCCCAGAAGACAGTTAAATATCTAGGAATTACTTTTGATGACAAACGGACATTCGGACCACACGTATAATGTCGGAAAGCGGAAGAAAGGACCTCTACGTTAAGCAAGTTAATGCCAAATATAGGGGGTCCTGGATCTCATAAAAGAGCGGTGATGTTGCAATCAATTTTATCTATCGCACTGTACGGGGCCCCAGTATGGCACGAGGCCCTGAAGAAGAAGAAATATAAAGACATGCTTCTTAGAGTACAGAGAAAACCTCTGATCAGGGTGTGCAGCGCGTACAGAACCGTATCAACTATTGCCTTTTAGGTTGTGGCTGGTTCTGTGCCGGTGCACATTCTGGCCAGAGAAAGAGTCCGAATGTATCAGAGGGGTAACGGGGCAATTGGTTCAGGACCTCAAGAACGAAACAGAAGTTTAGAAATGTGGCAGAGGGAATGGCCAGCCGAGGTCGAAAAGGCAGCCTGGACGAGCTCTCTGATTCCGGATGTAGTAAGGTGGTACTAGTGCAGGCACAGGCGCGTCAATTACTCTTTACACAGTTCTTGACGGGACATGGATCGTTCAGAGCATATACCTATCGTATAAAGAAGACCGCGGACGATCTATGCCCCGAGTGTGGACAGGTGGATGACGCGCAACATGTCGTATTCGTATGCCCGGCATACCGTGCGGGGCGTACCGAGCTGCAGCTGGGTCTGGGGTCTCCTCTAGGCGAGCCTCACGAGCTTATGGATAAAGCTATCAGCAGCAAGAGTGACTTCGACCTGGTCATTGCCTTTGTTACCAAAACAATGAAGCATAAAGAGGAAAAAGAGAGGCGACTGCAAGCGGGATGACCCTTATTATTTATTTTTTTAACGTGTTTGTGTTGTAGAGGGCAGCCAGGGTGGGAGGACCTTTTACATCCAACCTACGCTGACTGATTTATCATGTTATTTTACTTTATTTTATTTATTTGTTTATTTAATTTTATTTATACAAATATTTTATCGATTTTACCTTTTAATTTTATATATTTAATATCGTACCATAGTTTTATCCATACAAAAATTTTTTATAATCGTTTTCATTATTTCTTATAGGGAAGTCTATTTACGTAATAATTTATAAGGTATGAGTGTGAGAGTGAGTGTGAGTGAATGAAAACATGAATGCTTGGAGTTACTCGTAATTGCCGACTGGTATCTTCTTGCTAGTTTCATGCTGGATGGGGGGCACCCGGTTGCCTCACCCACACATGGGTTGCACGGGACGGTCGTCTTCACTGGCCGGTCTTTTGCGAGGTGTGTGTGGGGTGGGGCAGCTAGGGGGTCACTTAGTCTGCGGAACGCACGCGAAAAGTGCCAGGGGGGAGTTAAGAGTAAGATCGACGGGTCAGTGTATTTACTCGCTAAGAGTGGTCCCAGACCCGTCGGTTGGAGAAAGAGGAGGTGAGTTTAGTTGGTAGGCGATCCGGCACGGTGAAGCGTAGCGGATTGAATCCAACACACCTGGGACACCTTCCCAGACGGTCTTTAGAAGATTCTCACCTCCCAAAAAAAAGCCAAAAAAAGGTGAGCCATTATCAGCCGGAAGCTGCACGTGTGTGCCAATTGCTGATGAACTTGGTGTATAACTGTTTACAATCGGTAGAGTGTTGGACACACGGTAGGTCGCATCAAGTTTTCGCACAGTTTTGGCCATTTGGGAAAATTATGAGGTTTTAGCCAACCATTTTGTAGCAGCCAAAGTAGACCAGACGCGTGATTCTTTGGAAAGATGAAAATACGAAGGCCTGCACAGGAAGCTGACATCCACGTGTTTCGTTTTGGATTTGGCACTGATGTGCAACTGTCTGCCGTTAGTGAGTAGCTACAACATAGAGAAGTTGGCCTATTTCAAGCGAACAAGAAATTTTAGATTTTAATGAACACGTTTGTTTCTCGAAAAGACAGTGCTGGAATGTTTTATGCGCAAGCTACCACAGCTGTCAACAATAAAAGTTTTATTGGAATCGAACTGTATGTGAAATCTAAAGAAGACCCCATCATTGTTATTGTGTTTTATAACTACCTTGTGAGAATAAAATAAGCTACCCAGAAACTTTGCTGCCTTTGAAAATAGCTTTAAAGACAATTCCAGTATCTTCCAGTGAGTGTGAAAGGGGATTTTCTCAAACGAACCTGATCATCACTGAGGGCAGAGCTTCCCTACTCACAAAAACGTTTCTTCATTAATGTTTGTGAAGTTAAACGGCTCACCTCCTACTCGCTTTGAACCCGCGAAGTACGCGAATTCGTGGCTATTTCGGGGACAGCACTCAGCATTGGACAGAAACAGCAAGGAAAGAGACAGAGAAGAGACTTACTACAAAAACTTCTCCAAACTTTGGACAGTTTTATAAACTGTAAGTTATAAAATTGATTACGACTTCTCGTAAAATCTACCAATTTAAAAACTTACATAGATTACCATACTTTCCATTTTTGTAACAAACTGTTATTTGGAAAATTATGCAGTAATATACCCTTGAAACCTGTACAAGATTAAATTTCTACAGTAGGCCAGTTAGTTAGCAAAAACAGATTTTTCCAGTAAAAGCAGAGACATAACTTTGAAGAAACCAGAAGTTTGATAGGAGTAAAAAATTTCAAACTCAGACAAATAATCTTTGTACTTTTATCTTACCATGATGTAGTCGGGATGGTTTTAGATTTTTTTTATAGTGCTCAGGACAAATTATAGATAAATTCCTGAATTTTTTCTTTGTTTCCAAATAGCTTTAAAACGCCCTTTTTGAGGCTAAATTTAAAAAGTTTTCCCGGGGGTGGCCCCCCTTTTGGATACCCCAGACCCCCTAGAGCATTGCGTACCGGAACCTACATTGTTACACAAACAGCACTGTATATATATGTATACAGGGTGTCCCGAAAAGATTGGTCATTAATTATACCACAGATTCTGGGGTCAAAAATAGATTTATTGAACCTCACTTACCTATATACAATAGTGCACACAAAAAAAGTTACAAACCATACAAAGTGCCCTTTGAAGTTACAAAATGAAAATCGATTTTTTTTTTCATACCTTAGATTGGGGATACTTTGAACTCGGGGGTTATTTTGATCAAAACTTTAAAAATTAATTATATGCCTCAGGCGTGTGCGCTTGGCCACTGCCGATAACCGAATTTTGCCTAGTCGGCAGCAATGTTACTGTTATTTAGTATTTATGACCATTCGATACCGATACACACGCGTGTGCTAGAAGTACAAGCATTTTTTTGGAGTATTGAGTTTAACATAAATTTTGTTAAGTGAAAAACTTCGTACATATCACGGTAAGTATATTGTTTATACAACGTATTCTTTCATGTAGTGATTAGAAGTACTTTGACCATGAATCTCACTGAAAATAACGTAAGCAGGTTGAAACATTGATCAATACAATGGGCAACATTGATCGTGTGATCAATGTTACCCCAGACGATCCGTATAATCGTTTTTTCGAACAGATGAAAATATTAATCAAATAAATATTATTTAAACGTATTCTTACTTGCAGGAAAATGCCCCGTAAGCATAAAAGATTACTTGGCAGCAGAAGTTACGCTGATTACCCTCCAGCAAATTTAGAAAGAGCCATTGAACGGGTAGTTGAAGGTACACTATCTATTAGAGAAGCATCAAGACAATATAAAATTCCCTTTGGTACCCTGTATAACAGATATAAAGGAAAACATATTGGCACCCCCGGACGTCCTACTATCTTCACCAAAGGAGAGGAGGTAGCAATTTTAAAAGCAGCCGCTAAATGTGCTGACTGGGGCTTTCCTTTATCTATTCAGGACCTACGAATGATGGCAAAATGGTATTTGGATCAACAAAGAAAAAACGTGGCTATATTTCAAAATAATCTGCCTGGTATTGACTGGGCATACAGCCTACTTAATAGGCATAAGGATTCGTTTGGGCAACGACTAGCAACAAATATTAAACGTGCTAGAGCTGCTGTTTCAAGAGTTACACTAGAAGAGTTTTATAATAACTTGGAGCCAGTAATTAAAGATTTGCCCAATTCCAACATTTTCAACTATCTCACAATAAAACACTGAAAAACGTTTGTTTTCTGTACTTCCACAAGATTTATTACAACTATGTTATTACTACAACTGTTTTGGCAAAGTGCCTTTCTCAAGTGATATATTTTACAATGTGTTTGCCTTTTTAAGTCTTTAACTGAAGAGGTTGAGGAGTGGGGAGCTGTTTGTCTCGAGTTGGTCATTCAGAATTATATCTGTATTTTTCAATTTATTAATTTCCATTGATTCTAAAAGTGATAGCTTAAGGCCTTTATTTTGAATATGTAGAATTTGAAACTCTTCATTGAAAGAATGATTATGATCTAGAAGGTGAAGTGCGTATGTAGAAGTGTCTGTTTTTCTATTGTTGAAAGCCCTTTTGTGTTCTGCTATCCGTTTGTCAAAAGTTCTGCCAGTTTGACCGATGTAAGTTTTCGGACAGTCACCACAAGTTAGTTTGTACACACCACTCTGTAGTTGCTTTCTCTTTCGGCTTTTATTGTTTTTAATATGTTTGCTTAAGTTGTTGTTAGTTCTGAAAGCTGGTGTTATTCCTTTCTTTTTTATGTATCTGGCTATTTTTGTTGTTATTTTGCCAGTATATGTGAGATAGCAGAAGGTACTGGGTTCTTTCTGTGGTGGTGGATACACTAATTTCAAGGCTTTCTTATGGAGTTTTTGGTTTAAAATGTTAATTCCAAACTTTCTATTAAAACCACTTTTCTCGAAAATGATAATTACATCTAGCTGTGGATTCTATAGTTTCCGTAGTAAACAATCTTTTTCCATTTTAAACCTAAATACATCGTCCTTTTCACTTTAATTATTAACAAAAGTCTTTAATGGTTCATCGGAAAACTCATTAAAAAAGAAATCCACTTACATCCAAACTAAATTCTAATAAATATTTACAGCTCAATATACAGGGTGTATCAAATTTATGTGCCCGCGTTATTTAAAAAAAAATTCATTTAATTTTTATTTTGCTTTTGATTGATAAAATGCAAACACAATAACATCCCCGTCTTGTTTTGAGATAAAATAAGTATTATTAAGTGCAACAAAAAAAATTGATTTTCTCTCGACAACAACACTTTTCTCTTTTTATCATATTATCCTAACCTAATTCTCTTATCCTACCTTAAATTTTATGCATTTGTCTTTATTCGTGGTATTTGTACACATCATGGATATTGTAAACTCCTCGTATCTTTTCTGAATCCACATGCCTCAGGACATAACTGTTTATTCCATTTTCATTGTGCACGATGTATGGACCCTCGAAAATAGGCATTAGTTTTGCGCAAATGTCCCCAGTGAGAGTTGATACTCGTAATGCCCTTACAAGCACCTTTTCTCCCTTCTGAAAAGTCACTGGGCGTCGTCTCCTATTATGATTTTGTCTTTGGAGATATTTTTCATTACTGCGCTGCAGCCTCCTCTGCACAATTTCCAATACTCGTTGGTATTGCCTCTGCTCAGGTTCTTCCCATGGCCGTAATGGCATAACACCCTTCATGATATATTCCGGAGTCTCTTTTGTCACCGTGCTTGGAATGGTGTTTAAGTAGTTTTCTATTTCTGCCACTTTCCTATCCCATCGTCTATGTTGTCCATTTGCAGCAATGCGAAGGAATTTCGTAGTCTCCTGTATAAAACACTCTGAAGGATTACTTTGAGGATGTCGGATACTGACGAAATTTGTCCCTATTCCCCTGTCTTGAAGCTGTCCCTTGAAACGCTCACTCCGGAAATACGTAGCAATGTCTAAAAGAATTCTTCTTGGTGTTCCTACGGTGGCTATAAAATTGTCAATCTTTCTCATTATTTCTTCCCCCTTTGTTGTACGGCAACTGTATAACTTTACGTATTTTGAAAAAATATCAACCATCACCAAAATATGCTTGTTCCTTTGCGTGGTCATTATCAGATCACTTAACATATCTATTGCCTCAATATCCAATTTTTGACGGGATACAATATTTTTAGCAATATTTTCATTTCTGAAATTTCTGCTTTTATATTTTTGACATATTTCGCATTTTTGGGTCACTTCTTTGGCAATCCGGTAATCCTTTCGGCAGATATAGTTTTCTCGAAAAACCAGCCAAACCTTCCTGCTACCGATATGCCCATTGTTATTGTGTAATTTTTGTATGATCCTCTCTGTTAATGTCTGTGTTACCAAATATAGTTCCTTTCCATCGATTCTTTTGAAAAATATGTCATTTTCTCTCTCCGCTCTTCTTTTTTCTTTTTCCTCCAGCTCTTCTTGATTTATTCTTATTTCGTTTAACGAAAATACACCTTCCTCTTGTGTCAAGATATTTAGTCCCACCTGAAAAACAATTCCTTCCTTTTTTCCAGTGTCTTCATCACGTGTGAGAGCGTCGGCTATAATGTTGTCTTTTCCTTTTATGTATCGAAACACAAAATCATACTCCTGCAGCAACAAAATTCCTCGATGTATACGATTGTTAACCAGTCGATTTTTCATGATATGTACTAAAGCTGCGTGATCTGTTTCAATTGTAAATTTTGCTCCCAATAGATAAAACCTTAACTTATTTACACAAAAAAGTACGCTAGCAAACTCTAATTCAGTCGCAATGTATTTTCTTTCGTGTGTTTTTGTCACCCGGGAAATAAAACAAATTGGCACTTCTTGATTGTTCTGTATCTGCGACAAAACTCCCGCGAATTTTTGGATGGACGCATCAGTTCGTAATATGAAAGGTAAATTGTACATGGGATGATATATTTTAGTTCCTTTCGAGAATTCTTCTTTTAATATTTGGAAAGTTTTCTCTTGTTCTTCTTTCCAATTCCATTTAACACCTTTTTTCAGTAATTTTATCAATGGAATGTCCTTCTGGCTCAAATCAGGAATTAGTTTTTTGAAATAGTTGATCGTACCAAGAAAACCTCTCAATGTTTTTAAATTCGTTGGCCTTGGGTATTCATCTATGAGTTTTATCCGGTCCTCGGCTAAACTAACTGTTTTTGTTTCCAATTTAAAACCCAAATATGTCACACTTCTTTTTGAAAAAATTGACATTTTTCAATATTCAATTTTAATCCGGCCTTGTCCAGCTCTTCTAATATAATTTTTATGTGTTTTAAATGACTCGATTTATCTGGTGAAAAGATTAGTAAGTCGTCAATGTAGTGTACTATAAAATCTTCATACCTGTTTAATATTGTATGCAGAGCTCTTACCAGTGCTGCACAAGCACTTTGTAACCCAAAAGGCACTACTTTAAATCGGTACACAATACCATCGATCGAAAAAGCGGTGTAGTTTCTACATTTTTCTGCTAAAGGTATCTACCAAAAACTATGTTTTAAGTCAAATTTAGAAAAAATATGTGATCTTGTAATTCTCCCAAAAATAGCCTCGATGTTGATAGGTGATTCCTATTGAGATACCGTGTGTTGATTTATATTCCGGGCATCCAAACATAGCCTCAATTCTCCACTACTTTTTTTAACAATCACGATTGGGTTGATATACGGAGAGTCACATCTCTCTATGATTTGATTTTCTAACATTTTATTGATTTCTCCTTTCACCTCCTGTCGGTACTTATATGGGATGGGGTAAGTTTTCGATCGAAAATTTCCTAAGTCTTTCACCTCAAATGAATGTTCATACTTTTTGGCTACTCCGTTTTCTTCATTTATTAAATTTTCATACTCCCTCAATATTTCACGCAGTTCCTTCTCCTTTTCTTCTCCACATATCAATTTTATTTCTTTCTCCTCCGATTCTTTACACATGTTTATTGTGTATTCTGCCTCCTCCATTTTGCATACTTCTTCTTCAAATACCACAGTTTCCGTGGTATCTTTTTCGCCCTCTTTTTCTAATCTGATCTCTTTTTCTTCTGGGCTCATCTCTTTTTTCGAGGAATCCCAATCTTCATTTTCTTGTGTCAATCTTTCTTCTTCTTTTTCTTCTGCTGGGCTCATCTCTTTTTTCGAGGAATCCCGATCTTCATTGTTTTTACTTATCTTCTCCTGCTTTCTTTTCTTCTTTTTCTGTCCTTGCTTAATTGCCAAATTCATTTCCACCGTTTGTTTTTTGTCTGCATTATCCTTTTTCCGTTTCTCATGTTCCTTGTCCATTTCCAGAATGTTAGGTTCTTCTTCTTTTCCATCTGTGATTTTCATCGTGTTATTTTTGAAATCTATCACCACATGTTTTTCTGACAATTCATCCACTCCTACGATCATATCATGCATCATGTTTGGCATTATAACACATTGTAGTGCATAAAATTTCTTTCCCAATCGAACCCTTATTCGTATTCCTTCATTTATTGTTGCCAAAGTCCGTTTATTTGCGCCCACTAAATTTACCCTGGGAATTTTGTAAATCAAATTCGTCAAATCAACCTCTTCTATTACTTTCCTGTTAATCAAAGTAATTTCTGAACCAGTATCAATCATAATTTTAATCGGTTTCTCATTTATAAAACCATCTACCAATTTTAAATTAGATCCACTTCCTTTATCATTATTTCCTGCTAATTTAATAAATTCCTTCGGGTGACAAAAAATTCCTGTTTGCTCTTTTGTTTTTAGTGAGCGCTTTCGTGAAAAGACGCTTGCTGTTCTTCTTCGCTTCTTCTTCCGCCGCTTTGTCTCTCATCCTCATATTCATATATTTGCGTGTTGTTTACCGCTCTTCTGTTTTCTCTTTGTCTGTCGGACCCGTATCGGTTTCCACGATTTTCCTGTTCATTCCTTCTATTATCATTTCTGTCCTCTTGATTTGTGCGGGTGTTATTTCTATTCTGGTTTTCTCGATAATCTGTCTTCGTTCCATTTCAAATTTCTTTGTTCATAGTTTCCTCTTCCGTTGTCTCTATTTTCGTTTTCTCTTCTTGTATAATCTCTCCTAAAGTTCTGTCTTCTATCTCTATAGTCTCGATTTTCGCGTTGTCTATAATTATCTTGCGATCTTCTTATTTCTCTTTCTCTCATTTTTGCTTCTCGTATTTGTAAGAATTGGCACAAACTGTCGATATCTTTGTAGTTTTGTAAAGTTATGTGATCTTCTAAGGTATCTTCAAAATGTCTGGCTATCAGTTCTACTAGCTGTTCGGACGAATAATTGTACTGTAGATGTTTTGCATTATTATATAATTGTAGTGCATATGTTTTCTCTGAAATACCCATTCTATCATGGTACCTCCCATTTTGCAATTCCTTGTTTATTTCTAGCTGTTGTATTTTTCCCCAGAAATAACTCAGGAACTTTTGTTCGAATTTATGCCAATTGTCCAATTCTTCTTCTTTGCTATCGAACCATAAACTTGCCTCATCTTTAAGATGGTTCCTTATCGTTTCTTTGGCTGTCTCGAAGTTACCGATGTGTCGTATTTTCTTTTTTAAATTGTTTATGAAAATTACTGGGTGTAATTTTTTTACATCCCCGCCAAATCTTATTTTCACATCCTCTGTACTATGGATAATCGTTTCCCTTCTTTCTCCGGAATTTTGTTGTTTTCTGATATCATCAATTAGTTTTTCATTATTTCGGCATCTTTCTTCTATTTCTTTCTTGTCTTCTTGTAAAGCATTTTCAAATTTGTTTTCCAAATTTTCTAGTTCCTTTTTCTGGCAATTTGTTAACTCCTCCATTTTATTTTGAATTTTCATTTCTTGTTCTTTCATGTGGTCCTTCATTATCATTTCTTGTTCTTGCATGTGATCTTTAATTTTCATTTCTTGCTGTTCTATCTCGATTTTCATTGTTGTCAAACATCCCTTTATTTCCTTTTCATACTTTTCTATGCGTTCCTCTATTTTCTTATTGTTCTCTTCTATCGCTTGTTTTGTTTCCTGTTGATTGTCATCCATTTTTTGCTCCACTTTATCCATTTTCTGTTCCATTTTTTGTTGTGATTCATCCATTTTTTGTTGTGTTTCATCCATTTTTTTTATGTTTCTTCCTGATTTTTGTCCATTGCTTGTTTTGTTTCTCTTTGATTGTCATCCAGTTTTTGTGACTGGAGTTGCATCAGTTGTAATAGTTTATCTATTCCTGATAATTCTTGTTGTTCTGATGCCATGATTGTTGTTTCTAAAATGTCTTCTTGTTCTATATGTTCTTCTTGTTCGAAATGTTCTTCTTGTTTTTTTTTTTGTTTGCTTTTGCTCCTGGTTGTTATCGACATGTAGTTAAAATTTATCGCCGCCTAATATCAAATTCGAAAATACCTTGTATGCTATCGACACGAAAATTTTTCTCTCCCCAAATATAATCAATTTATCCCACAAATTTTTAAATATTTCAAAATTCAAATCAATCGAAAATAAAATAAATATGTAAAATTGTACCTAGATAAAAAAAAATTAAATCAAACAAATATTTCAAAAATTTTAAATATATCAAATTTTTCCGACGGACAAATAAATTTTCCTTCACCTGTTTTTCCGTTTCCTATTCCCTTCAAATTCACAACCAGAGATACTTTAATGCCCTAACGTTGGCTCGCCATGTTGT
This sequence comes from Diabrotica virgifera virgifera, assembly GCF_917563875.1. Taxonomy (NCBI): domain Eukaryota; kingdom Metazoa; phylum Arthropoda; class Insecta; order Coleoptera; family Chrysomelidae; genus Diabrotica; species Diabrotica virgifera. Next base: position 142,938,845 of record NC_065446.1, on the reverse strand, counting down.
TATGATCTGCTTCTTATTAATTTTATATTAATTATTATTTATTTGATTAATTATTTAATTGTCGCAAATCATACATAAAAATTGAATAAAAAATCTCAGGGTGCCTTTTTATACTATTAAAAAAAATCCAAATTATCTCACGTTATACTTATCTTCTCTCGTGGGTTCAGTATCTCTCAGTTGATCCTAATCGGGATAAAATAGGGAAAAGCAATAAAGCAAAATATTAAAATAAAAATACAGAATTGTCTTTTATTTATCAAAATCAATACTCTGAAATCTATCGAACCTAAAAACCTGTGGACACAGATGTCCGAATGAAATTTTTACCACTTAAATTTATTATAGTTAAAAAAAAACAATTTATCGGTTTGTTTCCGATGAATTTGGTAAAACAAACTAAACAAAACAAATTTATGTATTCGCAAGATACCTATATTTACTATTTACTTTTTGAAATATTGAAAATTTTAATTCATATGATTTTTACTCAAAAATTTAGTTTCCGAACATAAAAATCTCTTTCACATAAATTGACTGACCTTTTGCTTCACTCAATCTGATGTCTTCTCGTGAGCCAAAACAGCTCTCCCTCGTTGACTATGTTAAAGGCTACTCATCAAAGCCCTCTCCTTTGTCCAGATTCAAAACTATCAGCATACCAGCACCAATTCTCCAACAAGCCGGGCCTTCTTTTGACACGTACTCGATTCAAACAAAACTCCAAAAATTCTCTGCTCTCCTTCTCACAATAATACAGAATCAAAGAGGTATTTCGTCTCAATTTTATCTGTCTCTCGTTCCACTTTCAACACTATTCTCCACTATCAAACAGCCACTGGTATCTGCTAACTATCTATCCACTAAACACGTCGAACCGCTCTTCATCGATGCCAAAAACATAATGACTTCTTTTTCAAACTCCTCAATCATTCTAACTACTTTTTCCCTTCCACATTGCCAAACATCAGAAACCTCGACTTTTCCATTCGACAAACAAAACAGTCATTTTTAAAATTATTCCTACCATCCTAATTACTTTCGTGGAAACTCTACAACATATACTCGTCTTGAAATAAAGATATTAAAATTCCAACTTTCTTTTCAATTATCAATTTCGAGAAATTTATAATTACCTATACCCTAAACAATCTTTTTCCATTTTAAATCTAAATACATCGTTATTTTCACTTTAATTATTCACAAAAGTCTTTAATGGTTCATCGGAAAGCTCATTAAAAGAGAAATCTACTTACATCCAAACTACATTCTAAGAAATATCTACAGCTCAATATACAGGGTGTAACAAATTTATGTGCCCGCGTTATTTAAAAAAAAATTTAATTTAATTTTTATTTTGCTTTCGATTGATAAAATGCAAACAAAATAATATATATTGATGTGATCTTTATTATTGATATGAGATAATATTTTTATATGTCATTTAATTTAATCAATGCATGAATAATAATCTAATTAATTTACCAGATCACATATCAATGTGTTTTCAATCTCAGGGCTTTTTATAAAATTAAGTACTTACATACGTGGCTTCTAAGTATTTCTTAATGGTTCCTAATCGGGATAGGAAAGAAAAGAGTAAAATAATAACACATATGGGTTACAATTGTAATCAAAATATTGTTTATTTTATTTAAATGGCAATCACTGCTTAATATTTGCTATATCTTATTATTCTTAAACATAACATTTACACATGGGAATCTTATTTCCTTTTGGTTTCCAATTGAAAGTTTTTATTAACATTTAACTATTATGATTTATTAGCAACAATTCTATTTAAGTTTGATGAAGCTTTTCTGATATTATTGATTATGTTTCTTTAATTTTAAATGTGGTATTTAATACGAAAAACCCATACATTCATGTCCAAACAAATGAGACTGACCTTTTTCTGGTGAACTGAGAATGTCTTCACACAAGACCCGTTTCCTGCTATCCTTGGCTGCAATCAAAACCTCGTCCTGGCTTCCAGTAATGTTCTCCTCTGAAACTATCTCGTATAGCTCTCGCTTCCTGCTTCTGTCGTGATGCTGTGTTCTACCTTTTTCGAAACTGCAATCAGCTACCGGGAACTCTTGGCTCAAAGAGGTTCTTTTACTCTCAACCTGGCCTACCTCTCGTTCCACGATAGATACTCCGCACTTACGGAACTACACCGGCTTTCTCACTCTCCGTACACTACCGTCTACTACTGGACTTCACTTCTCGACAGCTCAAAACATTCTGCTCTCTATTTGTCATTCATTCCCTTACTTTCTAAATATCCCTTCCAGATTCACAAATCAAACTTCCACCACCAACTCTCATTCGCAGTATTCCTCAAAACCAATTTTTAAACTTTCTAAATATGCTTAATGGATTTCAAAGAAAATAGTTAATTCCCATTCTAAAATTACTTTCTACTATATACAAATTTTAATGACCTATTCTCTATTTCCACTTAGTCTTATTTAGCATCGGCTAATGATCGATCCTTCCGCGAACAACGATAATGACCTATTATCGATTTCACTTGAGTCTTATTTAATCACTCCTTAAAATTAAATATAACAATTTGTTGTATACAGGTTGTTCTAAATTTATATGCCCGTGGTTGAGAAAATTGAAAATATTTTATATTAAATTGAATTCTGTTTATAATTATCAAATTTTAATTTTCATATCAAATAGAAATATAACAAAATATATATATATATATATATATATATATATATATATATATATATATATATATATATATATATATATTTAAAAACATGAGATGTAGATCCTTGAAACACACTCAGTGATCAAAAGATCCAAGGTTAATGGTTTGACGACCACTCGTACGAAATCAAACAGATGAAATAGAGAATGTGGAAGAATCCCCTTACGAACAATTCACACATCCACCATTTCGGGTTGGGAAAAATTTTTCTAGGAAAAAAAAATACGAGTGGTCGTCAAACCATTAACCTTGGATCTTTTGATCACTGAGTGTGTTTCAAGGATCTACATCTCATGTTTTTAAACATAGATTTTACTTACTTTAAGTAATTAGGGAATTAAAACTTGAGACTGTCATTGTCGGACTTGCCGTAGATTTACGCACCTTCTATGTCTAGGTCTCGAATGTTGTTTTTTGATTGGAATGTGTCTAAAGATATTCAACCTCTCATCTTTATTGATAAGCCCAGAGAGGTTGAAGAGGGCGAAACACATTTCTAAGAACTGGTGTTTGGATCTTTGATTCTATTCGAAAAATTTTTCCCAACCCGAAATGGTGGATGTGTGAATTGTTCGTAAGGGGATTTTTCCACATTCTCTATTTCATCTGTTTGATTATATATATATATATATATATATATATATATATATATATATATATATATATATATATATATTGTATTTGCGTCCCTCGTGGCTTCTGTATAGTTTTGGACTCTTCGTGACTTCCGATCAATATACAGCGTGTATATTAACAAGAATAATTTCATACAGTTAGCGCTCGCTTTGGCATCCGTTATACTGGCAACAACGTACTTATAATATCAAGTAAAATATTTAACCTTGGTCGTGTTTAAGTGCAAATTTAGTTGTAGAACCCAGACAAATTCTATTTATAACTTTTGCCAATTAGGTGGTTTTGCTCGGATATACGATAAGGATTTGCTGTAAATTGTTTGTTTTCGTTTTTTTATACTCTTAAATCAGGTTAGAAAAACTTGGGTGTAGTTATGAATGATGTATTTTCTAAACTTTTAGATTTTCTATTTTATTTCGATGGAAGTAGATTATGGATTTCGGAAGATTTCGATGGAATAAGTTATATTGTAATATACTTAACAATACCACTATATACCCTTGACAAATTTTTATTTTTTAAAGTTAATAATTGTTTGATGAGCCTTTCGATAAATTAGGTTAGGTATATTATTAAATATTATTTTGATAATAATCGGTACTGTTTCTCTCTCTCTCTCTCTCTCTCTCTCTCTCTCTCTCTCTCTCTTCCTGTAATCCCTTCCCAGCGCATCCTTATCTGTTTTATTCTTTCGAAATTTGCTATACAAGTATTTTCCATTGCTCTCTGTTTCTCGCTCTCTGTTTGACTTCTCTCCATCTCAGGCCAATTCTTTCATGATCTCTTATTACAGTTCTTCTCCAGCTATTATCAGGTCTTCCTCTTCTTCTTCTTTCGTCTGGTTGGTATTCGAGTGCTTGTTTGGTTATATTATTTCGATCCTTCCTCAGAGTCCGTGTAATTCATTTCCATTTCCTATTTTTAATCGTGACTGTTATTTTCTCTTGTTTTGTTCTTCTCCGTAGATCTATGTTTTTTATTTTATCTGGCCAGTATATTTTTAGGATTTTCCTCAACGATTTATTTATAAAGGTTTTTAATTTTTTGCTAGTTGTTTCTTCCTGTCTCTTCCTGTAAATATTTTGATTTTGGTAAATTCTGATATATCGCGTGTGTTCAAGATTTTCCTTAATGCAATATGAATACAGTCGGAAAAATGAAAGAATACCCCTGAACGAATATATAAAACACGCTGTATTTTCCTCTCACCGTGTCACAAATAAAATTGCCCAGCGCAAGTACATGTAATAATAATTATTATATGTACTTGCGCTTGCCAATTTTTTGTGTGACACGGTGACAGGAAAATGCAGCGTGTTTTATATGTTCGTTCATGGGTATTCTTTCATTTTTCCTACTGTATATAATGAGTGCATATTGTGCCTTTACTATCCTTTTTTCTACATCTGATCTACTAGCGCCTTTTTTTCCATGGTTGATCCCAGATAATATGTAAAGTTATCTACCTCCTGTATTTGTCTTCCTTGTATTTTAATTTTAGTTTCTTGGTTGCTGTTTTTTAAGTTTTGTTTTTTTTTTGTCTTTATCTTCAGGCCCATTACCCTGGAGTATTTTGCAAGCTTCTTTTGCTTATGGCTGCTATGTTCGGTTAGGGGAAAAATGTCATCTGGGAACTACAAATCCTCCAACTAGTCATGCAATTTCAATCTAATACCTGTTTTATTATTGCTTACTTTCTGCATGATCCAGTCCGTTATTATTAGAAATAATGTCGGGGATAGCACACATCCTTGCTTAACTCTGCTTTGTATAACTACATCTACTACCATTTTTCCCGCATGTTCTAGTCTGGCTGTATATTTCTTGTCAAATAGTCTGATTAAGTTGATGTATTTTATCGGTAGTCCATATAGTTTTAGAATCTGCCACATTTGTTCTCTGTTTATACTATCGAATGCCTTTTCAAAGTCAAAGTCAAAGTAAACATTATGTTTATATTTTTTTGCCATTCACTAGCTTGTTCCAAGATAATTATAGAGTATAGGAGATACAGCGGTACAGGTACAAGATACAGAGGTGCTGATAGAGTACAAATGTGGTCGATAGTGGAGCGTTTTGCGCGAAAGCCTTCTTGGTTGCTTCTTAGTCTTAGTTTCTTGTCTATTTCTGGCTTCAGTCTATTCAATATGATATTTGACATTATTTTGAATGTGGCACTTAGCAGTGTTATTGCTCGCCAATTCTCGCATTTTTAAATCGCCCTTTTTTGGTGTCTTAATGGTTACACCCTCGTTCCATTTCTGTGGGAGCTCCTGGTCGGCCCATATCTTGAGTTTGTGTAACATTTCTACTAATTTGTTTGCGCCCGCCTTTATTAAATTTATCGGTAGGTTGTCGCTTTCAGCGGCTTTGCCATTTTTTTAGTTGATTCAGTGTGTTTTGTATTTCTTCTTTCGTAATTTCAATTGTTCTAATGTTTATTTCCTGTATTAAGTTATCTTCGTCTATATCTGGTGTTTGGAGTATATTTCCTCGCAGTGTTGTTTTCATCTTTGTATTATTTTATGTTCTGATTTAATTATATTTCCTTGTTTATCTTTGATTTGTTTATTACTGTTTAGTGTTTTCCCTGTCAAATTTCGGATGATATTGTACTGTATCTTCAGGTCGTTTTCTTGCGCAGCTTTTTCTGACATTTTTACCATATCATATACATAGTATCTTTTGTCTTTCCTGGCTTGCTTTTTAACCGCTATATTTTTTCTTTGTATTTCCTTTCTACTGCTTTTTCCTTCTTCGGTTGCTTCTTTTTGTAACATTTTTTTTTAAGTTTCTTTCTTTCTTCTCTTAGTTGCAATAGTCCAGAAAAATAAGGTTTTTGTCGGGACACTTGACCAGCCAGGTTGCAAATGGGTTTTTTGGAGTTATACCTATTACATTATAAATACAACAATGCCCGTCACAGTTCGGACGAGAATTTTAGTAATTAACAAATAAGGGTCAAATATGACAGTTTTTCGTTTAAATCGCTACAGGTAAAAATAAGGTAATTAGATATCTTATTTAGATTATTCACCTTTTAGTAGATAAGCAAAGGTTTAAATTTTTTTCAATTTTGATCCGATTATTTGTTACTTCGGAAATTGCAAAATAAAACTAAATTTCGAAAATAAAAAAATTGTTATAACTTATAAAAAATTGTTATAAAAATGAAATTAAGACTTTGATATTGCATGAAATGTTGAGTCAAACATTCCATAATGCACAATAAATTTGAAGACGATTTGTCAATTAGTTTAAATTTTATTCGAATTGTTTATCACAAAGAGCTTTTTTGCAATGTTATTGTTCAGAAAATTATAATAATATAGCAATTCTGTGGAAACCACAGGAAAGAAGAATACTTATATTTTTAACTTATTTAAAAAATCAATAAGAAGTCATTTTTAGCATTCTGAAAACATTTTACGAAAGTAGAATCATTTTTGGCTTCTAAACAATTTTAATAACCATATTAACATATTGACTAAATCTGCGTTGGGATTTGAAAAGCTGATATTTTTACACGAATTTTCAAAAAAAAACTTTTCGCCTAGGTTAATTACGAGCAAAGTTAGCCACTTTTATTACTTATTTAATTCACAGTTACTTCTATGTACATAAAATTCTCCTGTAACAGTGTTAGTTATCATACTCCTCCGAAACGGCTTGACCGATTTTTATGAAATTTTACACGTATATTCTGTAGGACTGAAAATAGGTGGTAATCTATTATTTACACCCATACGTTATAAGGGGGGTTGCCCCCTGCCACTTTTTTATTGTTTTGGAGAAAATTGTCTACCTTCATTTTATATTATGTACCATTAAAAATATATACAACCCTTAATTTTCACCTTTCTACCACCAACCCCTATTTTTTAATAGTTATCTATTTATTTACATCTATAAAATTCTCCTGTCGTAATGTTAGTTGCCATAATCCTCCGATACCGCTTGAACGATTTTTATGAAATTATATATGTATACATAATATACTTGTATATGTATACATAACATTTTGTATTGTTAGGTGGGTATATGTGTACATAACATACTCTACAAAACTACAGGTATATATAAATTAAAAAAATAATGATCAAAGTCCATCAACAAACTCCGGAGATATTAAGCGCAACATATCTTTGAAAAGTTAATTTCATTTTTTGAGTGCACGGATTTTAATAATTCCGCTCCACAGACCACGAGTCGATTTCGTTAGGACGTCATTTTTAAAGATATATTAACAACTCTGTTCAAGTTTACTCAAACTTTTACACATAAACTATATACATACCTTGAACTTTAAAATAGCGCTAGTTAGGTTTCTTAATTGTTATAAAGAAACTAGCTGTGAATTAAATAAAAAAAAGTGCCTAACTTTGACCGTAATTAATCAAGGTAAAAGTTTTTTTTAACATTTATGTAAAAGTACACATCGAAAACAATGTGATAACTACAGGGGTAATTTGTGTTACTAAAAGATACATTTTTCATATCTACAGTATTTTTTGATAAAATGCATATTTTTCGAGGTATTCTCAAAAAACCCTCTAAAAAAGTCGATTTTTTCGTCGACAAACTGTTAATTTCAAGCGCGAATAACTCGAAAAATATAAGTTTTACGAAGAAAATGTAAAAAACATTTCTTTCTTAGAATTACTTTTTACATCGATTTACATGGTTAAAATGCAATAAAAGTTTCCCGTCCCCGAGATGGGGTGGCAACCACCCCAAGCTTTTAGCGTACAGCGGCATGATATAGAAAATGATCCTTGGCCTATTCCCTACGCCCTACCTTCTGTAAAATTTCAGGTAAATCCATGCTGGACGAAAAAATTGCGAGTCAAAATGCTTCATTTCCTCGACTATAGAAGGAGGAGAAACAATCAGTAAATGTAACGAATATAAATACCTGGGTATGAATATGAAAATCACGAATGATGGAACACTAGACGGAGCCGTTAAAGAACGAAACACTCAGGGCAGGAAAGCAATTAGGCTCCTAAACTCAGTACTCTGGGACAAGCAGGTAAACAACCAAAACAAGAAAAAGATCTATAACGCCGTAGTGAAAAGCATTATAACATACAGCTGCGAAGTATGGCATATGAAGGAAAAATCAAAACGAATGTTAAGAGGTCACCGAAATGGATTTCTGGAGAAGGGCTGCAGGAAGATCAAGAAGAGAACATGTCACCAATGAACGGATACGAGAAATAATGAAGGTCACACATACAATAAATGACGAAACCAACGAAATACAACTACGATGGTTTGGTCACGTATAAAGAATGCATGAAGACAGAATCCCAAAACAAGGGCAAAAATGGAAACTGCAAGATAGAAGAAGATGAGGTAGACCGAGGAAAAGTTGGCAGGCAGGAATAAACAAAGCCATGGATGAAAGAGGTCTGCAAGTAGATCAATATACGGACAGAGAGGAATGGCGAACGGGTATCGGAAGACGAAGAACGTTATAAACCGATAATATAATAATAATGTAAAAGTACCAGCTTTTTAAATCCTAAAGTCTAGGGATGGCGCTTGTTGAACAAAAAAACGGTTTTTGGTTATACCGGTTTTTTTAACTTACGGTTTAACCTGGCGGTTATAACCGGTCAAAAAATCGGTTGTTCCAAAAACAGGTTTTCGGTTTTTTTTAATCAAAAGCAAATACTCAATAAGTTATAATGTTACATTTATATTGCACTTTAGTTTGCTCAATTTTCCTCCCGAAAAATTCCCCAACCAATTCAACCTATAAAAATTTTCCCAGGCGCTTTCAAGTTACCCTAAAAATGGGCCAGAGTACCCCAATCTCTGATTCGTCGCTCGTTGTAGACGGCGTCGGCGTATATTGCGTTGTCAATAATTGGGATATTCCCAAAAGTGATGATCCTATCGATCTATCAAAATGTCCCTTGGATCTATCAAGTTTTAAAAAATGTCCAAATGACTTATAGGTATTTTACAAAATAAATTCGATAAACCAATTCAGTATTTACTTCTCTATTGCCATCAAAAAATTTCAGTAGGTAATATTTTTTAATACGTTTGTATAATACCTACCATTTATTTCGTAAGAATTATTTATTGTTTAAAAATTACATAATGGAGATTCCTAATCGTATTTCGGTATTCACATTATACAAGAGTCTCAAGTCTCAAGTACTCAAGTATAAACAATTTTTTAGCTGATGATGGTTGGAATATCGATTTCAAGCAGATCACATACTTTTATGTAAATATTATAATCACATGCACCATTTCACCAGTCTTTGAAATATTTATTAATCTAAATAACTATTCTCAAAATTGTTTCATAAAAGCTGATGTGACACTTTCGTCCAGTTCTCTATTAGTAAATAAAAGTTGAATTATGGTTGTTTGGGTTAATTACTTCGCATTTATTATTTATAATATTATATGATTAAGATCGAAAATATATAGAAATTTCTTCATTTTTCTCTAAATTAATTTTTTTCCACAGGCAACTTATTCGGTTTTTCAATGGTTATTACTTTAAAAAGAAAAAAACCGGTTATAACCGGGACAAAAAACAACCGGTAAAACCGGTTGTTTCGAATTAAAAAAACTGGGTTTAGGTTATAACCGGTAGGTTTTTTCCATCCCTTAGTCGATTAATTTAGTTTGCAGTCAATACTAACAAAGTTATTCAAATTGTTTATAAGCCAAAAATGACTCTACTTTACTAAAATATTTTCGGAATGATAAAAATGAGTTTTTATTATTTTTTTAAAAACTTTGAAAACATAAGTATTCTTCTTTCATGTAGTTTCCACAAAATTGCTGTATCATTATTATTTTATGAAGAAAAGCATGCTTTATCATTGCAAAGAAAAGTATTTTTTATTAAACAAATTGAATAAAATGTAAACTAATTGACGAATCACCTTGAAATTTTTTGTTATATCTGGACTGAACATGGACTATTTGACCCAATTTTTCATGTAATATCAGTCTTAAGTTTATTTTTGCAAAAGTTTATTTTTGCAACTTCCGAAGCAACAAATAATCGTACCAAAATTCAGAAACTGCCTTTTTAAACCTTTGTTCATCTACTAAAAATGAATACTCTATCTGATATAAGATATTTAATTACTTATTTTTACCTGTAGCGACTTAAACGAAAAGACTGTAATTTTCAGGGCCGTGCCGTTCTATGATGCGGTGAGGCAGCCGCATCAGGCGGCATCACAAGGGGGCGGCATAATCAGTAAAATCTAATATCTTCTTCTTCTTCAAGTGCTGTCTCCTAATCGGAGGTTGGATATCATCATCACTATCTTTAATCTATCCACCTCTGCTCTAAAGAGTTCTATAGAACTGCATCTAAACCAGTCCCTTAAATTCTTTAACCGTGACATTCTTCTTCTTCCAATGGACACGCGCCAACTCGTAACTCTTAATGACAAACTTTTTCAAATCAAAATGTACACCGGCCAATTCGTAACTTTTTTACTACCTGACCCTCCCAACTTGCAACTTATACAGGTGAATTCGAAACCATTGTTTAATTCTAATTCTATTTACACATAAACATTACATCTACTGGTAATGCAGCAGAGTTATGCTCCACGTAACGTAGAGCCACACCCAGAGCTTTAGTGGCATCTGCGTGTGACACTCAATATGACAGGGAAACTTCTTCCTCGCTTTCTTCATCTTCATTAGTCATTAGGGTTGCCTTGAGGTTGAACCAAGTCTACAATGTATTCATCCGTAAATTCTTCGCTCCCTTTGTCGTCAGCTTCAATCCATTCTGTAATTACACTTTCTTCTTAGTTTTCTGATCCATCTTGTATAGGGGAACGGGGAAAAATGGAGCTTATTCAAATTAGAAATCAAGCCATGGAGTTAACGACTAAGCACAAATGATGACACTGGCTCTGCATCAGTGACATCAATCTGAGATGGGTGGAAGAGGGAGAGAGACAGGCACAGCGACTCAAAATCAACGACAAAGTAAACTTTCAATTATTAGTTAGGCTAACTTTCGGATAATCCGACCTTTTCGGAATCCGAACAGGCTGTCCCCCCAATTAGTTAGGATTTGCGGGGTTTTACTGTATATAGGTACCTACTATAATATCTGCGTTCCAATCGGCTGGTAGTCTGTTTTGTTCATATTTTTTGTTGTATTAGCTGGTTTATTTCCTTATGTAATTCTCTTCCTCTGTATTTTTTTCCACTGTTATTTCATTTTCTTCTGCTGCTTTTCCGTTTTCTATGTTTTTAATATTTGTTTTTGTACGTTTTCTTCTGTGAAAATTTCTACTTCGTTGTTATCTTGTTCTTCTTCATCTGTTTCCTTCATACCGAATAGCATTTTTTCGTAATATTCTTCTCATATTCTGCTGATCTGTTTGTCTTCAAACAGGGCTTCTCTTTTTTTTTTTTGTTTTTTAGTACTCTTGTTTTAATGCTGGACGTATTTTTTTATCTGACTTTTTTGTAAAATTGTTATATTTGATGGTTTTCTGTCTTTTTTAATGTCCTCCAGCGAAACCCGTCATTTTTCTTCTTTTTATTTGTTGAGTTTGTTGTGTTTCTCGCTATTTTTTATTCTTCCCTGTTTTGTTTTGACGGATTGGTTGTTTATCCACGTCATTCTAGCGTAGTTTTTTAGTTTTCTGCGTTTCGCAGTCTTGATCGTACGTAAATTACACATTTAAAATTGAAAAGGATTTATAGGTTCCAAATTAGCTAAAAGACGGTGTTTCAATCCCTGTTTGTGTATTATCGCTCCAAACCCTTCTTGGCAGTAGCGCACCCAGGGGGGGTTTGGGAGTTAAACCCCCTTTCCCCCAGGGCATATGAAAAATATATAAATAATAGCAGGAAAATGTAACTTGTCTTTCACAAAATATAGAAAAAAATTTCGACGCCCAAGCCAACCCCCTTCCCCCCAGAGAAAAATTATAGGTGCGCTACGGCTGCTTGGATGTGTCCCGTTTTTTTCAAATTTATGATATGGTCACCCTACAGTAGAAACGCTTCTTAATTCACGAGAGTATTCTACACACTTGTTCTTAATCCAGGATACAGTTTTTTGTGTCAAATTAGAATTTCATAATGGTAGATAAGTTTATTTTAATTTTCTAATCTATTTCAACAGTAGGGCCCCCGCATACTGCAGACTTTTTACCTGGCGATAGTTTAGTCGGGTTGGGCAAAATTAAAGATTTTTCTTTTTAAAATATGTAAGAATGTAGTTCGTTTGGTATGGCATGAGTGCTTTAATTTTTTTTAAGTATGTATTCTATTTGTTTTTAATTTTGTAGACTAGCAGACTTAACTACTTTATGTAATGTGAAATTTAAGACTTACTACTATATTTTAAATATTTTTCAAAATATTATTTTCTATATCCTTACATAAATGAAATAAGTAAGCAATGTTTTAAACATTTTTATTATTTTCCAGACACCTTTGCACCTATTAGTTGAACAAATTATATTATTAAAAATTTTGTACTTACTTTACTTAAGCCGTCCTCTTGTACCCTACGCTGTCGAGGTAAAAGTTTTGTAATAAAAAATTAAGAATTCAATTTTAACACTTCTATAATATGTTACAATTGAGCAATTAGACCAGCAGATTCGGCAACTGGTTATGATAAATTCATCAATTTTAATGAACATACTTTTTAATTTTTTATTTTTGCAGTGAAAAAAAATACATTGTTAATTATACAAAAAAATATCATTAATATATCACAACAATATTTTTTTCAACATACTACAATAATCAATTATAAAAATATCCGAAGTCTAAATTCCAACATTTGAGGTGACAACAGCGCAGTGGAAGCCATGAGGACATAAACTCAAATATACGGAGACCACTACAACCGCAAACTGAATAAATATATATTTGGATGCCATCAAAACCGTTAAAGTGATTTTAGATATACAGCAAGCGAACATGGCGCGCCTGACGGCAATTGCTCTAAGTAATGTGTATATTATTATACAGATAACGTGACTGAGGACGTCCGGCCAATATTTTGTGTAAGCATTGTAGGAAGTGGTACCTTTCATTTGCGATACATTTTAGGGAAAGTCCTCGTGGCAACCGTATATCGGAGTTCACGAAGACCTGGAAGCCACGAGAGACTACGGTTTAACATGGGGGGACGTCATAAGATGCTAAAAATAAATATATATATATATATATATATATATATATATATATATATATATATATATATATATATATATATATATATATATATATATATAAACAAAATATGCACAAGATGGAATGCAACCATAGACACGTGTTTCTGACTTATTAGTCGTCATCAGTATGATATAGCTAAACAGGAGCAATGCAACCAATTTGTGGCTATAATGTTAGAAGACCCTCAAATTCGAGAGCAACAACTAACAAATCCACGGAGGAAGCTACAGCTACCTGAGGCAAGGAATGCCAAACGTCTAGAACGTTTTAAACAATCAAACAAGGAGAGGTTAGCGCGAGTTAATAAATATCGGCATGGCTCGCAATAAGTATGAAAAACAAAATATACACAAGATGGAATGCAACCATAGACACGTGTTTCTGACTTATTAGTCGTCATCAGTATGATATAGCTAAACAGGAGCAATGCAACCAATTTGTGGCTATAATGTTAGAAGACCCTCAGGATTCGAGAGCAACAACTAACAAATCCACGGAGGAAGCTACAGCTACCTGAGGCAAGGAATGCCAAACGTCTAGAACGTTTTAAACAATCAAACAAGGAGAGGTTAGCGCGAGTTAGCTTCCTCCGTGGATTTGTTAGTTGTTGCTCTCGAATCCTGAGGGTCTTCTAACATTATAGCCACAAATTGGTTGCATTGCTCCTGTTTAGCTATATCATACTGATGACGACTAATAAGTCAGAAACACGTGTCTATGGTTGCATTCCATCTTGTGCATATTTTGTTTTTCATACTTATTGCGAGCCATGCCGATATTTATTAACTCGCGCTAACCTCTCCTTGTTATATATATATATATATATATATATATATATATATATATATATATATATATATATATATATATATATAGAACTGGATTCGAAATCCGATGTATTTATCGACCGTGCAAGTATATTCTATAACACTATAAAGCAGTGTTGAAATTATCGGGAATTGCGGTCTGTGGCTTAGATTGAAACTACATTTAATTCTGTTGGATTCGATATTTCGATGAGTATTTATTAATTTTTCATCTTCATCAGGAACAAACTACAAAATTAACTAACAGTTAGGTACAAACATAATATTACAATGATATAACTTACGAATTGTTGTAGGTATGTTATATAAAGCAATTTAACTTAAAGCTATGCATGTCGTTTCACGAGAACGTCGACGGCGGCACTGAGTCAGGTATCTTTTCTCATATGTGTTAAGGGTCAAAAGTTCCAATATCGAGCCATCTGTTTAATGTTCTGCTATTTTTCGAATTTTAAAACATTGCAGTAAATTTCGCTTAATCTACTTGTGTCTGATTTGTAATTAATTGAACGTTTATTACTGTTTATGTGGTACATCTCGAGGAACAATCTTTTCTTATAATTGCTTTCTGAATCTAAGATCTTGATATCTGACAAATTAAATTGGTGTCCTGTTGTTATGGAATGGTGTGCTGCTGCACAAGTATTTTTGTGTGTTTTACAATCACTTTTGTGCTGCGTTATTCTTTGTTTCAGCCATTGCGATGTTTGTCCTATATACTGCCCATCACATTCGAGACAAGAAAGTTGATAGATGATATGACTCTGATTTAGAAGCGGTGTCTGGTCTTTAAGCTTCGAGAATAAGCTATAGTTGGATATGCTATTGTATTTCGCTATTTTGATTTTAGGAATTCCGTTCAGCAGCTTGATTATATTGTTGGTTAAGCCATTTATGAAGGGCAACTTTTTGTAAATCACGGGATCTGATGGTCTGTTGTCACGTTGCCCGTCGTATAAGTCTGAGTTATATATCAGTTGCTTAAGAATTTTACTTGGATAGCCGTTGTTCAAGAATATGTTGTAGAGTGTTTTTAAATTCTTTTGTGTGAACAGGTCATTGCTGATGTGTAAAATTCTGTTTTTCATTCCTAAAATCCTAAAATCAAAAGGAATTCCTAAAATCAAAATAGCGAAATACAATAGCATATCCAACTATAGCTTATTCTCGAAGCTTAAAGACCAGACACCGCTTCTAAATCAGAGTCATATCATCTATCAACTTTCTTGTCTCGAATGTGATGGGCAGTATATAGGACAAACATCGCAATGGCTGAAACAAAGAATAACGCAGCACAAAAGTGATTGTAAAACACACAAAAATACTTGTGCAGCAGCACACCATTCCATAACAACAGGACACCAATTTAATTTGTCAGATATCAAGATCTTAGATTCAGAAAGCAATTATAAGAAAAGATTGTTCCTCGAGATGTACCACATAAACAGTAATAAACGTTCAATTAATTACAAATCAGACACAAGTAGATTAAGCGAAATTTACTGCAATGTTTTAAAATTCGAAAAATAGCAGAACATTAAACAGATGGCTCGATATTGGAACTTTTGACCCTTAACACATATGAGAAAAGATACCTGACTCAGTGCCGCCGTGGACGTTCTCGTGAAACGACATGCATAGCTTTAAGTTAAATTGCTTTATATAACATACCTACAACAATTCGTAAGTTATATCATTGTAATATTATGTTTGTACCTAACTGTTAGTTAATTTTGTAGTTTGTTCCTGATGAAGATGAAAAATTAATAAATACTCATCGAAATATCGAATCCAACAGAATTAAATGTAGTTTCAATCTAAGCCACAGACCGCAATTCCCGATAATTTCAACACTGCTTTATAGTGTTATAGAATATATATATATATATATATATATATATATATATATATATATATATATATACAGCGTGTCTACTTGAGTTGGAAACATATGGGAAAGTTTTTTATTATTAATTTTACGAAAAAAAGTTATTCTTTATAAACAGTTCTGCATGCCCCAAAACCTAAGATTCAATCATCAGATATCAAATTTTCTGAATATTATACGAGGTATGTCAAAAAATATGAACTTCGTTCAAGAGTAAAGTACCTTTATTTCTCTCAATATCGAAAATGCTTATTCTGAAAAGTTGTTTGGAAATAAAAACTAAGCTCAAATATGCAATTACATGCTTCTAATTGGAAAAAAATATTTTCCAAATTTTTCTCAAATTTATGGATACTAACTTCGTTTTGATTCATTACACATTCGATAACTCTTTTATTATAACTTTTACGAAAAAAAAGGTATTCTTTATAAAAAGCTCTGTAGGTCATAAGGCCGAAGATGCAACCAACAGATATCACATTTTATTAATTTTATACGAGTTATGTCAAAAAATATGAATTTCACTCAAGAGTAAAGTACCTTTATTTTTCACAATATTGAAAACAGTTATTAAAAAAGTTGTTTAGAACTAAAAACTATGTGTCAATATGCAATTACATCCTTCTAATTGAAATACTGTGAAATATAAAGGTGCTATAATATTGAGCGAATTTCATATTTTTTGACACACCTCGTATAAAATTAATAAAAGTTGATATATCATGGTTGTGTCTTAGATTTTAGACAATGCAAAGCTTTTTACGAAGAATAACTTTTTTTCGTAAAATGAATAATAAACGAGTTATCATATTTGTAATAATTAAAAACAATGTTGGGTATCCTTAAATTTGAGAAAAAATTTTTTTTCAATAAGAAGCATGTAATTGCATATCTGATCTTAGTTTTTAATTCCAAACAACTTTTTATCATAAGAATTTTCGATATTGAGAGAAATAAAGGTACTTTACCCTTGACCGAAATTCATATTTTTTGACATACCTCGTATAATATTCAGAAAATTTGATATCTGATGATTGAATCTTAGG
This sequence comes from Diabrotica virgifera virgifera, assembly GCF_917563875.1. Classification (NCBI taxonomy): domain Eukaryota; kingdom Metazoa; phylum Arthropoda; class Insecta; order Coleoptera; family Chrysomelidae; genus Diabrotica; species Diabrotica virgifera. The sequence goes on along the minus strand of NC_065446.1, from coordinate 142,921,508 downwards.
TTTTGGGGCATGCAGAACTTTTTATAAAGAATAACTTTTTTTCGTAAAATTAATAATAACAAAGTGTCCCATATGTTTCCAACTCAAGTAGACACGCTGTATATATATATATATATATATATATATATATATATATATATATATATATATATATATATATATATATATATTTATATATATATTTATATATATATATATATATATATATATATAAAATATATATATATATATATATATATATATATATATATTGATACATGTATCCATGTGACTTCCAAAGTAGATTCTCGTAATACGTTGTTACTTCATATATATCGTTATGACTTCCGATTTCGGAAGTCACAACGTTTTGCCTATATTTTTACGAATTTGGCTACTAGATGGTATCAGAAGGCTTATATTAAAAATTTCGCTGGAAGTCATATCGTATCTAACATACTCATAAGATCAGATTTTAGTTCGACGGTATATCACCAGCGCTAGTGTCGCTCCCGTGCTACTATACAGGTTATGTACACAACGCGTAGCGTCTTCCGTATACCACACCGCTCGGTGTGACTTCCGTTTTTTTGGCAACCCTGTGTAACGGTTTCCAGACATTTATCTGTTGTAGATTCGCGGTCCTAATCGTACTTAGTGTTTTGTGTGCCTTTTGTTTTTAAACATGAATAATAGCAGATCTGCTTTACTTTTAAAGTTAGCCTTAAATGAAGGTACAATAAGTGATTATATATCTTTATAATTATATATTTTCTGTACTTATTTTAATCTATAATATTTACTTACCTATTTACTTATATAAATTCATTTTTCTCGTGTTTTTGTTTACTTCCTTTTTTACAATGAACTTCCAATTTAATCTACACTCACCGGCACGAAAAACGGGCACCCCAAAAAAATGGGTAATTTTTGATGTCTCGTATCTCCCAAACCTGTTGTCCGATTTAAGTAATTTTTTTAATATGTTATAGCCTTATTCTTTAACAATATAGCTATGATAATATTGTTGATAGACAGGTAAATTTTCATTGTATACCGGGTGTACCAATCAAACTGGGTTTTTTTCTCAATTTTCACAACACCCTGTGGAATATTCTAGCCTTTATAAAATATTTAAATTAAAGCTTAACTATAGCTCCAGGTTTTGTTAACATTCTGTTTTTTTATTCATTCGCTTACGTTGGATAATAAAAAAGTTAAGGACTTTAACAACTAGCCATGTTCTTTATCGATACAGGTGTTTCTAAATATAAGTGCGACAAACTTTAAGGGGTAATTTCTGCATGAAAAAATAATGATCGTTTGGCAAAAGAATTTGATATTTGCAAGCATTTGCGGACATAGCTTTATCAAGTAAACGTTCATTATTTTTTCATGCAGAATTACCCCTTAAAGTTTGTCGCAGTTATCTAGAAACACCATGTATTGATAAAGAACATGTTTAGTTGTTAAAGTCCCTAACTTTTTTATTATCCAACATAAGCGAATGAATAACAAACAGAACGTTAAGAAAACCTGGGGCTATAGTTGGGTTTTAATTTCAATATTGTATAAAGGCTAGAATATTCCACAGGGTGTTGTGAAAATTGAAAAAAAAACCAGTTTGATTGGTACGCCCAGTATACAATGATAATTTACCTGTCTAGAAACAATATTATTACAGCGATATTGTTAAAGAATAAGGCTATAACATAATAAAGAAATGCTTAAATCGGAGAATAGGTTTATGAGATACGAGCCATCAAAAATGACCCATTTTTTGGGGTGCCCGTTTTTCGTGCCGGTGAATGTATCTATTAAATAATCTAAATTATTTTAAAAAATCTTATTAAAAGCTTCAATACAAGAGATGTAGGTAAATGTTCTCATTTAACGAAATTTCCGAAAATTGCGTATTTTTTTGACCCAAGTAGGCTGAAAAATCGATTTTATAGTTATTGTTATTTCGAAAGTAATAAAACGTGTAAAAATATACAAAAAAATTGAATGTACAATTACAATTGAATGGAATTAAATACACGAAAAAATGAATCAAGAGCGATAAAAAGTTTAAAGTAATAAATTCTAGTAATAATATGAAATACAGTAAACTCTCCCTTAAGGGGGTAGGCGCAAAATCTCGGTCCAATGTTATTTAAATGCATTCATTTTTTACGAATTCTGAGAAAACTAATAAACACTTTTTAAAAGTTACACCCAGAATGAAAGATTATTATTTCGGAGGACCGAAAGTCCCTTAGAATAAACAAAAAGTTTCTTGATAATGAAATATTCGAAATTAAAAATCACACTAACTTTTCTCTTGTTTTTTATCCCGTTATCTTATTAAAATAAACATTATATAAGTTTTCAGGGACTTTCGGCCCTCGGTAATAATGTAATATTCCATTCTGCGTTTAAATTTTTCAAAAATACTTATTAGTTTTCTCAGAATTCGAAAACAATTAGTGCATTTAATTAGCATTTTACCAAGATTTTGCGCCTATCTCCTTAACGAACACCTCCTCTATACGGACGGTATTTAAGGAGGGGGTATGGTTTGAAATTTTTAAATTTTTTTAATATTTCAAATAAAAGTGCATACTTTCAAGAATACTCTCTGAAAATTTCAAAATAATCGGAGTAAAATTACCAGAGATACAGGGTGTTGAATATCCCTACCTTCGACACGCTTTGCCGCGGCTTCGCGCCAGCACGCCGGAGCGTAGTGAGAAACGTTAAACAACTGTTCGCCTTCTCTTTTGTAGATTACTCCCCAATTTAAAAAACATATTCCAATGTTCACTTTAAGATTTCGCAGACAAATAAAAAGATGAAGATGCAGTTGTCAAAACTTTAAACGCATTTTTCTCAAAACTGCTTTTTCAAATGCGGTGGACATTGTAACTGAAAAACTACTCGGCCGATCTACCTGATATTTTGCACAGATTTTCTTTAGACATTTCGTGAGGTAACAACGTCGAGATATTTTTCGTTTTGTGCTTATTTTTTGTTCAACAATATTAAATCTTGGTTTTCACAAAATTTTTATCAAAAATTTCGTATTTTTGACTTTTGAGTGATACCAAAAATTCAAAAATCATTAAAAATAAAAAAACTCGACGTTGTTACCTCGTGAAACTCATAAGCTAATAAAATCTTTTTGAATTTATTGTTTCGTATAATCCGGTAATAAGTTCTGATGTCCACCGCAAAATCCATTTTTTTTTTGAGCTACCTGCCAAAATTTGTCGCCAATGGCACATTTTTCAATATTTTGGATTGAATTTTTTCTTAAATATTCTTTGAATTGTACTTAATGTGTTTATTTAATTTAAAAATAAAATAATTCTACCATAGTTTCGAAAAAAATTCACAAAAATGTGCTTGATATGTTGATTTCAAACCATACCCCCTCCTTAAGACAAAACTCATTTGCCGATAATATTGAACCTGTACTCTTCAACGGACACTCCCTTAAAATGATGTGTAAATGAAAAAAAAATACATAGGTATTTTTTCCAAATATTTTAGAATACAAAACTACATATAGTTTATTATTTAAAATTAATACAGAGATGTCAACGAGTGATATTTGATACTGTTTAATTTATCAGCAGTAGGTAATAAAAATATGTTTCTTAAGTTTGATGTTTCTACTACATTCTTAACTGTTTAGCAAAATGTGGGATCCGTAATTAAAATATAATATGTGTGTCGGTCATTAAAAGAAACGTGACACCGTAACGTTGTTCTAATAATATTTAACATTGATATGTTGTGACTAAAAATTCTGCTTGAACGGAAATGTCTGCTTGAACATATCCTATAAAAATTTTATTTTCTTTTAAAAATGTTTCGGATTCAAGGGCGACTTGACTGTATGATAAAACAATAATTATACAAACAAAACAATTGTAATTATCAAGATTTTTGTTGTAAACTCGTGAAGAAATACATCAAATTAATAGAGCTCGGGAAATATGCACTTAAAAAAAGCTTAAATTATGCAAAAAACAGTTGAATAATTGAAATATGCACTAAAATATTATGCTTTTATACATTTATAAAAAACGCAATGATTATTGGTGTATTGAAAGTAGGTATTTTATTTTACCTAGTCCAGGTTGTATCTTAGTCGATAGGAAAAATATTCTGATTCGTTTTTTACGATCTTACCGAAATACATTCGAACCCGTTTATTAGAATAGCCTTCGTGCCAATCAAAAGTATTCCTATAACCGGGATATTCTAATGACCGATCATTGGTCGCTAGTAGAAACGTTTCCGGACCGCAAATTTCTATTCCTTAAACCGGGATATTCCTTTAAGAGGTATTCTAATAAGCGGGTTTGACTGCAGTATAGTTCATTAACGGTTTTTGCTCCAAATTTTAAAGAACGGATTGACGTGAAATTTAGCATACACATAGGTAACATGTCAAAGAAAAAAGTAAAAAGAAAACTTTGCCCTGGAGCCGAGTTTCTCCTCTTCTCGGAGGTGAAAAATATAAGTTCAAAATAAGTTCGGAAATGGATAAACTGACTAATTCTAAGCAACTTTTGTTATATAGAATTTTTTCACTAAGTTAATACTTTTTGAGTTATTTGCGAGTCAATATGTCAATTTATCATAAAAAAAACACTTTTATACGGTTTTTTTTGCCAATAACTCAAAAAGTAAATATGTTATCGGGAAAAACATTAAAAATATAGCTTATAAAGTAACAAAATTGATGTACGTATGAACTTTTTAGAATCCGTAGAAGCAAAGTTGTAGCTAATGTAAAACAGGAAACAGGTTCATATTCGTCAAATTTAAAAACGAATAATTTCACGTGAAATAACCAAAAAATGATAGCAACCAAAAAATGATGCACTGTTCTGAGACAACTTATTACAACTTTTTTAAAGTTTTAAAAAAATATTTTTTATAATCAAGTATATTCAAATGGGAAATAAGCCACAATTTTACCTAAAAATGATTTAATTAACGTTTCGACGCCCAAGTCGGGTGTCGTTGTCAAAATACAAAATAATACTAAATAAACAAAAATGTTGTTGCTTAGTAAAAAATTCTTCGAATAATTTATTTAATCTGACTCATTTATATCGGCAATTCAGACACGTATTATACATTTTAAAGTAGACGACTTTAAAATGATATTGCCAATATTGATGAGTTGCGTTCCTGGGACGACTTTACTAAAAGATAGTTCATTCGATTACATGAAATCAATCCCAACTCAAGAATATCCGCCACAAAAAAAAATATTTTTTATGTTTTCTAAAAAAGTTTCTAGCATCAATATTAAGCAAGATACGCTCAAAATAAAGTAGGTCCTATTTTTGTTTAAAAAATTCGAAAAAGCACCCCCTAATTGGAATCTCATATGAAATTAATACTTACCGCTTCACAAGTTACTTAACTTATGTAATATTTATATGATCTGTATATCTTATATGATCGGCTCAAAGGGCTAATTTTTGAAAAAAATTGGTTTTAAAGTAAAATTTTTTGCAGAAAAAAATGCTGTTTCAAAATGACATAAAATTTATTAGTGATACTAAAAATTACGAATAGTAAAAAATGTAGGTTTTGCTTTTCTGAATATTTAGGATTATGTGTTTTTCTTTGAGACAAATATTGGTTAAGATATGGCTGTTCAAAATTGGCTTACACAGTTGGTTAGTGACTAGTTTAATCCCTTTCAATTACATCCCCTTAAAATAAGCATTTTGAACCGATGAAGCTTACAGATCATATTTATAAACAATACATACACGAGTAAATCAACTTCTGGAGTGGTGACTATTAATTTCATTTCGGATGCTAATTAGGGGGTGAATTTTATATTTTTTTACAAAAAAAAAGGATATTCATTTTGAGCGTAACTTCCTTAATTTAATGCTAAAACTGTTTTAACCTTTTTTTAAACACTACAAAAAAGTTGTAATGAGTGTTCCCCAAAAAATGCTTTAGTTTTTGACAGTTCACGTTGAAATATTCAATTTAGAATTTGGCGTGTATGAACCTATTTTTCATTAGTTACAACTCTTCTTTTACTGGGTCTAGGGATCTCATTCATAAGCACACCATTTTTTTTACTTTTTTATGGGCTATATTTTTCCTAAGAATGGTTTTTTCGATAAAATACTTACTTTTTGAGTTAATTGCCAGAAAACCGTTAAAAAATGTTGTTTTTTTGTTGAAAAATGAACATATTTACTCGCAAATAACTCGAAAAGTAACTAAGTGAAAAAATGCTATAGAACAAAAGTTGCCTAGAATTAGTCAGTTAATCCTTTTCCGGACTTATTTTGACCGTATATTTTTTCATCCCGAGACGAGGCAAAAGTCACCCCCATGGCAAAAGCACACATCGGCACAATATCAATGTGCTTCTTTGACATGTTACCTATGTGTATGCCAAATTTCATGTCAATCTAAGCGGTTTTTTAAAATTTATGGGTTTTGCAATATTTTACCGTCAGCGAACGGACTAATAGTAGAGGATCCGATATAAGGCCGATCTGCATCGATCTATTTAATGGATAACGTGTGCGTGAAGTAACAATGTATTTTAAACGGGATTTACTTTTTCGCACTGTTTTTGACACACTTTCATATAATCAAATATCCTTAACTTTCGCGTTGTCATGGTGATGACATAATGAGCAATAAATTACAAAAAAAAATTTGACAGTTTTGTGGTTTGAAAGAAATTAGAATGTTTAAATGTCAAAGTTCTAAAAATTGTAGAATAGGAATGAATTCCAGTGATGAAGAGTTACAGTTTTTTTATTTGTTTATCGTAGATAAAATATTGTATGAAACTGTGCGTGAAGTACTTTTTGCGAACTTACGCGGTGTATAGCACTCGCTCCGTTGTCGCTCGTGCTCTAAACATCACGTGCATTCGTAAAAAGCATACTTCACGAACTGTTTCATAAATAACTATTTTCATATATTAAAAAAAATGTTTCGACTTGGGTAGATATTATTCCAGATTTTCAGATTTCAGCACAGTGTTAGATGGTTGGGGCATATATGGAGAGCAGGTTGCGTAACAACTATAAACTCAATTTTACAATGGAAACCCGGAGTTAGAAGGAGACGCGGAGGAACTAGAATAAATGGTTACAGGAAGTAAAGGAAAAGTTATATAGGGCAGGAATTACAGACTAGCAGAAAAAGACAGCGGATAGAAAGAAATGGAGAAGCACAGTCAACAGTATCGAGTAGCAGACTGGGACTAATCTGCTCTAAAAAGATGGATCTAGATAGCTTTTTAGCGGCTCAACCCCACCTGGTGTATTTAGCCATTTAAATTTCTTATTACACATTATTATTGGTACATCAAAAATTAAAAGGACGGTGCCTGTAATAAAATCTAAAATTCAAAATTTAATCAAGAAAAATAATAAATATTAAAATTTCCTTATAAGTTCAAATTTATTTATTAAAATTTTTGATATAATTTTCATAAATAAATTACTTACTAATAACACTTTTTTAATTAATTCCAAAAAATCCATTTTGCAGCAATAATAAAATATTAGTATTTGTAAAATAAATTCAATCATATCATAAATAACACAGGTTTACAAAAAAAACTAAATTTCGGACTATTTGACGAAACCATATGACAAGGGGTTTTTTGGGGTTGCTGATCACGAATCCGGGGTCCGCTCACCTCTTTCACGCCAGGAAAAGGTCATTTCAAGGTCAATTCAAGATAAATCGACAGTCGCTCTGAGAAAGTATATTAGGGCGTTTTTGGTGTCGCTGATGACGAATCAGGAGTCCGCTGACCTCTATCACGTCTAGTTCAAGGTCAAATCAACATAAATCGACACAATCGCTCTGAAAATATAGGGGTTTTGGAGTCACTGATCATGAAAACTGCGGTCCGTTGAGCTCTACCACGTAAGGTAAAGGTCATTTCAAGGCCAAATCAGGACACAAAACAGATCCACAAAACTGATTTGACCTTGAAATGACCTTTACCTGTCGCGGTTGAGCTCAACGGACCCCAGTTTTGTGATCAGCGACCCCAAAAACCCCCTAATATACTTTTTCAGAGCGATCGTGTCGATTTATCTTGATTTGACCTCGAAATGACCTTGAGCTAGACGTGATAGAGGTCAGCGGACACAAATTCGTCATCAGCGACCACAAAAACCCGCTAATATACTTTTTCAGAGCGACTGTCGGTTTATCTTGATTTGACCTTGAGATGACCATTACCTGACGTGATAGAGGTCAGCGGACCCCGGATTCGTGACCAGCGACCCCAAAAACCCCCTAGTCATATGATTTCGTCAAATATTCCGAAATGTATTTTTTTTTGTAAACCTGTGTAATCAAAAGAATATCAATCTTTTAATTTAAATAGACAACTGTAAAACATAGAACTGCATTCACAACTGTATTCACAGTAAAGTTTCAAAAGATCACACATTACGCTTAAAGTAAGGTCGATGTCAGATTAAGCGTTTTCACCGGATGCGTTTCCGCCACATCCGGTGAAAACGCATAGTGTGACAGATCGGTCCGGTTGCGTTGGAAACGGATGCGTTTTGAGTCATCGGTACGCGCTTACAAACTGCACCAGACTAAACGCATAGTGTGACAGGTCGGTCCGGTTGCGTTGGAAACGGATGCGTTTTCACCGCATCCGGTCAAAACGCATAATGTGGCATCGGCCTAAGAGGTAAATCAGCAGACGAGTCGTTGTGACTTCCAAAATATGACAACACCGGTGGAAGTGACAACGCACCTTGAACTACCCTATATATGGAAGCCATAACGTATGCTGTACGCTTCGGTATATACGTATATATATACAAAATTTATTGTGGTAAATCCTTTCCCCTCAATAGGTAGACTCATTTTATAAACCCCTCTTTTACCAAATACACAATTTTTAAAAAATAATTCCTAGTAGAAAAGGTGGAGGTCGGACAGTCTCTTCTGTATACCGGAAGTCACAACTTAACGTGCATCTATATATATATATATATATATATATATATATATATATATATATATATATATATATATATATATATATATATATATATATATCAAACAAATGAAATAGAGAATGTGGAAAAATCCCCTTACGAATATCTCACACATCCACTACTTCTGTGGAATTATATATATATATATATATATATATATATATATATATATATATATATATATATATATATATATATATATATATTTATATATATATATATATATATATATATATATATATATATATATATATATATATATATTTATATATATATATATATTTATTTTTAGCATCTTATGACGTCCCCCCATGTTAAACCGTAGTCTCTCGTGGCTTCCAGGTCTTCGTGAACTCCGATATACGGTTGCCACGAGGACTTTCCCTAAAATGTATCGCAAATGAAAGGTACCACTTCCTACAATGCTTACACAAAATATTGGCCGGACGTCCTCAGTCACGTTATCTGTATAATAATATACACATTACTTGGAGCAATTGCCGTCAGGCGCGCCATGTTCGCTTGCTGTATATCTAAAATCACTTTAACGGTTTTGATGGCATCCAAATATATATTTATTCAATTTGCGGTTGTAGTGGTCTCCGTATATTTGAGTTTATGTCCTCATGGCTTCCACTGCGCTGTTGTCACCTCAAATGTTGGAATTTAGACTTCGGATATTTTTATAATTGATTATTGTAGTATGTTGAAAAAAATATTGTTGTGATATATTAATGATATTTTTTGTATAATTAACAATGTATTTTTTTTCACTGCAAAAATAAAAAATTAAAAAGTATGTTCATTAAAATTGATGAATTTATCATAACCAGTTGCCGAATCTGCTGGTCTAATTGCTCAATTGTAACATATTATAGAAGTGTTAAAATTGAATTCTTAATTTTTTATTACAAAACTTTTACCTCGACAGCGTAGGGTACAAGAGGACGGCTTAAGTAAAGTAAGTACAAAATTTTTAATAATATAATTTGTTCAACTAATAGGTGCAAAGGTGTCTGGAAAATAATAAAAATGTTTAAAACATTGCTTACTTATTTCATACACTCAATGTATTTTTTTATGTAAGGATATAGAAAATAATATTTTGAAAAATATTTAAAATATAGTAGTAAGTCTTAAATTTCACATTACATAAAGTAGTTAAGTCTGCTAGTCTACAAAATTAAAAACAAATAGAATACATACTTAAAAAAAATTAAAGCACTCATGCCATACCAAACGAAGTACATTCTTACATATTTTAAAAAGAAAAATCTTTAATTTTGCCCAACCCGACTAAACTATCGGCAGGTAAAAAGTCTGCAGTATGCGGGGGCCCTACTGTTGAAATAGATTAGAAAATTAAAATAAAGTTATCTACCATTATGAAATTCTAATTTGACACAAAAAACTGTATCCTGGATTAAGAACAAGTGTGTAGAATACTCTCGTGAATTAAGAAGCGTTTCTACTGTAGGGTGACCATATCATAAATTTGAAAAAAACGGGACAAATCCAAGCAGCAGTAGCGCACCTATAATTTTTCTCTGGGAGGAAGGGGGTTGGTTTGGGCGTCGAAATTTTTTTCTATATTTTGTGAAAGGCAAGTTACATTTTCCTGCTATTATTTATATATTTTTCATATGCCCTGGGGGAAAGGGGGTTTAACTCCTAAACCCCCCCTGGGTGCGCAACTGCCAAGAAGGGTTTGGAGCGATAATACACAAACAGGGATTGAAACACCGTCTTTTAGCTAATTTGGAACCTATAAATCCTTTTCAATTTTAAATGTGTAATTTACGTACGATCAAGACTGCGAAACGCAGAAAACTAAAAAACTACGCTAGAATGACGTGGATAAACAACCAATCCGTCAAAACAAAACAGGGAAGAATAAAAAATAGCGAGAAACACAGCAAACTCAACAAATAAAAAGAAGAAAAATGACGGGTTTCGCTGGAGGACATTAAAAAAGACAGAAAACCATCAAATATAACAATTTTACAAAAAAGTCAGATAAAAAAATACGTCCAGCATTAAAACAAGAGTACTAAAAAACAAAAAAAAAGAGAAACCCTGTTTGAAGACAAACAGATCAGCAGAATATGAGAAGAATATTACGAAAAAATGCTATTCGGTATGAAGGAAACAGATGAAGAAGAACAAGATAACAACGAAGTAGAAATTTTCACAGAAGAAAACGTACAAAAACAAATATTAAAAACATAGAAAACGGAAAAGCAGCAGAAGAAAATGAAATAACAGTGGAAAAAAATACAGAGGAAGAGAATTACATAAGGAAATAAACCAGCTAATACAACAAAAAATATGAACAAAACAGACTACCAGCCGATTGGAACGCAGATATTATAGTAGGTGCCTATATACAGTAAAACCCCGCAAATCCTAACTAATTGGGGGGACAGCCTGTTCGGATTCCGAAAAGGTCGGATTATCCGAAAGTTAGCCTAACTAATATTTGAAAGTTTACTTTGTCGTTGATTTTGAGTCGCTGTGCCTGTCTCTCTCCCTCTTCCACCCATCTCAGATTGATGTCACTGATGCAGAGCCGGTGTCATCATTTGTGCTTAGTCGTTAACTCCATGGCTTGATTTCTAATTTGAATAAGCTCCATTTTTCCCCGTTCCCCTATACAAGATGGATCAGAAAACTAAGAAGAAAGTGTAATTACAGAATGGATTGAAGCTGACGACAAAGGGAGCGAAGAATTTACGGATGAATACATTGTAGACTTGGTTCAACCTCAAGGCAACCCTAATGACTAATGAAGATGAAGAAAGCGAGGAAGAAGTTTCCCTGTCATATTGAGTGTCACACGCAGATGCCACTAAAGCTCTGGGTGTGGCTCTACGTTACGTGGAGCATAACTCTGCTGCATTACCAGTAGATGTAATGTTTATGTGTAAATAGAATTAGAATTAAACAATGGTTTCGAATTCACCTGTATAAGTTGCAAGTTGGGAGGGTCAGGTAGTAAAAAAGTTACGAATTGGCCGGTGTACATTTTGATTTGAAAAAGTTTGTCATTAAGAGTTACGAGTTGGCGCGTGTCCATTGGAAGAAGGAGAATGTCACGGTTAAAGAATTTAAGGGGCTGGTTTAGATGCAGTTCTATAGAACTCTTTAGAGCAGAGGTGGATCGATTAAAGATAGTGATGATGATATCCAACCTCCGATTAGGAGACGGCACTTGAAGAAGAAGATATTAGATTTTATTGATTATGCCGCCCCCTTGTGATGCCGCCTGATGCGGCTGCCTAACCGCATCATAGAACGGCACGGCCCTGAAAATTACAGTCTTTTCGTTTAAGTCGCTACAGGTAAAAATAAGTAATTAAATATCTTATATCAGATAGAGTATTCATTTTTAGTAGATGAACAAAGGTTTAAAATGGCAGTTTTTGAATTTTGGTACGATTATTTGTTGCTTCGGAAGTTGCAAAAATAAACTTTTGCAAAAATAAACTTAAGACTGATATTACATGAAAAATTTGGTCAAACAGTCCATGTTCGGTCCAAATATAACAAAAAATTTCAAGGTGATTCGTCAATTAGTTTACATTTTATTCAATTTGTTTAATAAAAAATCCTTTTCTTTGCAATGATAAAGCATGCTTTTCTTCATAAAATAATAATGATACAGCAATTTTGTGGAAACTACATGAAAGAAGAATACTTATGTTTTCAAAGTTTTTAAAAAAATAATAAAAACTCATTTTTATCATTCCGAAAATATTTTAGTAAATTAGAGTCATTTTTGGCTTATAAACAATTTGAATGACTTTGTTAGTATTGACTGCAAACTAAATTAATCGACTAAGGGATGGAAAAAACCTACCGGTTATAACCTAAACCCAGTTTTTTTAATTCGAAACAACCGGTTTTACCGGTTGTTTTTTTGTCCCGGTTATAACCGGTTTTTTTCTTTTTAAAGTAATAACCATTGAAAAACCGAATAAGTTGCCTGAGGAAAAAAATTAATTTAGAGAAAAATGAAGAAATTTCTATATATTTTCGATCTTAATCATATAATATTATAATTAATAAATGCGAAGTAATTAACCCAAACAACCATAATTCAACTTTTATTTACTAATAGAGAACTGGACGAAAGTGTCACATCAGCTTTTATGAAACAATTTTGAGAATAGTTATTTAGATTAATAAATATTTCAAAGACTGGTGAAATGGTGCATGTGATGATAATATTTACATAAAAGTATGTGATCTGCTTGAAATCGATATTCCAACCATCATCAGCTAAAAAATTGTTTATACTTGAGTACTTTGAGACTTGAGACTCTTGTATAATGTGAATACCGAAATACGATTAGGAATCTCCATTATGTAATTTTTAAACAATAAATAATTCTTACGAAATAAATGGTAGGTATTATACAAACGTATTAAAAAATATTACCTACTGAAATTTTTTGATGGCAATAGAGAAGTAAATACTGAATTGGTTTATCGAATTTATTTTGTAAAATACCTATAAGTCATTTGGACATTTTTTAAAACTTGATAGATCCAAGGGACATTTTGATAGATCGATAGGATCATCACTTTGGGGAATATCCCAATTATTGACAACGCAATATACGCCGACGCCGTCTACAACGAGCGACGAATCAGAGATTGGGGTACTCTGGCTCATTTTTAGGGTAACTTGAAAGCGCCTGGGAAAATTTTTATAGGTTGAATTGGTTGGGGAATTTTTCGGGAGGAAAATTGAGCAAACTAAAGTGCAATATAATTTGACAAGAAATATACAGACAATTTCTATTTGACAAGAAATATACAGCCAGACTAGAACATGCGGGAAAAATGGTAGTAGATGTAGTTATACAAAGCGGAGTTGAGCAAGGATGTGTGCTATCCCCGACATTATTTCTAATAATAACGGACTGGATCATGCAGAAAGTAAGCAATAATAAAACAGGTATTAGATTGAAATTGCATGACTAGTTGGAGGATTTGTAGTTCCCAGATGACATTTTTCCCCTAACCGAACATAGCAGCCATAAGCAAAAGAAGCTTGCAAAATACTCCAGGGTAATGGGCCTGAAGATAAAGGCAAAAAAAAAACAAAACTTAAAAAACAGCAACCAAGAAACTAAAATTAAAATACAAGGAAGACAAATACAGGAGGTAGATAACTTTACATATTATCTGGGATCAACCATGGAAAAAAAGGCGCTAGTAGATCAGATGTAGAAAAAAGGATAGTAAAGGCACAATATGCACTCATTATATATTCATAATGCATTAAGGAAAATCTTGAACACACGCGATATATCAGAATTGACCAAAATCAAAATATTTACAGGAAGAGACAGGAAGAAACAACTAGCAAAAAATTAAAAACCTTTATAAATAAATCGTTGAGGAAAATCCTAAAAATATACTGGCCAGATAAAATAAAAAACATAGATCTACGGAGAAGAACAAAACAAGAGAAAATAACAGTCACGATTAAAAATAGGAAATGGAAATGAATTACACAGACTCTGAGGAAGGATCGAAATAATATAACCAAACAAGCACTGGAATACCAACCAGACGAAAGAAGAAGAAGAGGAAGACCTGATAATAGCTGGAGAAGAACTTTAATAAGAGATCATGAAAGAATTGGCCTGAGATGGAGAGAAGTCAAACAGAGGGCGAGAAACAGAGAGCAATGGAAAATACTTGTATAGCAAATTTCGAAAGAATAAAACAGATAAGGATGCGCTGGGAAGGGATTACAGGAAGAGAGAGAGAGAGAGAGAGAGAGAGAGAGAGAGAGAGAGAGAGAGAGAGAGAGAGAGAGAGAGAGAAACAGTACCGATTATTATCAAAATAAAATTTAATAATATACCTAACCTAACTTATCGAAAGGCTCATCAAACAATTATGAACTTTAAAAAATAAAAATTTGTCAAGGGTATATAGTGGTATTGTTAAGTATATTACAATATAACTTATTCCATCGAAATCTGCCGAAATCCATAATCTTCTTCCATCGAAATAAAATAGAAAATCTAAAAGTTTAGAAAATACATCATTCATAACTACACCCAAGAAATAAGTTTTTCTAACCTGATGTAAGAGTATAAAAAAACGAAAACAAACAATTTACAGCAAATCCTTATCGTATATCCGAGCAAAACCACCTAATTGGCAAAAGTTATAAATAGAATTTGTCTGGGTTCTACAACTAAATTTGCACTTAAACACGACCAAGGTTAAATATTTTACTTGATATTATAAGTACGTTGTTGCCAGTATAACGGATGCCAAAGCGAGCGCTAACTGTATGAAATTATTCTTGTTAATATACACGCTGTATATTGATCGGAAGCCACGAAGAGTCAAAACTATACAGAAGCCACGAGGGACGCAAATACAATATATATATATATATATATATATATATATATATATATATATATATATATATATATATATATATTGTAATGATATATTATTTTTGATATTTATAACGGATATTATTGTGAAATAGGGTTTTTGTCGCGGTTCTGAAAGAATTAGTTTGTTAAATAGTTTTTTAAATGTTTTTATTATAATCTAAATTGAACATAAAATTGAATGTTTAAATGTGATAACAAAAAAAAAATAGAAATCTAAATTTGAAAATCAATAACTTTAACTTGAAAAACTTCCTACAATTAAATAAAACAAATTCCAGTACCTTATAATTACTGTCACTGAATGCCTTCTTATTAATATTTTATAAAATTTGAATTGTTGGATGGCTGAAAAATTAATGGATGTAAGACCAGGTCAATTGTCAGTGTCAAAACTGTCAAATAAAATATTTCTTTTCTTTCTTCTCAATTTGAATTCAACTTTCAACTCCAGGATCAGGAAACAGGATACTATTATTAATATATTGTTTCAAAAATTATTAATATTTACAATTATGGATACTTCACAAATTCTTCTTTATATTTCTAATAAATTATCCACACTATGCTGGTTCAAATTCAGGATACATAGTATTTTTATATATTAAAGGATACTTTACCAAATTATAAGTAAGTTTTCTTCAAATATTTATCTAATTTCTTTTCGATTATACCAAATTTATCATGTTTATGCTAAATTATTATATTTTCTGTTAATTTTCAAATCTTTTTCTCTATCAAATTTATAGCTTCATTTCTAATTTCTTGACTGCCTCCTCTTGTCATTGTGACACCTCTTTTTATCAAATTTTTATTCCAGAACATTCCAAACGAAAAACAAAAAACATTCTGACAAATAGAAAACTTCAATTCCTTCTTTTTTTAACATGCTATGTCAAATTAGTATGTCATCCACCATCCTATAGAGTTATTTTTGTTTTATTATTTATTTTAATTGATTTTAAGGCATTTCAGATCAGAATTATTACTTCTGTATAAAATTAACATCTTAAATGTTAAATATTATTATTTTAACCTATAATTATTGTTTGAAATGTCCATTTATCTATTTACATTATCTCAATTATTAAAAAAAAACAAATATAAGTCCCTACATAAGGTTTTAATAAATTTCTTATGCTAATTTTGAATGTCCTCATATAAATGATATGATCTTTAATAATTTTTATACTATTCTATGGTATATTTTCTATAAATTACATCTATAATCGCCATTTCAGTCCATTTTGGTTTCTAAACACTTTAATCGGATACTACGTTCTCTGATCTTCGACATACTCTGTTTTAGGACATAGTCATATCGTTACAATTACCCCAAAATAATGTTAAAAAAAATTTAATGTAATTAAAATTTTTTCAAACATTAATTTTCCTTTATTCTATGCAAATTCTTAAATCTAATATTAATCTAATAAAATAACTCAAAAAAAAATTCATAAACAAACTAATACATTCATCCCATTCATCTGCTATCATCTAATACTCTTTTATGTAAAAAAATGCCTCATGACGTAACACAAATAACCTGACTACTAACTGTCACTCATGGAACATACTGAACATACCTTAAATTTATATATGTCAAAATTGTCAATGTCAATTCAGATGCCATTTTGTGTTTAGTGTTTACATGTTTACATTTACATTTTGTATGTATTTACATCTTCTAATGCTTCTAACTACTGTATTTTTATATTTATATCAATGCAAAAATGTGATATTTTAAAACCTATACCATTCTGTGTTTTTTTTAAACGCTAGACTGTGTCGTTCTTAGCAGTTGGAATTACAAATTTTATACAGAAAATCTCTGGCAAACAATGTGATTTATAGTAAGTATTACATACTTTTAAAAGTTATTCAGTCTCATCATGATAATATTTGAAAATATCATTAATGTGGAATATGCCTCTAATTTTATTATCTGCATCCATCAACACATAACTATTTATTGCATTCTGATTTGTTATGATATAAGGGCCTTCAAATAAGGGTTGAAATTTTTTACATAGATTTTCTCTCAAATTTCCTCTTCTGAGATTTCTGACTAGTACTTGTTCTCCTCTTTGAAATGTTATTGGTTTCTTTATTTTTCGATTATGTTTTCTCACATATTTTTCAGCTTTCCTCATGATTCTTTGATTTACTTTTTGTAACACTGCTTCATACTTATCTTTATTATATTCACTAATCCATTTTCTGTTTCCTATATGTCCAAACATTAAATATTCTGGTATTTCTTCTGTATTTAAATTATGGGTATTATTTAAAAAATATTCTACTTCATGTACATGCTGCTCCCAAGTTAGATGATTTTCATAACATACAATCCTTAAATATTTAATTACTTCTTTAATATATCTTTCTGCTGGGTTTGCCTGTGGATGCCTTATACTTGTAAAATGCATCTTGATACCCTTTTTCTCACAAAATGTTCGAAGATTTTGGTTGTTAAAATAGGTAGCGTTATCAATGATACAATTTCTAAATGGTCCTATTTCTTCAGAAAATTGATTAATATATATCTTTAATGTTTTAACATTTGTTCTTGAGCATGGATATAGCTTAATAAATTTTGTATATAAATCAACTATCACTAGTATATGCTTTTTTCCTGTTGGACTGGGAATTAAATTTGAAATAAAATCCATGGAAACTGTGTTTAGTTTTTCATATGAAACATTAGACTTATATGTGTTTTTATTTTTGAAATTCTTTTCTTTATTTAATTGACATACATGACACTGTGTAGTGATTTCTTTTGCTATGCTCAGATCATTCTTTGTAAAATAATTATCCCTAAAGAGCATCCAAAGCTTTCTTGATCCTATATGCATGTAATTGTTATGTAAATCTTTCATTATTTCCTTGGTCAAACTTCTACTGATTACATATACTTCTATTCCATTGATTATTTTATAATACACCCCATCTTTACTAAGTTGCTTTTCCTTTTCCTCAAGATTGATTTGATCTCTCATTATCTGTTCTTTAGAGTATAACCCTGTGCTTTCTACTAATTGATTTATTCCAACTTTTAGTGTTCTTTGTCCATTTTGTGGTATATTTTCTAACCTTGACAAAGCATCTGCCACTATGTTTGATTTTCCTGAAATGTATTTGATTTCAAAACTATATTCACTTAGTAGTAGGCTCCAACGGTGGACTCGACTGTTTCCATATTTGTTTTTTAATATAGATGTTAATGCTTGATGATCTGTTTCGATGGTAAAATCATTACCCAATAAATAAAATCTTAATTTTGTGACACAGTGTATGATACTTGCTAATTCTAATTCTGATACTGAGTACCCCTTTTCGTGTGGCTTTGTAATTCTTGAAATAAATTGTATCGGGTAATCTACCCCATTATATGTTTGTAATAATACCCCCGATAATCTCTCAATTGATGCATCTGTTCTTAACGTGAATGGTTTTGTATAGTCAGGATGGTATACTTGTAAATTTGTCAGAAAAATATTTTTTATTTCTTGGAATGCTAGTTCTCTCCTCTCGTTCCATTTCCATCGTACATCTTTTCTTAATAGTTCAAGTAATGGAATTTCTTTTTTACTTAGGTCTGGTATCATCCTTTTATAATAATTAACTATACCAATAAATCCTCTTAAAGTTCTTAAATTGTGTGGTGTTTTATATTCTTGAATAACCTGTATTCGTTCTGGATCCATCTCTATTCCTTTAGTGTTAAGTTTATATCCTAGATATATTACTTCTTTTTGAAAAAATTTACATTTTTCTTGATTTATTTTTAGTCCAACTTCATCTAATCTGTCAATTATAATTTTTAGGTGTTTTTCGTGATCCTCAGCCGTTTTAGAAAAAATTAATATATCATCAATGTAGTGAATTACAAAATGTTCATATTGATCCAAGATATCATGAAGACATCTACATAAAGCACTGCAAGATGATTGAAGTCCAAATGGTACTACTTTGAACTGATAGACAACTCCATCTATCTGAAATCCTGTATACTGTCTACTTTTCCTTTCTAGGGGAATTAACCAGAAACTATGCCGCAAATCGATTTTTGTGAAAAAAGACATTCCTGTAATTCTTCCTAATATTCCATCTATACTCATTGGTGCTTCAAATTGCTTTTCGGTGATATTGTTAATATTCCTTGCATCTAGACATAATCTGATTTCACCTGATGTTTTACGTACCACTACTATTGGGTTTATAAAACATGTATCTGCCTTTTCAATGATGCCATCTTTTAGCATGTTCTTAATTTCTCTGTTTACTTCTTCTCTATATTTATATGGTACTGGGTATGATTTTATTTTAAAGTCTTTTTCTTCCTTAACCTTTATACTATGGGTATAATTTTGTGCAATTCTATTTTCTTTATTGATAAGCCCCTTGTGTTGCCGCAATATGGAAACGACTATTAATTTATATTGTTCAGGGCAACTTAAACTTTCTATAACTTTTTCTTCTTTACAAATAAAATTATTTTTCATTATAAAATCATTAGTCCTTCCTTCCAATTTTACGCACTCCGCTCCGTAGGCATCCTTCTGCTCAAATTTACCATTCCTTAAATATTCATTATAATTATTATTCTTTTTAATATTATTGGACATTTCCCTATCATAATACATTTTCTCTTCATCAACATAATTATTTTCTTGTAATATTATACCATCAACTCTTACTCCTTGTTCCACCTTTTCTCTCTCCATAAACCCTATTTTTTTCCCTTCCAAAGTTACCATTTTTTCTTCAAAATCTATCTTTACTTTATTCTTTTCCAGTTCGTCATTTCCCATTAAAATGTCAACACATAAGTCCTTGACAATAAATCCTTGCATACTAATTTGTTTATTAAGAATATCAATTTTAAAATTAACCAGTTTATTAATTTCTCCCAGCTTCTTATTATTTGCACCTATTATTTTAATTTTTGGAATCTTGATTATATCTGTTAATTTTAATGTATTAAAAATAAAATTTTCCGAGACTAGAGTACTTTCTGAACCAGTATCAATCATAACCTTAATCATGTTATTTTGGGCCATAGCATTTATATAAATTAAATTAATAGATTCAAAATTTTTATATTCATCTAAAGAAATAAATTCCGAAGGTTTTTCATAATGACAATGGCCCAACTTGAAATTCAGAAAGTCCTCTACATAAAATTTGGATTATTAGGATTGTCAGATTGTGTCTGATCATTTGGATCTAATTCTCGATGTCTTTCACTGCTTTCACTTCTACTATTCATATTTTCTTGCCATGTACTATTCCGTTGACTGTCTTCGCAGCTCTGACCCCTTACATAATTTACCTGTCTGTTGTAATTATATCTTTGTGCATTTCTCCTGGTGTTAAAATCTTGCCTATTATAATTATTATTATTATTAAAATTCTCTCTATTACCTTGTCTCTCTTGTCTATTATCATTAGTATTATTATTAAAATTCTCTCTATTACCTTGTCTCTCATAACTAGTATTATTGTTGTTATTAAAATTTTGAGAATTACTACCATACCTATTATTGTTATATGATTGTCTATTTTTACTATTATTACTTGTAATATAACCTCTTTGTACTCTTTGAATAAAGTTAATAAAACTGTCTACTGTTTGAATGTTTTGTACTGTGACTGTTTGCACAACGTCCGCATCAAAGTGTCTAGAAACATTCAAAACTGTTTCGTCTTCTCTAAGTGGTGGTTTTAAATATTTTGCAACAGTTATTAATTTTAAAGCATAATCTACCATATTTAAACTTAAATTGCGATTATACTTTCCAAAATATAAAACTTCCCTAAATCTAGCTTGTTCTAATTCACCCCAATAATAATTTAAGAATTTATTTTCAAATGTTTGCAGATTATCTAAATCGTTTTCAATGCTGGCAAACCAGGTTGCTGCATTGTCACTTAATGTCATTCTAATATAATCTTTTATATCATTAATATTATTCACTGATCTTAATTTATGTTTTAAACTATTTATGTATACTCTAGGATGTAAATTTTTTATGTTACCAGAGAATTTTATACCTGTCTCATTTGTTAAATTCAAGTAAGGTCTCCCTATGTCTCTTATTTGTGAAATGTCTTCTATTCTCTGTTCTACATTCCTTATGTGATGGTTGTTTGTTTGGATATTTTGTAGCATATCATCAAATTTTTCTTCAGTCTTTCTCCTTTCTTCGTAAATTTTTGCTTCTAAGTTATATTTTTGGATTTCTATGTTCCGTTCCATATCTATATTATTATTTTTAATAATCATATTTATTTCTTTCCTTTCATTTTCTATTATTTTCTTGTAGTCATTACGTATATCTTTTATTTCACTTGCTAATTTTTTCTCTAAAGCATCAAATTTTTCATCCATCTGTTTTTCTAATCGTTTCATAATTTTAGCATTATTTTCTTCCATTTTTCTGGAATTCTCTTCCAATTTTTGTTCCATTTTTTTCATATCTTCTTTGATTTCTTTAGAATTCTCTTCCCTGTTATATTCCATTTTTTTCATATCTTCTTTGATTTCTTTAGAATTTTCTTCCAGTCTTTTGTTGATCTGCATCATTAAAGACATCAATGCTGTCATATTGACATTTTCCTCTCGTTCTTGTGTTATTCCTTTTGTCTCTTGTAGAACTTGAGTTAAACTCTGCTCTTGTTCCGCCTGCTGAGTTTCTCCGTCCACTTCCACATTTTCTTCCACTTCCACATCTTCTTCGTTCTTTTTGTTTCTTAAACCTTTCCTTCCTTGAGACATTTTTGAGATCTTACTTGTTAAAATCCAATTTAAAATAAAATATAAAATTGATTCTAATCAAAATTATTTCAATTATATGAGAGCATTTATTTTAACAAACTAATTCTTTTAATTAGGAGGTCCTACGTTGGGCGCCAAATTTGTAATGATATATTATTTTTGATATTTATAATGGATATTATTGTGAAATAGGGTTTTTGTCGCGGTTCTGAAAGAATTAGTTTGTTAAATAGTTTTTTAAATGTTTTTATTATAATCTAAATTGAACATAAAATTGAAAGTTTAAATGTGATAACAAAAAAAAAATAGAAATCTAAATTTGAAAAACAATAACTTTAACTTGAAAAACTTCCTACAATTAAATAAAACAAATTCCAGTACCTTATAATTACTGTCACTGAATGCCTTCTTATTAATATTTTATAAAATTTGAATTGTTGGATGGCTGAAAAATTAATGGATGTAAGACCAGGTCAATTGTCAGTGTCAAAACTGTCAAATAAAATATTTCTTTTCTTTCTTCTCAATTTGAATTCAACTTTCAACTCCAGGATCAGGAAACAGGATACTATTATTAATATATTGTTTCAAAAATTATTAATATTTACAATTATGGATACTTCACAAATTCTTCTTTATATTTCTAATAAATTATCCACACTATGCTGGTTCAAATTCAGGATACATAGTATTTTTATATATTAAAGGATACTTTACCAAATTATAAGTAAGTTTTCTTCAAATATTTATCTAATTTCTTTTCGATTATACCAAATTTATCATGTTTATGCTAAATTATTATATTTTCTGTTAATTTTCAAATCTTTTTCTCTATCAAATTTATAGCTTCATTTCTAATTTCTTGACTGCCTCCTCTTGTCATTGTGACACCTCTTTTTATCAAATTTTTATTCCAGAACATTCCAAACGAAAAACAAAAAACATTCTGACAAATAGAAAACTTCAATTCCTTCTTTTTTTAACATGCTATGTCAAATTAGTATGTCATCCACCATCCTATAGAGTTATTTTTGTTTTATTATTTATTTTAATTGATTTTAAGGCATTTCAGATCAGAATTATTACTTCTGTATAAAATTAACATCTTAAATGTTAAATATTATTATTTTAACCTATAATTATTGTTTGAAATGTCCATTTATCTATTTACATTATCTCAATTATTAAAAAAAAAACAAATATAAGTCCCTACATAAGGTTTTAATAAATTTCTTATGCTAATTTTGAATGTCCTCATATAAATGATATGATCTTTAATAATTTTTATACTATTCTATGGTATATTTTCTATAAATTACATCTATAATCGCCATTTCAGTCCATTTTGGTTTCTAAACACTTTAATCGGATACTACGTTCTCTGATCTTCGACATACTCTGTTTTAGGACATAGTCATATCGTTACAATATATATATATATATATATATATATATATATATATATATATATATATATATATATATATATATATATATATATATCAAGCAGTGATTCTTGAGGATGCAGTCTATTTTGGCCCACAAGACAAATATTTTTTCATAGATCAATCTAATGAAATCTAATAAAAAATATGTTGTTACTAGTTTTACTTTCCTCCTATATAAAGTGTATACACTTTACATATTTCATGACATATTTCAAACATGACAATATAACTGAAGTTTTTAAAATAATTTTTCATACCTATGTGCATAATTGTCCTTTTGGTAAAGTTTCAAATTTTTTCAATGTAATCTCATGACTAGTAAGTAATTAAGAAAATTGTAAGTACCTACATAATTTTTATATTTGTATATTTTTGTCAACAGATGTCTTGAAAAAGAATTAAAATAAATTCGAAAGCTTGACAGTAAGTCAAAGAGTTTTCTTTGTCTTGTGGGCCAAAATAGACTGCATCCTCAAGAATCACTGCTTGATATTTGAATATACAGTCAAGAATACCATAATCTTACATATATATATATATATATATATATATATATATATATATATATATATATATACCCATCATTAAACAACAAAACTGGTAGGATTATCGACCGAAACGTAAATAACAATTTATTGTAGTGGTGTATCGGGTATGCGGTCTGTTATTTGAAAAAAAACTCTTTTTTTCTTTTATATCTCTATATTTCGCTGATTTTTTGTCAGCTTCATCAGGAGACAACTAAAATATGAATAAAATTTTGTATAACTATAAGATGAGACTAAACAATGAATTACTTACAGATTTAGAGTTAAAAATATTTAAAAAGGTTCTTGTACATAATATGTTCAAAACAGTACTAACAATATTAGTTAAAAGCAACTAGATCATTAGTAATGAAATATAAAAAAAGCAAAAATAAAAACAACTAAGAAACAATTAAAACACAATAAAATTACACATTAAAAATATACAGGATGATTTAAAATGTAATTGTAAACAGAAAAATTATTTTAACATACTAAGAATATTACAGTAGATATTGCTCAACTGTCCCGTGTCTGCCTTGTAATTTACTGCATATTTTTCTTTATTAATATGACACATTTCTAAGAACAACCTTTTCTTGTAATTATTCTCTTGCTGTAGAACCCTGACATTTGAGTAGTCAAATTGATGCCCAGTCTTTAAGTAATGGTCAACTGCTGCACATGTATTCTTCTTTTTTGTACAGTCACTTTTGTGCTGTGTAACCCTTTGTTTTAGCCATTGAGAAGTTTGGCCAACATAACAGCTCTGGCAATCCAAACAAGGCAGTTTGTAGATAACATTAGTTTTATTCACAGTTGGTGTCTTGTCTTTTACTTTAGAAAACCGACAACTGTTTTCTAAAGTAAAAGACAAGACACCAACTGTGAATAAAACTAATGTTATCTACAAACTGCCTTGTTTGGATTGCCAGAGCTGTTATGTTGGCCAAACTTCTCAATGGCTAAAACAAAGGGTTACACAGCACAAAAGTGACTGTACAAAAAAGAAGAATACATGTGCAGCAGTTGACCATTACTTAAAGACTGGGCATCAATTTGACTACTCAAATGTCAGGGTTCTACAGCAAGAGAATAATTACAAGAAAAGGTTGTTCTTAGAAATGTGTCATATTAATAAAGAAAAATATGCAGTAAATTACAAGGCAGACACGGGACAGTTGAGCAATATCTACTGTAATATTCTTAGTATGTTAAAATAATTTTTCTGTTTACAATTACATTTTAAATCATCCTGTATATTTTTAATGTGTAATTTTATTGTGTTTTAATTGTTTCTTAGTTGTTTTTATTTTTGCTTTTTTTATATTTCATTACTAATGATCTAGTTGCTTTTAACTAATATTGTTAGTACTGTTTTGAACATATTATGTACAAGAACCTTTTTAAATATTTTTAACTCTAAATCTGTAAGTAATTCATTGTTTAGTCTCATCTTATAGTTATACAAAATTTTATTCATATTTTAGTTGTCTCCTGATGAAGCTGACAAAAAATCAGCGAAATATAGAGATATAAAAGAAAAAAAGAGTTTTTTTTCAAATAACAGACCGCATACCCGATACACCACTACAATAAATTGTTATATATATATATATATATATATATATATATATATATATATATATATATATATATATATATATATATATATATCAAGTAGTGACTCTTGAGGATGCAGTCAGTTTATTTGGCCCACAAAACAAAGAAAACTCTTTGACTTACTGTCAAGCTTTCGAATTATATTTAATTCTTTTTCAAGACATCTACAAAATTTATAAATATAAAAATTAAGTAATTACAATGTATATTTTGTTTACTTACTAGTCGTTGAGATTGATTGAAAAAGTTGAAACTTTACTAAAAGGACAATCACACACATATTAAAATATTTAAATAATTTTAGCCAATCTATTACATTATGTTGTGTCCATGGTTCGTTGTTCAACATGTATGAAGTGTATACCCTTTTTTCAGAAGGAAAGCAAAACCAGTAACAATAGTTTTTTATAATTACAGTTATTAATTTGATTGATGTAAAGTAAATTAGTCCAGTCAATGTGTCTACCAGCATAAAATGAATTTTTAATGGTGGAATGTACGATAGAAAATCAGATTATGATGTTGTGTCAAATGTTTGTTGATATGCTAATATGTAACAATAAATGTTACTTAATTTGTCTATATCTGATTTTCTATTTATACATTTTCTATTTTTCTGGATGTGTGTCATTTCTACAAATAACCTTTTCTGTTCATTTTTCACCCTCTCTAAGATTGACGCTTGTGAAAAATTATATGTATGATTTAGATTAATTGAGTGATCTGCTAATGCACAAGCTTGCGATTTTTTTGTATTAATATCACTTCTGTGGGAAATTATTCTGCTGTGTAATGTCCGAGATGTTTCTCCTATATAAACCTTATCGCAGTCTGAGCAAGGTATTTGATACACAACTTTTGAACTTTCCTTAGTCGTAAGTGGATCTTTAGTTTTGGTGTATAAACGTGCTACAGTTTTAACGTTTCTGGTAGCAATTTTTATGTTTTCGAGTCCTTTAAATAATTTGAGAAGTTTTGGTGTTAAGAATGGAATATAAGGTAAAGATCCAAATGTTTGTGGTGTTGTTGGTACTAAGGTGTCGATTGTTGGGCTAGTGTTTCTTTCTTGGCTTGCCATATTCACTGTGGGTTGTTTTTTATTGTTGGTATTGTCAATCAATGTGATGGAAGCTGGAGAGGTAGCAGTACTAAAAATTAATTTATTAAGTAGTCCTACTGGATAAGAGTTTTCCATTAATATGTTTTTTAGTCTCTTCAAACTCTTTCCTCTATATGTTGGATGAGATATTTTTATTACTCGACTTTTTAGTCCCAAAATTAAGTATATTTTCATTCTTGTAGGATGTTCAGAATAGTAATTTATGAATCTATTGCTAGAAATCGGTTTTCGATACCATTCTGTTATGAGACTATTATCTTGAGTGCGATGGACTAGCATATCCAGAAAAGGGAGACTTGTTTTGTTCTCTTTCTGCAGTGAACTGTAGTTGGCTACATTGGTTGTTGAAAATATTTAAAACCTCATTTATTTTATCATTGGGTACTGCTAGGATCAAATCATCTACAAAACGTTTGACAAATGGAATATGAAAAGGTATTATTTTTAAACATTCTTCAATGAGATCATCAAGAGCATAATTACACATGATTGGCGATAATGAGCTTCCCATAGGAGTGCCTGCTGTTTGTTTGTAATAACTGTTATTAAATTTACAGATGTTGGTATCAAATATGAAATATAATATTTCTTTTAATGAATTTAAATTTAATGTGCAATGTGCCTGGATCTCATTCCAGTGTTTTTCTATGCTGTTTAGAATTAAATAAGACGGAATATTGGTATATAAAGATACCACATCAAAACTTACTAAAATGTATGTTTCTGGGATTTTTTTATTATTTGGGCCAAATAAACTGACTGCATCCTCAAGAGTCACTACTTGATATATAAATCTACAGTCAAGAATACCACCATCTTATATATATATATATATATATATATATATATATATATATATATATATATATATATATATATATATATACAGGGTGGTTCATCTTATTCGCCTCGGTGTCTGTACGGAAAACCACTTAATATTTTAAAAAAATTTCTTCACAGAAATATACATGACCATTAATACTACAATCCAAAAATAATGTGAATTGTACAGGGTGCTCCAAAAAAGAGTGGTATATCAAAGTTATATTTTTTCTTATGGAATGCCCTATATCTGATGACATTATTGAATTTACCCTAAAAAAAAACTATACTTTCATAAGGGTTCCCTATACCTAAATACAGGGTGTTTTGATTTATTTCGATTTTTATAAAAATATAAGGTTTTAGAAAAAAATAAATATCTACGAATCTAAGAATCAGTAACAAATTATTTCTTGGATCTTAATAATAGACTATTTAGCATACTTAAACAGATGTTTATTGCAACAAAGTTTCTTACAGGGTGGTCAAAATATGAGATTGTTCTATTAACAAATTCAAGCTGTAATAACTTAATTATTTTAAATAGAACACCCTGTATTTTACTAGTCTATCGCGTAGATAATTTACTTAGCTTTCAATTTGTATTAGGGTTTCCTATACCTATCTTTTTACAGGGTGGTCAAAATATTAGATTTTTCTATTAACAAATTCAAGCTGTAATAACTTACTTATTTTAAATAGAATACCCTGTATTTTACTAGTCTATCGCGTAGAAAATTTACTTAGCTTTCAATTTGTATTAGGGTTTCCTATACCTATCTTTTTACAGGGTGGTCAAAATATTAGATTGTTCTATTAACAAATTCAAGCTGTAATAACTTACTTATTTTAAATGGTACACCCTGTATCTTACTAGTCTATCGCGTAGAAAATTTATTTAGCTTTCATTTCTTATTAGGGTTTCCTATACCCATCTTCCTTCATTTTTTAAATATTTAAAGATTTCCTAATTTGTAATCTTTAAAAATTAGAATTAAGTACCTATAATATCGTGGTTATGTACAACACATCACCAACACCGGCAATATACTTAGACAAGATACTGTCATTAATAAAATTTTCATTGTTATCGTGTAATCATACAGAGTGTTGTATTATTTTAGTTGATTTTGGCCTACATGTAACATTGAATAATATGTTTATATTTATATTAAACTGCATACCCTATATTAGATGCTGTATTCTGGAAGATATTTAAATTAATACCTATATTTCATTTCGTATAAGTATTTTCAATATCTTAAACCGACGGTTATTAAGTAAATTTAAGAACATCACTTTTTGTTTGAATCTTTGAATCGCAATTACAAACAATTAAATGCAATGGCTACTATAACGAAAACGAGCCTATTGTACAAAAATATGTAAAAATGGGTATTTACAGAATATCATGGGAATTTATATTTACAGAATAATATGTGTATTGAGAATGTTTACATGGAATTGAATAGATTTTAAATATCTTCCACTATAAAGAATAGAATATCGAGTATGTCATTTAAAATAAGAACACTCTGTGTGATTAAATGATAAAAATGTGAATTTTATCAACGAAAGTATCTTGACTAAGATAGCTAAGTAAATTGCCGATGTTGGTGATGTGTTTTACATAACCACGACATAGGTACCTAATTCTGATTTTTAAAGCTTACAAATTAGGAAATCTTTAATTATTTGAAAAATGAAGGGAGATAGGTATAGGAAACTCTAATAAGAATTGAAAGCTAAGTAAATTTTCTACGCGATAGACTAGTAAGATACAGGGTGTTCCATTTAAAATAAGTAAGTTATTACAGCTTGAATTTGTTAATAGAAAAATCTAATATTTTGACCACCCTGGAAAAAGATAGGTATAGGAAACTCTAATACAAATTGAAAGCTAAATACATTTTCTACGCGATAGACTAGTAAGATACAGGGTGTTCCATTTAAAATAAGTAAGTTGGTACAGCTTTAATTTGTTAATAGAATCATCTCATATTTTGACCACCCTGTAAGAAATTTTGTTGCAGTAAGCATCCGTTTAAGTATGCTAAATAGTCTTTTATTAAGATCAAAGAAAGAATTTGTTACTGATTCCTAGATTCGTAGATATTAATTTTTTTCTTAAACCTTACATTTTCATAAAAATCGAAATAAATCAAAACACCTTGTATTTAGGTATAGGGAAACCTTATGAAAGTATAGCTTATTTTTTAAGGTCAATTCAGTAATGTCATCAGATATAGGGCATTCCATAAGAAAAAATATAACTTTGATATACCACTCTTTTTTGGAACACCCTGTATAATTCACATTATTTTAAGATTGTAGTATTAAAGGCCCTGTATATTTCTGTGAAGAAGTTTTTTTTAAATATCGAGTGATTTTCCGTACAGAGACCGAGGCGAATAAGATGAACCACCCTGTATATATATATATATATATATAAATATATATATATATATATATATATATATATATATATATATATATATATATATATAAGAAATATAAAATCTTTCCGAAAGTCCTTTTTTAAAAAATATTTATTTAACACAAGAAGTAGTCTTTACAGTTTGAAAGCAAAATCTGAACTTAACAATTATAATTCTAAACTAAGAAATGAAAATGTAACATTTTGATAACTATGAACGTATGATGTCTTCGTCAGCGTTTCTCTGGTTCAGGGACTTACTCTTCTCACGGTCATTACCGTGTTCTAGCTGATGTTGCGGAATGTGGGTCGTTAACTCCTCTTCCCCAAGAGTGAAGCCATGCGAGGGAGTTCTATGCCGGGGTTAGGACATTCTTCTTTTTCCTCTATGGAATCGTTTCTCTTTGTTTTTGCTATTTTCCTTTTGAGTAAAATAATAAGTGTTGTAATTATTCCAATGTACAACAGAATTGTCCAAATACTTGGAATGTGGTACAGAGCCGTATTTTGAGATATTGGTTTTATTTCGTGATTTGGAATATCTTTAAGTTTTAGCGAATTTAGTTTTATTTCCATTGGTGCTATTTTAATTATATCGAAATTTAATTGTGGTGAGTTTATCATCATTGGTTGCCCTGATATGACGTCTTGAAAGGTTAATTCTTGATTTTGGAAAATAATTTTACAAGGTGCATTCTCTATCAGATAAATGCCGTTCAGAATTTTTATTTGCGTTTCTTCTGCACATTTAATGATTAGTTTTTCTTCTTTAGGAAAGACAGCTAAATATTGGTTGATTTCTGGAATAATTTCGACATGGTTTCCTGGAATTTTCGCTTTTAGGTATTGGCAGTCTGTAGAGTTGCCAAAAAATAAAATTTGGTCTTCACATGAGTGCTCGTGATTAATTTGCAGATAACCAGGACATTGGAAGATCTTACTATGTGTGCAGATGTCATTTAGAGGAAATATAATTTTTTCATTTTTTAATAAATATCTTGAGTTTGGTAACATGATGACAAATTCTGACTTACTTTTTGTGGGAATTGGCAATAAATGATAAAGATCAAAATTGGATTCATAGTCAATAGGGATTGAAAGAAAATATTGTATTTGATTCTTTTCTATTTTGCAAGTTATTTGTAAAATAGCTTCGAAATCTAAAATGTTTTCATATTTTACTTCAAATGGTAGCTGTGCTTTGTAATGTGACGAAATTTTTTGGAGTTCGTTAAATAATTCGCTTGATTTTATTATGCTAGGATGTAATGTTTTCAATTTGCAAAATGTAATCGAATTCTGGACATTTTCCATTGTATCGAGTATTAAGTTGTATGTTATTATAATTTCATTAAACATGTCTTTCAAATAATTGACATTTTCAAGATTTGTTTGGAAATCTACTATATCTTTTATTGCTAAAATTTTGGATTTTAAATTAATTTCATTTTCTTGAATATTTTGAATTGTTTCATTAAAGTTACTGATAATTTCATGGCTTAGCGAATATTGATTATTGATTTGGCTTTGCAAGTTTGCTTCGTTTGTCTTTAAGTGTTCTAGTATTAAGTTAATTTTTTCGCCGTCTTCAGCATCTAAATTTCCTGTTATAGCTTTAATAATTGAACCGAAACCGTTGATAATACCTCTTTTATTTTTTTGTAACTTGGTATGTATGTTTAGGTTTTCAAATTTTTCCTCAATATTATCTTTGACGTACTCTACTAAATTAACATAATTTTTTGTTTCATTATTGAAAAATTTACAATTAGAAAGATTATTTTTTAGGTGATCATATTGCATATTTAAGTTATCATATTCTTATAAAAGTGGATTTAAGTTGTAATAATGGACAAAAGTGTGGCTAGATTTTTGAAGTTTGGCAGGTCCCAATTTGATTGGTAATATGCCTAGATTATGGGTAACATCTTTTATTTGGATTGCTGCGCATCCGATTGCGAGGTACCTGAAAATTTGTAAGGTTTTCTTTTAGGTCGTTTAACATTAGAAAAATTAATATTTTCGGCAGTATTTTTATGTCTAGTTTTTATTTTCTCGGTTTTCTTTCTTTATTAATTTTACTTATTTCTTCAGCTTGGTATTTATTTTTTGTTTTACTTTGATATTGCTATTACGAACAAATACTTTAGTAGGGATTGTTTCGGGCAATTCTTCTCGATTTTCGTTAGCTTTAGAGATTACTTTTTCTTTTACGTTTTGCAAGGATTTATTGATATTAGAATAAAGTATTTTCATTTTTTCTTTATGGTTTGAAATATAATTATTTAAAATTTGTTGCTCGATATTGATATCAAAAGGAGAATTACTATCTATATGTCCCGTAATCAACTCATGTGGTTTCATTTTTGTTACTGAATGGATGCTGTTATTATAAGCTAGTAAAGCGTAATTTATTTTTTGTTCAATATGGTCATTTTTGTACTCTTTTTGATTATTTAGTAGTCTAATATGTTCGATTATGGTTGAATGGAATCTCTCAGCAATTCCATTAGATTCTGGATGTTGAGAGCTTATAAAATGTACTTTTACTTTATGTAGCTCTAAAAGCTCTTTGCCAACTGAATTTTTTAATTCGGTCCCATTATCAGATATTATTTGCTCTGGTATGCAGTGATGAGTAAAATATCGAATTAATGCATTTGCTACTTCAATACCTTGAGCTGAATTTATTTTATATAATTGACCATATTTAGAAAAAGAATCTATTATAGTTAAAAATTTTGTTTTTTCTAATGTGACTGAATCTAGGTGTTAATTTGAAAGGGTCTAGTTGCAGTAGGTGTTATATTAAATAAGGGTTTGATAGGTCTCCTATCGTATTTTGTTAATTGGCAAATTTCACAATCGTTTATATAAGTTTGGATAGATGCTCTTTGATTCGGCCAATAATATAAGGCTTTTATTCTAGTTTCTGTTTCATCTACTCCTCTGTGGTTCTGTTTTCCTTCGTGATAATTTTTTATTATTTCTTCAATTTCGTTTGTTGGGATATCGATTAACTTCTTGGTGCATTTAATAAGGTTTATTTGCGAATTTTTGAAATATTTTTGTATAACGTTACTAAAAGTTTCGTATATAGGATCTTCGAAGTACAGGTGATATTTAACTTTAGGTATTATATAGTCTTTTACAAATTTAACTATGTCACGTTCAGTGTCATTTTTTGAAAATTGTACGAGAGTTCTTTGTTTTTTATCATAAAGTTTTATAATAGATGGTTCTGCTGGTTCGTAATTAACTTGAGAAATGATAATTTGATTCATTCCAATGTTTACTGAGCTTTCTGATATAGGTATACCTGTGATGGGATTTTCTTCATTTGTGTGGATTGTAGCACCGTCATTTTCATTGACATCTTCTTCATTTTGGCCATTTATTGTTTCGTCAGGTTCAACAATCAAAGACTCTGAGTCGACGTTATGTGGGGTACCTAATAAAGTTTCATCAAAATTTTCTACATAATCTAAGAAGTCTTGATTTGTTTCAGGTTCTATGTCATGAGTTTCGTTTGCGTTTAATCGCATTCTTGATAGACAATCGCTATTTGTGTTTAGAGCACCTTTTTTATATACAATCTCATAATCATATTCTTCGAGTTTTAATCTCCAGCGAACTAATTTTGAGCTGGGATCTTTTAATGAAAATAGCCATTGAAGAGGCTTGTGATCTGTCACGAGAGTCACGCGACGTCCAAAAATATAGGGTCGGAAATACTTAACTGCCCAGACTATAGCTAGGAGTTCGTTTTCAATGGTAGAATAATTTATTTCTGAATCATTCAGTGTTCTACTCGCATAGGCAATTGGGAGATCAGAACCAATTTTTCCTTGACTTAAAACTGCACCTATTGCATAATTACTTGCATCTGTTGTCAGATTAAATGGTTTAGTAAAATCAGGATATTGCAGAATTGGTTCATTTGTAAGAAGATCTTTACAGATATTAAAACACTGTACATAGTCTTCGTCTTTAATATTTATTTCATTATCTTTTTTTAGTCGCAATGTTAAAGGTTTTGTAATTTTTGAAAAATCTTTAATAAATTTTCGATAATATCCTAATAATCCGAGGAAGCCTTTTAACTGTTTGGTAGTAGCAGGTATTGGGAAATTTTTAATAGCCTTTATTTTATCCGGATTGGGCTTTACTCCTTCTGGAGTGACAATATGACCTAAGTAAGCCACTTCTTTCTTCAAAAATTCGGATTTGTCCAACTGTATTTTAAAGTTAGATTCACGTAGTCTCTGAAATACTTCTCTTAAATTTATAATATGTTCTTGCAGGCTAGTGCTAAATATAATAATATCATCTAGGTAGACAAGGCATTTTTCGTTTTGTATGCCTCTTAGTATGTTATCCATTACTCTCTGGAATGTAGCTGGGGCATTTCTAAGTCCAAATGGCATTCTAAGAAACTCATAGTGACCATTTTCGGCGTTAAAAGCGGTTTTGGGATATCTTCTTCTGCCATTTCTATTTGATGGAACCCAGAAGCCAAGTCTAGCGTGGTAAAGTACTGACAACGCCCTAATTTGTCTAAGAGGTCAGTGATATTTGGAAGGGGGTATCTATCTCCTATCTACGTTTATTGGAGGCATCAAGTTTTTTGGGGACAACCCAGATAGGCGAGGACCAGGCAGAATTGCTATGTCGGATAATATTTTGGTCTAACATGCCCTGAATTTGATTTTGGACTTCTTTACGATATATTTCCGGATATCTATATGATTTAGAATATACTGGAATCTCATTAGAAGTTTTTATACTATGCTTAATTTTATTGGTGAAAGACAATTGGTTGCCCTCAATATGAAAAATGTCCGAAAATTCTCTTATTAGTTTTAAAATTGAATTCCGCTCTTCGGTATTCATATGTTCCGTGCGGATTTTAGAAATATCAAATTTGAATTTTTCGGCATAAATAGAATTAAGATTAGGATGATTTATTTGTTCGTATTCATCGAACTTTTCAACTTCTATTGGTGAAGTTAAATCAACTTTAAAATGTGACTCTGATGAGTTAGTAATAGTGCATAAAGCTTCTTTATTAACAACTTTAGTAAGACATTGGGGAATTTCTAATTTCCCTATTTTTGTATAAGGTACGATAACGTCACCATTTTCTATATTTTTTATATTTAATTTAATTACTTGTTCGGAACGTGGAGACACTACTATACAATTCGTGCTGCCAGCGCTCGGACTATAATAGTTAATTTTAATTGAAGAACAAGGTGTTCTTAATAAATTATTTACTAAATCGATATTTGCTTGTAATAGTTTTAAATTATCTAATCCTAATAAGCAATCAAAATGATCATGAAACTTAAAAATATGATAAGTTAATTTTATTGGCTTTTTATGCCTAAATATAGAGGAAGAAGGAATTACGGTACAGAAATTTTCCTTAGTAGTTCCAAGAGCAGTGGAAATTTGAAATGGTTTTTTAAATATTGAATTTTTAAAATATTTTTCACCTATTTTTGGTGTAATAAAAGATTTAGTGCTCCCAGTATCTATAAGGACCTTTAAATTATGCTCAGGGAAAATTATGTACGGCAATTCACATTCTTTGTTAGTTAAGTTTAATAATTCTACATGCTCTGGTTTTCTTCCGAGGCTATCTCTTCTAAAAAAGGTTCTTGGGATGAACTTTCAGGACAGTCTGTATTATCTATGTTATGCAGTTCTTCCGGAATAATATTTTGGCTTGCGAAATTATTGGGGTTACGGAAACGAGTCCTATTTTGGAAGTTTTGTGATGGTCTGAAAGTATTATTGGTTGTGATAGTCATTGGAGTAGGGTTTGAGAATTTTCTGTTTGGATTTGGCTGGAATACATTGGAGTTTCGATTAAAATTCCTACTTGTACTAGGATTATTTTGGAAATAATTATTTTGATTATTTTGTCTCATATTTTGAGGATTCGGTTGGGGATTCGGAGGATCCATAGTATTTCTCTGTATTGAAAATTGATTCCTTGGTTGATATTGAGTTTGGGGTTGATATTGAATTTGGGGTTGATAATTATTTTGTTGGTTTTGTCGGAAATTGGATTTTGGTCTAGACGAATAATTGTTATTTTGATAAGATTTGTGATTTTTGCTTTGAGAAGAATTATTTTGGTCGAGGTATATCTGAAAATCATTTGTGAGGATGCCTAACGCAGAATTTAAATCTGGAGGATTCTTTGTACGCATTAAGGTACCAAGAGGTTCTTTTAACCCACGTAACAAAACTCTTAATGCTAAATTTCGGAAGAAGCTACCAAGAATATTAATTTCAGCAGCATGTTCAGTTTTTGAGGTCAAGACAGATATTTGAAGATTTAATAATTTTTGTATTCGGTTATAAAAATCAAATGGGGATTCATTATTGCCTTGTTTCAAATCTGAAATTTCTATGTTTAAAGTATAAATATCTCTTTTGTCTGAATAAGAATTAATTAAAGCATTTTTTAAATCTTGCCAAGTTCTAAGATTACAAGAAGAAATATTAACTGCGGCTTCGCCTTTTATTTTTGCAATTATGCTTGACATCAAATATTCATTTTGAAAATCATTCACATCTGTAGCATTATAAAATTTGGTTACAAGTTTTTCGGAAATTTCTAAAAATCTAGGAAGTAACGTATGATTTCCTTCAAAATCTGGAATCATATCTAAGTATTCTTTCTTTAGTTGAGGAACTTGTGGAACAGCCATTTTAAATTTATTATTTAATTCTAATATTTTCGAAAAACTTATATTATTTTTATTAAAAGGTAAATTAGCTAAATTAGTTAAATTTGAGTCAGAATCTGTATCTGAGTTACTACTGTCTGAATAATCAGAATCTAGTGTTAAATTAGGCTCTCTATATGACATTAAACACTTACAGTAATGTAGCGATCTTGTCCATGGAACTGCTTCGGAACTGGGTCGAGACACTCACAATATTCGCTTGAAAGTCTCTCCAGTACGAATCTTCTCGTCAGGTTACTCAATTCGCCCAACTGGAATTCACTTCGCGAAAACTGTTCGAATAGTCAAAAAATCGTAAAATCGAACCGAGAGTTATATTCGCTAACGCCCGTTTGACTATCCTACTGACTGCGCCAGAAATATAAAATCTTTCCGAAAGTCCTTTTTTAAAAAATATTTATTTAACACAAGAAGTAGTCTTTACAGTTTGAAAGCAAAATCTGAACTGAACAATTATAATTCTAAACTAAGAAATGAAAATGTAACATTTTGATAACTATGAACGTATGATGTCTTCGTCAGCGTTTCTCTGGTTCAGGGACTTACTCTTCTCACGGTCATTACCGTGTTCTAGCTGATGTTGCGGAATGTGGGTCGTTAACTTATATATATATATATATATATATATATATATATATATATATATATATATATATATATATATATATATATATATATATATATATATATATAAAACAAGGTTTATTATTGGGGAATTCAGCAAGTTCTAGGTGAAAGAAAAGTAAAAACACTTTTTACTTGGACAAGTAAAAAGTGTTTTCTTTCACCTAGAACTTGCTGAATTCCCCAATAATAAACCTTGTTTTATAACATTGCCAGCAAAGATTTCTTTTTTCATATATATATATATATATATAAAAAACAAAAGATGTAGATCTTTGAAACACACTCAGTGATCAAAAGATCCACAGGTACTGGTTTGGACGACCACTCGTACGAAAACAAAAAAATGAAATAGAGAATGCGGAAAAATCCCCTTACGAACAATTCACACATCCACTATATATATATATATATATATATATATATATATATATATATATATATATATATATATATATATATATATATATATATATATGTTGTTTTATATATATTCACACATCCCGAAATGGTGGATGTGTGAATTGTTCGTAAGGGGATTTTTCCACATTCTCTATTTCATCTATTTTATATATATATATATATATATTTATATATATATATATATATATAAATATTTAGATTCTAGTTCATAATACTACCTATTTCTGTCATAATTGACAGTATATTGACATAATTGTCTCTAATACCTTTCTGTGCGACAAATTTAAAAGATTTTAATAATTAGTGGTTTTTAGCATAGTTATTTATATTATAGTTCCATTTTTATCTTTTTTATTTGTTATATTTTTAATTTTTAATAACATTCACTGCAATTCTTTTTGTTAATGCCGCTTTTTTACACATTTATAACATCGTTGACTAAAATCTCAAACTGGTGAGTTATTTTTTAATACCCAGTTTCACTATTATACTTTTAATATTATTTCAGCGTCCCTGATGATGTTAACGACTGTTAACGAAATATTGGAATCGTAGAAAAGAGTACACTGAGTCTTCCATTTCAGCTGTTAACCCAATAATTTGTAAATTGATATATATATATATATATATATATATATATATATATATATATATATATATATATATATATATATATATATATATATATATATATATATATATATATATATATATATGCTTTCTGTTGTTTTCCGGGTTTGACTCCGCGTTGAATAATTTTGGTTTTGATAAAAACCATTATTTTGACGACGTTTCGGCCATATGTGAAGGGTTCCATTTCAGCTGTTAACCCAATAATTTGTAAATTGATATATATATATATATATATATATATATATATATATATATGCTTTCTGTTGTTTTCCGGGTTTGACTCCGCGTTGAATAATTTTGGTTTTGATAAAAACCATTATTTTGACGACGTTTCTGCCATATGTGAAGGGTACGACAGAGAAAATAGGGAGAGTGCTGAGAAAACACAACATAGAAACGATATTTAATACGGACAGAAAGATCTCAACTATTTTACCAACACCAAAGACCAAAATATCGTTAGAAAGCCAAGGTGTATACGAGATTCCGTGTGGGGATTGTGGAAAGTCGTACATTGGACAGACCAACCGAAGAATCCAGGTAAGACGAGAAGAACACCGAAATGCTATCGAAAGGGGAGAAACCACGTCATCCCTGGCTCAACATGTCGCAAATACAGGACACACAATAAACCTGAACCAAACAACGATGTTAGCTAACATCGAAATAAAAAGAAAACGGGAAATCAGAGAATCGATAGAAATTGAAAGAAATCCCAACGGCTTAAACCAAAGAGATGATGCGCAACGGCTTCCTACAACTTGGAAAACGGTATTGAAGAAAAAGACCAAAATAAATCAGGCCGCAACATCCACGCGTAACATCCCGCCGACGACTGCAACCTACACCGGACCAATAACAAGAGCCAGAGTTCGCGCAGGGCAAGCAGCATCAGGATCAACTACATAAGCGACGGTATCGTGAGTAAAAATTCAGTTTACTTCAAGCAGCAGCGAGAAGCGGAACTACCTGACTTGACAATGGCAAGTGAGATCTTGCCGAAACGTCGTCAAAATAATGGTTTTTATCAAAACCAAAATTATTCAACGCGGAGTCAAACCCGGAAAACAACAGAAAGCACATATAGCTCCCGCGGAAACTTCAAGTGTAACATATATATATATATATATATATGAAAATGGGGTTGAAGTTTATTGGGTATCCAGTTGAATAAAACCAAGTGGTACTCTGTTTAACAAAACGTTATATTTCGCTGATTTTCATCAGCATCATCAGACGAAAGCTACAATATTTAAAAATGGTACAATTTTATAGTATGGTTTTTTACAATTTTTATCTTACCTAATTGAGGTTGATGGTATTTAGATGATATTTAGATGACATCGAGATACTGCAATTTTGATAAAATGTGGGTTAAATTTAGTTAATTATGTAATAGGATTAATTGAAATTAGTTTTATATTGACAAGAATGAAAATTTTATTTGAAGTTGATTAATGTCAATCAGATGAAGTACTAGACATATTAAATATTGAATGTTATTAAGTGTTTTATGTAGGAAAATAGTTTGGTTATATATCGCTAATATCATAAAGGTTTATTTAATTGAAATTTAACATATCGGTTGTCTTTTAGTTTAAAAATTTAATATTATTTTTTATTATGTTAATTATATATTAAAAATGTGTTATAAATTTGATGTTATTTTTCTAATTGTAATAAATAAGCATAAATTTCACTTAGATGTTCGACGTCTGATTTCTTATTTATTAAATTATCTGTTTGACTGATAAATGCCATCTCGAGGAATAGTCTTTTGTTAAGATTATTTTCTATTGCAAGTATTTTTGTTTCGTTGTAGTTCATTATATGTTGTTCATCATGTACGTGTTTTGCAAGGGAACATCTATCAGGGTATAATCTACTGTCACTTTTGTGATTTTTTTTTAATTGATGTGAAAATTCCATTTTCACCAAAATTAAAGATAAAACACCTAAAGACCAATTATAGGGGAGTGCATTTAGATTTTCACTTCGGAAAAAATCAAACAAGATAAAACTTTTTGTAATTTCATTAAGAAATGTTTAATAAATAACATATCAAAAAGTTCTACTCGAGAAGTGGGTGCTTCATTTTTTATTAAACAAATGAACAGCGAAGTTAAATGTTTTTTTAAATAACTCCGAAAATATAATTTTTAGAAAAAAACTAACTTGGCCATTGAAAAATTCAGAAAATTTTACAAAAAAAACCTTATATAAAGATTTTTCTAAAATTAAATCTCTAGCTTCTGTAATTTGTTATTTATAACGCTAAAGTCACCCTTCTCACACACATTGGCGCACTGTAAACTAGCGTTGGAAGAAGTGCACGGTTGAGTTTTTTTAACGTAATTCTGTAACTAATGGATCAAAAGAAATTTTACAAATTGGACATAAAAGAAGATGAAATAAGCTATCTTATGGTTGTAATAAAAAGAAATAAAATGTATGGACATAAGTGCGGTGTGGGCGGAAAATGAGCCTTACATGAATTTTGTTTAAAAATGATTTAAAAATGTGTAACTAATACAATTTTACTTATAAAACTGTCAAATTTGCACATCTTAACTCTCAATCATCTTACTAAACGATGTTTTATTCAAAAAAAAAATCTCAAAAATTTAATTCAAATAATACTATGTCTCAAAAAATTTAATTTTGGAAAACTTCGTAGTTTTACAGAATTTCCACCATTTTAAGACGGTATTACTCAAGTTTGAATAAATCTAATACAATTTTTTTGCTATTTTTTTAAAGCTTGGGATGTAATCTTTAAAAAACACTTAATTATTTTAGTTTAAAATTGAAATAAACAATTTGTTTTTGAGAAAACTAAGAAATATAACAAAAATGTAATACAAAAACCGAAAATTACCAGCTGAAAAAATGTATATACAGAGTGATCAAAACTTTTTTCTGTAAAAGTTACCTAAAATACATTTAATAATAAGCTTCAACAATAATAAATGTTCAACAAAAAAAAAATTTTTTAGCTCTTATACAGTATGTCTGCGTAACTTGGAACCTATTGATAACTTTTTTAATATCAGTTTTACGAAAAAAAGTTATTTTTTATAAAATACTCTGCATCGTATATAACATAAGATGCAACCATCAAATATCAAATTTTGTTAATTTTGTACGAGGTATGTCAAAAAATATGAATTTCACTCAAGAGTAAAGTACCTTTATATTTCACAATATCGAAAATTTTTATAAAGAAAAGTTGTTTGGAATTAAAAACTATGTTCCAATATGTACTTATATCCTTCTAATCGAAAATTTGTTTTTTTTTTAAATATTCTTTCTAATACATTTTAATTATTAATATTATTGTGAAAATTATTTGTTTATCTTTTTTTTAAGAATGAAATTCCATATTTGTTTGATTGGATTCTACTTGTTTTTCATTTAAATATCCGCCATTTTGGATCCGCCATTTTGAAATTTAAATTTTTAATCTTTAATTCAGATTCAACAACCTGTTAAAAATAAAGACAATAAATGTTTTAGAAAAATGCTCTTTATATTCTTTTTAGAAAATCCGCATTTTGGATCCGCCATTTTATAGTTTATAATGTTAACATTTAAGTTAGGTTTATCAAAGCACTCGAAAATAAATATATGTAGAAATAAATACATTTTGTATAGTAATTATGATTTTACAACTATTTTTTAAGTTATCCGCCATTTTGGATCTGCCATTTTATAATTTAAATTATCAAAATTTGATACAGGTTCAGCAACCTCTCAAAAATATCCACATATATGCAAACACGTTTTATAAAAAAAATTCGGATTTTACAACTACTTTTTAAGGATTTTTAGGAAAAAATCCGCCATTTTGAATCCGTTATTTTGGATTTGCAAATTGTAATATCAGATTCGGGTTCAGCATAATCAAAACTAAAATAAAAACATTTTTTATCAAAATAAAATGTTGAATTCACCCATATTCTTAACATTACTTATACAAAACAATTGTTATTGTTTAAACAATTAATAAACAATTAGCGGCGAAATTTTCGAGTAGAACTTTTTACTTTAACATATTTATAAACTAACAAAAAGAGTTTTAGAAAAATATAACCTTGTTTGATTTTTTCCGAAACATTGTATCTTTTCGTTGTTCTGAAGCTATTTCTTTGTGGCATTTTTATAATTACGTATTTTTTTATGGGAAATAAGCCACAATTTTACTAAAAAATTAATTTATTAACGTTTCGAAGCCCAAATCGGGTTTCGTTGTCAAAATACAAAATACTATTAAAATAAAACAAACATGTTGTTGCTAAGTAAAAAAATTCTTCTAATAATTTATTTAATCTGACTCATTTATATTGGCAATTCAGACGTATATTATACATTTTAAAGTAGAAGACTTTAAAATGATATCGCCAATATTTATGAGTTGCGTTCCTGGGACGACTTTACTAAAAGATAGTTCATTCGATTACATGAAATCAATCCCAACTCAAGAATATCCGTCGCAAAAAAATCATAGCATGTGATCTGTCTTTAAAAAGACAACCAAATGCAACGATGACAGTAAAATTCTCGCGTTAGAGATTCCGTAGTAAATCACGAGGGAAAACCAGGAAAAAACCTCGTGATACTATCCCGACATCGTAAGTATTTGGTCTTACATTTAATCTACCTTCAAAAAACTAATACCAAATTCTGACTTTAATATGTATTAATATTAATATTAATTTAATTCTTAATAAAGAGGAAGTCAATAGAAAGAAAATACCACGATTAGTAAGTCAATAACATATCGAGTACAAATTTTATATTTTAGTATTACTTATTGTATATCTATGTAATATTAATATTATTTATAATTTAAACATATTAAAGTCAGAATTTGGTATTAGTTTTTTGAAGGTAGATTAAATGTAAGACCAAATACTTACGATGTCGGGATAGTATCACGAGGTTTTTTCCTGGTTTTCCCTCGTGATTTACTATGGAATCTCTAACGCGAGAATTTTACTGTCATCGTTGCATTTGGTTGTCTTTTTAAAGACAGATCACATGCTATGATTTTTTTGCGACGGATATTCTTGAGTTGGGATTGATTTCATGTAATCGAATGAACTATCTTTTAGTAAAGTCGTC
This sequence comes from Diabrotica virgifera virgifera, assembly GCF_917563875.1. Classification (NCBI taxonomy): domain Eukaryota; kingdom Metazoa; phylum Arthropoda; class Insecta; order Coleoptera; family Chrysomelidae; genus Diabrotica; species Diabrotica virgifera. The sequence continues at coordinate 142,877,740 of NC_065446.1, read as the reverse complement.
CCAGGAACGCAACTCATAAATATTGGCGATATCATTTTAAAGTCTTCTACTTTAAAATGTATAATATACGTCTGAATTGCCAATATAAATGAGTCAGATTAAATAAATTATTAGAAGAATTTTTTTACTTAGCAACAACATGTTTGTTTTATTTTAATAGTAGTTTGTATTTTGACAACGAAACCCGATTTGGGCTTCGAAACGTTAATAAATTAATTTTTTAGTAAAATTGTGGCTTATTTCCCATAAAAAAATACGTAATTGTATCTTTTCGTTCTAATTGCACTCCCCTATTATCTAACATAATCTACTGTATTTCTTGTGGAAGTTGTAATAAACAATACATCGGCCAATCGTCTAGACACCTAAAAAGCCGTATAACTTCACACAAAAGTGACAGTAGATTATACCCTGATAGATGTTCCCTTGCAAAACACGTACATGATGAACAACATATAATGAACTACAACGAAACAAAAATACTTGCATAAGAAAATAATCTTAACAAAAGACTATTCCTCGAGATAGCATTTATCAGTCAAACAGATAATTTATTAAATAAGAAATCAGACGTCGAACATCTAAGTGAAATTTATGCTTATTTATTACAATTAGAAAAATAACATCAAATTTATAACACATTTTTAATATATAATTAACATAATAAAAAATAATATTAAATTTTTAAACTAAAAGACAACCGATATGTTAAATTTCAATTAAATAAACCTTTATGATATTAGCGATATATAACTAAACTATTTTCCTACATAAAACACTTAATAACATTCAAAATTTAATATGTCTAGTACTTCATCTGATTGACATTAATCAACTTCAAATAAAATTTTCATTCTTGTCAATATAAAACTAATTTCAATTAATCCTACTACATAATTAACTAAATTTAACCCACATTTTATCAAAATTGCACTATCTCGATGTCATCTAAATATCATCTAAATACCATCAACTTCAATTAGGTAAGATAAAAATTGTAAAAAACCATACTAAAAAATTGTACCATTTTTAAATATTGTAGCTTTCGTCTGATGATGCTGATGAAAATCTGCGAAATATAACGTTTTGTTAAACAGAGTACCACTTGGTTTTATTCAGCTGGATACCCAATAAACTTCAACCCCATTTATATATATATATATATATATATATATATATATATATATAACAGGTATATAATCTTTGCTGAACAGTTAGGAAACAAGGTTGAAATATTGGGGTAGCAGCAATCTCAAAGAAAACTCTTTATAATAATTCCAAGCTTTTTTCTTTGAGATTGCTGCTACCCCAATATTTCAACCTTGTTTTATATATATATATATATATATATATATATATATATATATATATATATATATATATATATAAAGAAGTTTAGTATTATTGACTGACAATATGTAGACTTTAGTTTTTTATTGAGGTTGCAGTCATTTATTTCTAAGGGGCAGGGTAAGAGAAACTCTGTGTTATAATTAGGCTTTCGCAAAATTTATTTGCTTCGTCAGGATTAGCTAAAATTATAAAAATGCCACAAGGAAATAGCTTCAGAACAACATTAGCTAAAATTATTATATAGTTATAAATAAATACAACGAAATGAAAGAACATTGCATAAAAATTAGTACAAAAACTTACAACGTGAGGTTTGTTTCTTAATTTGACATTTCTACAAAACATAAAATATCTAAAAAAATCTTTATCCTAATGGTTTTCAAGTTCCAGTGTTTTAATTTTTACAATTCATGATAAAAAATATGATTTAATAATTTAGTTCTAAATTTGACTAATGCCAGAAAGACACTTAAATAATGTCAAAAAGACACTCGTAGGTATTTGTTTATTTGATTTTAAGTTGTTAAGAACTAGATTTTTGATGATTACTTGTTTGTGCATTTTAAAATTTTAGAAGTTATAGATCTATATATTGAATACCAAATACCCAATAACCAAAAATATATTAAATACCAAATGAATATATAAATGAATGAATGAATACCAAATACCCATATATATGGCATTTATAGATTTTGAAAAGGCATTCGACTCTATAGAACACTGGGCAGTGAAAGATAGATGTGTATTCTGTTTCAAGTTGGATCGTAGTTGTTGCCTTACTATATATATTAGAGATTAGTTCTGTATACCTGTAATCTACTCTGCTATTGTGTAGTGATTGTTTCACTGCCCAGTGTTCTATAGAGTCGAATGCATTTTCAAAATCTATAAATGCCATATATATGGGTATTTGGTATTCATTCATTCATTTATATATTCATTTGGTATTTAATATATTTTTGGTTATTGGGTATTTGGTATTCAATATATATATCTATAACTTCTAAAATTTTAAAATGCACAAGCAAGTAATAATCAAAAATCTAGTTCTTAACATCTTAAAATCAAATAAACAAATACCTACGAGTGGCTTTTTGACATTATTTAAGTGTCTTTCAGGCATTAGTCAAATTTAGAACTAAATTATTAAATCATATATTTTATCATGAATTGTAAAAATTAAAACATTGGAACTTGAAAACCATTAGGATAAAGATTTTTTTAGATATTTTATGTTTTGTAGAAATGTCAAATTAAGGAACAAACCTCACGTTGTAAGTTTTTGTACTAATTTTTATGCAATGTTCTTTCATTTCGTTGTATTTATTTATAACTATATAATAATTTTAGCTAATCGTGGCGAAGCAAATAAATTTTGCGAAAGCTTGATTATAACACAGAGTTTCTCTTACCCTGCCCCTTAGAAAGAAATGACTGCAACCTCAATAAAAAACTAAAGTCTATATATATATATATATATATATATATATATATATATATATATATATATATATATATATATATATATATATATATAAATGGGGTTGAGGTTTATTGGGTATACAGCTGAATAAAACCAAGTGGTACTCTGTTTAACAAATCGTTATATTTCGCTGATTTTCATCAGCATCATCAGACGAAAGCTACAATATTTAAAAAATGGTACAATGTTATAATATGATCTTTTTTTAACAATTTTTATCTTACCTAATTGAGGTTAACGGTATTAAGATATTAAGATGACATCGAGATACTGCAATTTTGATATAAAATGGATGAAATTTTGTTAATAGTGATGTATTAGGATTAATTTAAATTATTTTTATATTGACAAGAAGGAAAATTTTTTGATTTGAAGTTGATTGAATGTCAATAAGGTGAAGTACTAGATATACTAAATATTGAATGTTATTGAGTGTTTTATGTGAGAAATAAGTTAGGTATAAATCGTTAATGTCACAAAAGCTTATTTGAATAAAATCTATTATATCGGTTTTCTTTTAGTTGGAAAATTTAATATTATTTTTTGTATGTTAATTATTTATTTAAAATATGTATTTATTGATGTTGTTTTTCTAATTGTAATAAATAAGCATAAATTTCACTTAGATGTTCGACGTCTGATTTTTTATTTATTAAGTTATCTGTTTGAATGATAAATGCCATCTCGAGGAATAGTCTCTTGTTAAGATTATTTTCCATTGCAAGGATTTTTGTTTCGTTGTAGTTCATTACATGTTGTTCATCATGTACGTGTTTTGCAAGGGAACATCTATCAGGATATAATATTTTATATATAATATAATATATAATTTGCAAAACACGTACATGATGAACAACATGTAATGAACTACAACGAAACAAAAATCCTTGCAATGGAAAATAATCTTAACAAGAGACTATTCCTCGAGATGGCATTTATCATTCAAACAGATAACTTAATAAATAAAAAATCAGACGTCGAACATCTAAGTGAAATTTATGCTTATTTATTACAATTAAAAAAACAACATCAATAAATACATATTTTAAATAAATAATTAACATACAAAAAATAATATTAAATTTTCCAACTAAAAGAAAACCGATATAATAGATTTTATTCAAATAAGCTTTTGTGACATTAACGATTTATACCTAACTTATTTCTCACATAAAACACTCAATAACATTCAATATTTAGTATATCTAGTACTTCACCTTATTGACATTCAATCAACTTCAAATCAAAAAATTTTCCTTCTTGTCAATATAAAAATAATTTAAATTAATCCTAATACATCACTATTAACAAAATTTCATCCATTTTATATCAAAATTGCAGTATCTCGATGTCATCTTAATATCTTAATACCGTTAACCTCAATTAGGTAAGATAAAAATTGTTAAAAAAAGATCATATTATAACATTGTACCATTTTTTAAATATTGTAGCTTTCGTCTGATGATGCTGATGAAAATCAGCGAAATATAACGAATTGTTAAACAGAGTACCACTTGGTTTTATTCAGCTGTATACCCAATAAACCTCAACCCCATTTTTATCTACCAGGTCAACTGTTATCTTAAAAAAAATAAAAAAAAATATATATATATATATATATATATATATATGTATATATATATATATATATATATATATATATATATATATATAAATAAATAAGTAAAATCATTGGCTAATACTCGTAAAGTGAATGTGAATTTAGTTGGAAATATATAAAATGATGAAGGGTCATCATTCCATACATTTCTGTGCAACTATATACACCGGTGTTTCGGCCTATTTGGGCTTCGTCAGTATAGTGTAGCAAGTTAAAAAAGTTGTTTGTTAACTTGTAAAAGGATTACTACAGGAGCAAGGTTACCATTTTTGGTCAGATTGTTAGAAGACCTGCAGTCGCAAGGCTACAACTAACATTGCCAAGGAGGTAAGGCTACCTGAGGAAATGAAAAGCCATAACATTATTAAATAAAATGATGTTGGATAATCGAGTACAAATATAAAAATAAATAAGTAAAATCATTGGCTAATACTCGTAAAGTGAATGTGAATTTAGTTGGAAATATATAAAATGATGAAGGGTCTTAAAATAAAAGATTATCCAACATCATTTTATTTAATAATGTTATGGCTTTTCATTTCCTCAGGTAGCCTTACCTCCTTGGCAATGTTAGTTGTAGCCTTGCGACTGCAGGTCTTCTAACAATCTGACCAAAAATGGTAACCTTGCTCCTGTAGTAATCCTTTTACAAGTTAACAAACAACTTTTTTAACTTGCTACACTATACTGACGAAGCCCAAATAGGCCGAAACACCGGTGTATATAGTTGCACAGAAATGTATGGAATGATGACCCTTCATCATTTTATATATTTCCAACTAAATTCACATTCACTTTACGAGTATTAGCCAATGATTTTACTTATTTATTTTTATATTTGTACTCGATTATCCAACATCACTATATATATATATATATATATATATATATATATATATATATATATATATATATATATATATTGCTAAGATCTGCTTCTTATTAATTTTATATTAATTATTATTTATTTGTTTAATTATTTAATTGTCGCAAATCATACATAAAAAATGAATAAAAAATCTCAGGGTGCCTTTTTATACTATTAAAACAATCTAAATTATCTCACGTTATACTTATCTTCTCTCGTGGGTTCAGTATCTCTGAGTTGGTCCTAATCGGGATAAAAATAGGGAAAAGAAATAAAGCAAAATATTAAAATAAAAATACAGAATTGTCTTTTATTTATCAAAATCAATACTCTAAAATCTATCAAATCTAAAACCTGTGGACATTAAGGATTGTGGAACCTGTGGATTATAAGCTTTCTCTTGACACCTCATTTGTCATTCTACCTGGTATAATGACGGAGGAGTTATATTCGCGGTCGGAGGGACCGACGGAAAGACAGCCTAGGTCAAATATCTCACCTTTAGTACCATCCTAGGATTATCAGCTTTCATTTGACACCTCATTTGTCATTCTACCTGGTATAATGACGGATAAGTTATATTCGCGGTCGGAGGGACCGAGTCACAGACCGCCTAAGTCAAGTATCTCACCTTTAGTACCATCCTTGTATTATAAGCTTTCTTTTGACACCTCATTTGTCATTCTACCTGGTATAATGACGGAGGAGTTATATTTGCGGTCGGAGGGACCGACGGAAAGACAGCCAAGGTCAAATATCTCACCGTTAGTACCATCCTTGGATTATATGCTTTCATTTGACACCTCATTTGTCATTCTACCTGGTATAATGATGGAGGAGTTATATTCGCGGTCGTAAAGACCGACGGACAGACCGCCAAGGTCAAATATCTCACCTTTAGTACCATCCTTGGATTATCAGCTTTCATTTGATACCTCATTTGTCATTCTAGCTGGTATATTGACGGAGGAGTTGTGGTTACAGACAGACGGACAGACGGACGTGGATAATACAAAGTTTTCACATTTTTTCAAAATTGGGTGAAAACAATAAAACATGATGCCAGACTGATTTCTTTATGAAAATAATATATACATTCTCAAATTGTCTATTTTTCGTTGTGAATAATATTGTATTCAACAGTGATGCCAAATTTCTGATGCCAAAATGATTGATAATGAAAGTGGGATATACGTTTTCATGTATATAACGGCAGCGACAAAACGGTAAAACACTGAACTAAATGTATATAATATTTTCACTGTACGATCATTTTGGACTCAAACATTTTATGGAATAAACTTATATAACTTAGTAAGAGGTAAACAAGGAAAGCTGATATATTAAAGTAACATCAAGGAATCAAATCTCTAACTACCGAGCTGATTAGACTTCTGGTAGCAAGTACAGGAATAAAGTTATTAAGGTAGTGTAAAGTGGCATCGATATACAGATGCCACTTTGCAAGACGATGCCAAATCGATGGTAAATGCATAATGTATCGATGCCAAATTGATAGTAGGATGTATATATATATATATATATATATATATATATATATATATATATATATATGTATACATAGAAAAGAAAAATCATTGGCAAATAACTCGCAATGTGAATATGAGTACAAAATTAACAATATAAAAATATGGAATGCAACTGCAGACACGTGTTTCTGACTCATTAGTCGTCATCAGTACAGTATAGCCAAGTTAGAATAATAATAGTTTAACTTGGAAAAAGATCACTACAGGAGCAATATTACCATTTGTGACAACAATGTAAGAAGACCCTGCCTTTCAGGGCGACAACCAACACAGTCACGGAGGTAAAGCTACCTGAGGAAAGAAAAGCCAAAACCTTATAAAATAAAGGATGTTAAGTAAGCGAGTACAACTATAAACATAGAAAAGAAAAATCATTGGCAAATAACTCGCAATGTGAATATGAGTACAAAATTAACAATATAAAAAGATGGAATGCAACTGCAGACACGTGTTTCTGACTCATTAGTCGTCATCAGTACAGTATAGCCAAGTCGCCCTGAAAGGCAGGGTCTTCTTACATTGTTGTCACAAATGGTAATATTGCTCCTGTAGTGATCTTTTTCCAAGTTAAACTATTATTCTTCTAACTTGGCTATACTGTACTGATGACGACTAATGAGTCAGAAACACGTGTCTGCAGTTGCATTCCATCTTTTTATATTGTTAATTTTGTACTCATATTCACATTGCGAGTTATTTGCCAATGATTTTTCTTTTCTATGTTTATAGTTGTACTCGCTTACTTAACATCCTTTATTTTATAAGGTTTTGGCTTTTCTTTCCTCAGGTAGCTTTACCTCCGTGACTGTGTTGGTCGTCGCCCTTAAAGGCAGGGTCTTCTTACATTGTTGTCACAAATGGTAATATTGCTCCTGTAGTGATCTTTTTCCAAGTTAAACTATTATTCTTCTAACTTGGCTATACTGTACTGATCACGACTAATGAGTCAGAAACACGTGTCTGCAGTTGCATTCCTCTTTTTATATTGTTAATTTTGTACTCATATTCACATTGCGAGTTATTTGCCAATGATTTTTCTTTTCTATGTTTATAGTTGTACTCGCTTACTTAACATCCTTTATTTTATAAGGTTTTGGCTTTTCTTTCCTCAGGTTGCTTTACCTCCGTGACTGTGTTGGTCGTCGCCCTGAAAGGCAGGGTCTTCTTACATTGTTGTCACAAATGGTAATATTGCTCCTGTAGTGATCTTTTTCCAAGTTAAACTATTATTCTTCTAACTTGGCTATACTGTACTGATGACGACTAATGAGTCAGAAACACGTGTCTGCAGTTGCATTCCATCTTTTTATATTGTTAATTTTGTACTCATATTCACATTGCGAGTTATTTGCCAATGATTTTTCTTTTCTATGTTTATAGTTGTACTCGCTTACTTAACATCCTTTATTTTATAAGGTTTTGGCTTTTCTTTCCTCAGGTAGCTTTACCTCCGTGAGTGTGTTGGTCGTCGCCCTGAAAGGCAGGGTCTTCTTACATTGTTGTCACAAATGGTAATATTGCTCCTGTAGTGATATTTTTCCAAGTTAAACTATTATTCTTCTAACTTGGCTATACTGTACTGATGACGACTAATGAGTCAGAAACACGTGTCTGCAGTTGCATTCCATCTTTTTATATTGTTAATTTTGTACTCATATTCACATTGCGAGTTATTTGCCAATGATTTTTCTTTTCTATGTTTATAGTTGTACTCGCTTACTTAACATCCTTTATATATGTATATATATACATATTATTGTGTTTTCAATTTTATCAATCAAAGGCAAAATAAAAATTAAATTAAATTTTTTTTAAATAACGCGGGCACATAAATTTGATACACCCTGTATATTGAGCTGTAAATATTTATTAGAATTTAGTTTGGATGTAAGTGGACTTCTCTTTTAATGAGCTTTCCGATGAACCATTAAAGAAATTTGTGTATAATTAAAGTGAAAAGGACGATGTATTTAGATTTAAAATGGAAATAGATTGTTTATTACGAGAACTATAGAACCCACAGGTAGAGGTAATTATCAATATCTAGAAGAGTGGTTTTAAAAGAAAGTTTGGAATTTTAATCTTTGTGTCAACCCGAGTAAATATTGTAGAGTTTCCCCGAAAGTAATTAAGGATGGTCGGAATAATTTTGAAAATGACGTTTTGTTTGTCGAATGGAAAAGATTGTTTCTGATTCTTGGCAAGTTGGAAGGGGAAAAGTGGATTGGATGATTGAGAGAGTTTGAAAAAGAAGGCATTATGTTTTTGGCAGCGCTGAGGAGCGGTCGACGTTTTGGTGGATAAGTAGTTAGCAAGTACCAGTGGTTTTGTTTGATAGTGGAGAATAGTGTTGAAAAGTGGAATGAGAGACAGATCAAATTGAGACGAAATACCTCTTTGATTCTGTATTATTGTGAGAAGGAGAGCAGAGAATTTTTGGAGTTTTGTTTGAATCGAGTACGTGTCAAAAGAGGCCCGGCTTGTTGAAGAATTGGTGCTGGTATGCTGATAGTTTTGAAGCTGGAGAACGGAGAGGGCTTTGATGAGTAGCCTTTAACATAGTCAACGAGGGAGAGCTGTTTTGGGTCACGAGAAGACATCAGAGTGAGTGAAGCAAAAGGTCAGTCAACTTATGTGAAAGATATTTTTATGTTCGGAAACTAAAGTTTTGAGTAAAAGGCATATGAATTAAAATTCCAATATTTCTAAAAGTAAATAGGAAGTATAGCTAATCTTGCGAATACATAAATTTGTTTTGTTTAGTTTGTTTTACCAAAGTCATCGGGAACAAACCGATAAATTGTTTTTTTAACTATAATAAATTTAAGTGGTAAAAATTTCATTCGGACATCTGTGTCCACAGGTTTTAGATTTGATAGATTTTAGAGTATTGATTTTGATAAATAAAAGACAATTCTGTATTTTTATTTTAATATTTTGCTTTATTTCTTTTCCCTATTTTTATCCCGATTAGGACCAACTCAGAGATACTGAACCCACGAGAGAAAATAAGTATAACGTGAGATAATTTAGATTGAGGCACCCTGAGATTTTTTATTCATTTTTTATGTATGATTTGCGACAATTAAATAATTAAACAAATAAATAATAATTAATATAAAATTAATAAGAAGCAGATCTTAGCAATATATATATATATATATATATATATATATATATATATATATATATATAGTGATGTTGGATAATCGAGTACAAATATAAAAATAAATAAGTAAAATCATTGGCTAATACTCGTAAAGTGAATGTGAATTTAGTTGGAAATATACAAAATGATGAAGGGTCATCATTCCATACATTTCTGTGCAACTATATACACCGGTGTTTCGGCCTATTTGGGCTTCGTCAGTATAGTGTAGCAAGTTAAAAAAGTTGTTTGTTAACTTGTAAAAGGATTACTACAGGAGCAAGGTTACCATTTTTGGTCAGATTGTTAGAAGACCTGCAGTCGCAAGGCTACAACTAACATTGCCAAGGAGGTAAGGCTACCCGAGGAAATGAAAAGCCATAACATTATTAAATAAAATGATGTTGGATAATCTTTTATTTTAAGACCCTTCATCATTTTATATATTTCCAACTAAATTCACATTCACTTTACGAGTATTAGCCAATGATTTTACTTATTTATTTTTATATTTGTACTCGATTATCCAACATCATTTTATTTAATAATGTTATGGCTTTTCATTTCCTCAGGTAGCCTTACCTCCTTGGCAATGTTAGTTGTAGCCTTGCGACTGCAGGTCTTCTAACAATCTGACCAAAAATGGTAACCTTGCTCCTGTAGTAATCCTTTTACAAGTTAACAAACAACTTTTTTAACTTGCTACACTATACTGACGAAGCCCAAATAGGCCGAAACACCGGTGTATATAGTTGCACAGAAATGTATGGAATGATGACCCTTCATCATTTTATATATTTCCAACTAAATTCACATTCACTTTACGAGTATTAGCCAATGATTTTACTTATTTATTTTTATATTTGTACTCGATTATCCAACATCACTATATATATATATATATATATATATATATATATATATATATATATATATATACATATATATTGCTAAGATCTGCTTCTTATTAATTTTATATTAATTATTATTTATTTGTTTAATTATTTAATTGTCGCAAATCATACATAAAAAATGAATAAAAAATCTCAGGGTGCCTTTTTATACTATTAAAACAATCTAAATTATCTCACGTTATACTTATCTTCTCTCGTGGGTTCAGTATCTCTGAGTTGGTCCTAATCGGGATAAAAATAGGGAAAAGAAATAAAGCAAAATATTAAAATAAAAATACAGAATTGTCTTTTATTTATCAAAATCAATACTCTAAAATCTATCAAATCTAAAACCTGTGGACACAGATGTCCGAATGAAATTTTTACCACTTAAATTTATTATAGTTAAAAAAAACAATTTATCGGTTTGTTCCCGATGACTTTGGTAAAACAAACTAAACAAAACAAATTTATGTATTCGCAAGATTAGCTATACTTCCTATTTACTTTTAGAAATATTGGAATTTTAATTCATATGCCTTTTACTCAAAACTTTAGTTTCCGAACATAAAAATATCTTTCACATAAGTTGACTGACCTTTTGCTTCACTCACTCTGATGTCTTCTCGTGACCCAAAACAGCTCTCCCTCGTTGACTATGTTAAAGGCTACTCATCAAAGCCCTCTCCGTTCTCCAGCTTCAAAACTATCAGCATACCAGCACCAATTCTTCAACAAGTCGGGCCTCTTTTGACACGTACTCGATTCAAACAAAACTCCAAAAATTCTCTGCTCTCCTTCTCACAATAATACAGAATCAAAGAGGTATTTCGTCTCAATTTGATCTGTCTCTCATTCCACTTTTCAACACTATTCTCCACTATCAAACAAAACCACTGGTACTTGCTAACTACTTATCCACCAAAACGTCGACCGCTCCTCAGCGCTGCCAAAAACATAATGCCTACTTTTTCAAACTCTCTCAATCATCCCATCCACTTTTCCCCTTCCAACTTGCCAAGAATCAGAAACAATCTTTTCCATTCGACAAACAAAACGTCATTTTCAAAATTATTCCGACCATCCTTAATTACTTTCGGGGAAACTCTACAATATTTACTCGGGTTGACACAAAGATTAAAATTCCAAACTTTCTTTTAAAACCACTCTTCTAGAAATTGATAATTACCTCTACCTGTGGGTTCTATAGTTCTCGTAATAAACAATCTATTTCCATTTTAAATCTAAATACATCGTCCTTTTCACTTTAATTATACACAAATTTCTTTAATGGTTCATCGGAAAGCTCATTAAAAGAGAAGTCCACTTACATCCAAACTAAATTCTAATAAATATTTACAGCTCAATATACAGGGTGTATCAAATTTATGTGCCCGCGTTATTTAAAAAAAAATTTAATTTAATTTTTATTTTGCCTTTGATTGATAAAATTGAAAACACAATAATATGTATATATATACATATATAAAGGATGTTAAGTAAGCGAGTACAACTATAAACATAGAAAAGAAAAATCATTGGCAAATAACTCGCAATGTGAATATGAGTACAAAATTAACAATATAAAAAGATGGAATGCAACTGCAGACACGTGTTTCTGACTCATTAGTCGTCATCAGTACAGTATAGCCAAGTTAGAAGAATAATAGTTTAACTTGGAAAAATATCACTACAGGAGCAATATTACCATTTGTGACAACAATGTAAGAAGACCCTGCCTTTCAGGGCGACGACCAACACACTCACGGAGGTAAAGCTACCTGAGGAAAGAAAAGCCAAAACCTTATAAAATAAAGGATGTTAAGTAAGCGAGTACAACTATAAACATAGAAAAGAAAAATCATTGGCAAATAACTCGCAATGTGAATATGAGTACAAAATTAACAATATAAAAAGATGGAATGCAACTGCAGACACGTGTTTCTGACTCATTAGTCGTCATCAGTACAGTATAGCCAAGTTAGAAGAATAATAGTTTAACTTGGAAAAAGATCACTACAGGAGCAATATTACCATTTGTGCCAACAATGTAAGAAGACCCTGCCTTTCAGGGCGACGACCAACACAGTCACGGAGGTAAAGCTACCTGAGGAAAGAAAAGCCAAAACCTTATAAAATAAAGGATGTTAAGTAAGCGAGTACAACTATAAACATAGAAAAGAAAAATCATTGGCAAATAACTCGCAATGTGAATATGAGTACAAAATTAACAATATAAAAAGAGGAATGCAACTGCAGACACGTGTTTCTGACTCATTAGTCGTGATCAGTACAGTATAGCCAAGTTAGAAGAATAATAGTTTAACTTGGAAAAAGATCACTACAGGAGCAATATTACCATTTGTGACAACAATGTAAGAAGACCCTGCCTTTAAGGGCGACGACCAACACAGTCACGGAGGTAAAGCTACCTGAGGAAAGAAAAGCCAAAACCTTATAAAATAAAGGATGTTAAGTAAGCGAGTACAACTATAAACATAGAAAAGAAAAATCATTGGCAAATAACTCGCAATGTGAATATGAGTACAAAATTAACAATATAAAAAGATGGAATGCAACTGCAGACACGTGTTTCTGACTCATTAGTCGTCATCAGTACAGTATAGCCAAGTTAGAAGAATAATAGTTTAACTTGGAAAAAGATCACTACAGGAGCAATATTACCATTTGTGACAACAATGTAAGAAGACCCTGCCTTTCAGGGCGACGACCAACACAGTCACGGAGGTAAGGCTACCTGAGGAAAGAAAAGCCAAAACCTTATAAAATAAAGGATGTTAAGTAAGCGAGTACAACTATAAACATAGAAAAGAAAAATCATTGGCAAATAACTCGCAATGTGAATATGAGTACAAAATTAACAATATAAAAAGATGGAATGCAACTGCAGACACGTGTTTCTGACTCATTAGTCGTCATCAGTACAGTATAGCCAAGTTAGAAGAATAATAGTTTAACTTGGAAAAATATCACTACAGGAGCAATATTACCATTTGTGACAACAATGTAAGAAGACCCTGCCTTTCAGGGCGACGACCAACACACTCACGGAGGTAAAGCTACCTGAGGAAAGAAAAGCCAAAACCTTATAAAATAAAGGATGTTAAGTAAGCGAGTACAACTATAAACATAGAAAAGAAAAATCATTGGCAAATAACTCGCAATGTGAATATGAGTACAAAATTAACAATATAAAAAGATGGAATGCAACTGCAGACACGTGTTTCTGACTCATTAGTCGTCATCAGTACAGTATAGCCAAGTTAGAAGAATAATAGTTTAACTTGGAAAAAGATCACTACAGGAGCAATATTACCATTTGTGACAACAATGTAAGAAGACCCTGCCTTTCAGGGCGACGACCAACACAGTCACGGAGGTAAAGCTACCTGAGGAAAGAAAAGCCAAAACCTTATAAAATAAAGGATGTTAAGTAAGCGAGTACAACTATAAACATAGAAAAGAAAAATCATTGGCAAATAACTCGCAATGTGAATATGAGTACAAAATTAACAATATAAAAAGAGGAATGCAACTGCAGACACGTGTTTCTGACTCATTAGTCGTGATCAGTACAGTATAGCCAAGTTAGAAGAATAATAGTTTAACTTGGAAAAAGATCACTACAGGAGCAATATTACCATTTGTGACAACAATGTAAGAAGACCCTGCCTTTAAGGGCGACGACCAACACAGTCACGGAGGTAAAGCTACCTGAGGAAAGAAAAGCCAAAACCTTATAAAATAAAGGATGTTAAGTAAGCGAGTACAACTATAAACATAGAAAAGAAAAATCATTGGCAAATAACTCGCAATGTGAATATGAGTACAAAATTAACAATATAAAAAGATGGAATGCAACTGCAGACACGTGTTTCTGACTCATTAGTCGTCATCAGTACAGTATAGCCAAGTTAGAAGAATAATAGTTTAACTTGGAAAAAGATCACTACAGGAGCAATATTACCATTTGTGACAACAATGTAAGAAGACCCTGCCTTTCAGGGCGACTTGGCTATACTGTACTGATGACGACTAATGAGTCAGAAACACGTGTCTGCAGTTGCATTCCATCTTTTTATATTGTTAATTTTGTACTCATATTCACATTGCGAGTTATTTGCCAATGATTTTTCTTTTCTATGTTTATAGTTGTACTCGCTTACTTAACATCCTTTATTTTATAAGGTTTTGGCTTTTCTTTCCTCAGGTAGCTTTACCTCCGTGACTGTGTTGGTTGTCGCCCTGAAAGGCAGGGTCTTCTTACATTGTTGTCACAAATGGTAATATTGCTCCTGTAGTGATCTTTTTCCAAGTTAAACTATTATTATTCTAACTTGGCTATACTGTACTGATGACGACTAATCAGTCAGAAACACGTGTCTGCAGTTGCATTCCATATTTTTATATTGTTAATTTTGTACTCATATTCACATTGCGAGTTATTTGCCAATGATTTTTCTTTTCTATGTATACATATATATATATATATATATATATATATATATATATATATATATTGATACATGTGTCCATGTGACTTCCAAAGTAGATTCTCGTAATACGTTGTTACTTCATATATACCGTTATGACTTCCGATTTCGGAAGTCACAACGTTTTGCCTATATTTTTACGAATTTGGCTACTAGATGGTATCAGAAGGCTTATATTAAAAATTTCGCTGGAAGTCATATCGTACCTAACATACTCATAAGATCAGATTTTAGTTCGACGGTATATCACCAGCGCTAGTGTCGCTCCCGTGCTACTATACAGGTTATGTACACAACGCGTAGCGTCTTCCGTATACCACACCGCTCGGTGTGACTTCCGTTTTTTGGCAACCCTGTGTAACGGTTTCCAGACATGCATTTGTTGTAGATTCGCGGTCCTAATCGTACTTAGTATTTTGTGTATGAAACACGAATAATTTCATACTTTTGTGTTAACATTAATAATAGCTTTCTTTTAAATCTGCTTTACTTTTAAAGTTAGCCTTAAATGAAGCCAATTATATCTCTATAAATATATATTATCTGTACTTATTTTAGTCTATAATATTTACTTACCTCTTTATTTATAGAAATTCATTTTTCTCGTGTTTTTGTTTACTTTCTTTTTTACAATAAACTTCTAATTCAATCTACACTAACCGGCACGAAAAACGGGCAACCAAAAAATTGGTAATTTTTGATGTCTCGTATCTCCTAAACCTGTTGTCCGATTTAAGTAATTTTTTAATATGTTATAGCCTTATTCTTTAACAATATCGCTATAATAATATTGTTGATAGGCATGTAAATTTTATTGTATACCAAGTGTACCCATCAAACTGGGTTTTTTTCTCAATTTTCACAACACCCTGTGGAATATTCTAGCCTTTGTAAAATATTGAAATTAAAACCCAACTATAGCCCCAGTTTTTCTTAACATTCTGTTTTTTTTATTTATTCGCTTACGTTGGATAATAAAAAAGTTATGGACTTTAACAACTGGCCATGTTCTTTATCAATACAGGGTGTTTCTAAATAAGTGCGACTGACTTTAAGGGGTAATTCTGCATGAAAAAATAATGATTGTTTGGCAAAAGAATTTTATTTTTGCTATCATTATTTTTTCATGCAGAATTACCCTATACCAGAAGAACATGGCTAGTTGTTAAAGTAACTAACTTTTATATTATCCAACATAAGCAATGAATAAAAAAACAGGATGTTAAGAAAACCTGGGGCTATAGCTGGGTTTTAATTTCAATATTGTATAAAGGCTAGAATATTCCACAGGCTGTTGTGGAAATTGAGAAAAAAACCCAGTTTGATTGGTACGCCTGGTATTCGGTATATAATGATAACTTACATGTCTAGAAATAATATTATTACAGCGATATTGTTAAAGAATAAGGCTATAATATATTAAAAAAATACTTAAATCGGACAATAGGTTTAGAAGATACGAGCCATCAAAATGACCCATTTTTTGGGGAGCCCGTTTTTCGTGCCGGTGAGTATATATATTCAATAATCTAAATTAATTTTAAAAATCTTATTAAAAGCTTAAGGTGATACAGTAGCGATCAACAGGTAGCCAAAACGCCTTCCAAGATTGCGGCTGTAATTTTGAATATTTATTCGACGTATTTGGCACACGTATTCGTAATATAATAAAGAATGGCGGTACAGAGCCCAATTTGGGAAATATGTTAGTATCTGGAAATTACTCTATAATTAAATACAATATTAAAAAAACGAGCCCGTACCGCCATTAAGAAAAAAAAAATACACTTTCTTTAAATAAACTTTTTTATCCGATGCCTAGATCTTGTGTCATTTTGGAACTACTAATGGAATAAAAAATTTTAGTAGTTCCAAAATGACACAAAATCTAGGCATCGGATAAAAAAGTTTATTTTCTTGTTCTTCTTAATTGCGGTATAGGCTCGTTTTTTAATATTGTACTTAATAACAGAGTAATTTCCACATATTAATATATTTTTCAAATTGGGGTCTGTACCGCCATTCTTTATTATATTACGAATACGTGTGCCAAATATCTCGAAAAATATTCAAGATTACAGCCGCAATCTTGGAACGCGTTTTCGCTACCTGTTAATCGCTACTGTTTCCTCATAAATAGAAGAAATGTAGGTAAATGTTCTCATTTAACGAAATTTCCGAAAATTGTGTATTTTTTTGGACCCAAGTAGGCTGAAAGATTTTATAGTTATTGTTATTTCGAAAGTAATAAAACGTGTAAAAATATACAAAAAAATTGAATGTACAATTACAATTGAATGTAATTAAATACACGATAAAATGAATCAAGAGCGATAAAAAGTTTAAAGTAATAAATTCTAGTAATAATATAAAATACAGTAAACTCTCTCTTAAGGGGGTGGGCGCAAAATCTCTGTCCAATGCTATTTAAATACATTTATTTTTTTCGAATCCTGAGAAAACTAATAAATATTTTTTAAAACATACACCCAGAATGAAAGATAACATTATTACGGAGAACCGAAAGTCCCTTAGAATAAACAAAAAGTTTCTTTTGAATGAAATATTCGAAATTAAAAATCACACTAACTTTTCTCTTGTTTTTTCATCCCATTATCTTTATTAAAATAAACATATATTAGGTATATAAGTTATTAAAATGAACATTATATAAGTTTTCAGGAACTTTCTGCCCTCGGTAATAATGTAAGCTTCCATTCTGCGTTTAAATTTTTCAAAAATACTTATTATTTTTCTCAGAATTCGAAAAAAATTAATGCATTTAATTAGCACTGGACCAAGATTTTGCGCCTATCCCCAACTAACACCTCCTCTATACGGACGGTATTTAAAACAAAATTCATTTGCCGATATATTGAGCCTGTACTCTTCCGGACAATCCCTTAAAATGATGTGTACCTAAATGAAAAAAAAAATACATAGGTATTTTTTCCAAATATTTTAAAACAAAATTACAATATTTATATTTTATTATTTCAAATTAAAACAGAGATGACAACGACTGATATTTGATAACTCTTTACCTTATCAGCAGTAGGTAATAAAAATCTGGTTTTTAGTGTGGGATCCGTCATTAAAATATTTTGTGTGTCGGTCATTAAAAGAAATGTGACACCATACCGCGTTGCTCTAATAATACTTTAACATTGATATCTTGTGACTAAAAATGTTAACTGAATGTCTGCTTGATTGAACATATCCAATAAAAATTGTATTTTCTTTAAAAATGTTTGGGATTGAAGGGAGACTTTGACTGTATGATAAAACAATAATATATTATATTATTATATTGTATAATTATTATACAAACAAAACAGTTATAATTATCAAGATTTTTGCTGTAAACTCGTGTAGAATAATTACATTAATGGAGATCGGTATATATGCACTTAACGCACTTATAAAAAACGCAATAATAATTATTATTGGTGTATTGAAAGTAGGTATTCCAGGTTGTATCTTAGTCGATAGGAAAAATATTCTGATTCGTTTTTTACGATCTTACGGAGATAGTATAGTTCATTAACGGTTTTTGCTCCAAATTTTAAAGAACGGATTGACGTGAAATTTAGCTTACACATAGGTAACATGTAAAAGAAAAAAAGTGAAAAGAAAACTTTGCCCTGGGGGTTGAGTTTCTCCTCTTCTCGGAGGGGAAAAATATACGTTCAAAATAAGTTCGGAAATGGATAAACACACTAATTCTAAGCAACTTCTGTTATATAGAATTTTTCACTAAGTTAATAC
Source organism: Diabrotica virgifera virgifera (assembly GCF_917563875.1). NCBI lineage: Eukaryota > Metazoa > Arthropoda > Insecta > Coleoptera > Chrysomelidae > Diabrotica > Diabrotica virgifera. The sequence continues at coordinate 142,858,539 of NC_065446.1, read as the reverse complement.
TATTTGAGTTATTTGCTAGTCAATATGTCAATTTTTCAACAAAAAACACTTTTATACGGTTTTTTGCCAATAACTCAAAAAGTAAGTAGGTATGTTATCGGGAAAAACATTAAAAATATAGCTTATAAAGTAACAAAATTGATGTACTTATAACTTTTTAGAATCAGTAGAAGCAAAGTTGTAGCTAATGTAAAACAGGAAACAGGTTCATATTCGCCAAATTTAAAAATGAATAATTTCACGTGAAATAACCAAAAAATGATAGCAACTAAAAAATGATGCACTGTTGTGAGAAAACTTATTACAACTTTTTTAAAGTTTTAAAAAAATCTTTTTTATGTTTTCTAAAAAAGTTTCTAGCGTTAAAATTAAGAAAGATACTCTCAAAATAAAGTAGGTCCTATTTTTCTTAATAAACTCCGAAAATCACCCCTTAATTCGGGCTAAGTAAAGGGCTAATTTTTGAAAAATTGGGTTTTAAAGTAAAATTGTTTAAATTTTGAAAGAGATGTTTTTTTTTTCAAAATGACATAAAATTTATTAGTGCTACCAAAAATTACGAACAGTAAAAAATGTAGGTTTTGCTTTTCTGAATATTTAGGATTATGTTTTTTTCTTTGAGACAAATATTGGTTAAGATATGTCTGTTCAAAATTGGCATACACAGTTGGTTAGTGACTAGTTCAATCCCTTTCAATTACATCCCCTTCAAAAATAAGCACTTTGAACCAATGAAGCTTACATACACGAGTAAATCAACTTGTGAAGTGGTGACGATAAATTTTATTTGCTAACTTCCTTAATTTAATGCTAAAAACTTTTTAACCTTTTTTTAAACACTACAAAAAAGTTGTAATGAATGTTCCCCAAAAAGTGCTTTAGTTTTTGACACTTCACGTTGAAATATTCAATTTGAAATTTGACGTGTATGAACCTATTTGCCATTAGTTACAACTCTTCTTTTACTGGGTCTAGGGATCTCATACATAAGTACACCATTTTTTCACTTTTTTATGGGCTATATTTTTCTTAAGAATGTTTTTTTCGATAAAATACTTACTTTTTGAGTTAATTGCAAAAAAAAAACCGTTAAAATGTGTTTTTTTTTTGTTGAATAATGAACAAAAAAGAACAATAGTTCCTTAGAATTAGTCAGTTAATCCATTTCCGGACTTATTTTGAACGTATATTTTTTCATCCCTAGACGAGGTGAAAGTCACCCCCATGGCAAAAGAAAACATCGGCACAATATCAATTTTCTTCTTTGATATGTTACCTATGTGTATGCCAAATTTCATGTCAATCTTAAGTGGTTTTTTAAAATTTATGGGTTTTGCAATATTTTACCGTCAGCGAACGGACTAATAGAAGATGATCCGATATAAGGCCGATCTGCATCGATCTATTTAATAGATAACAATAATTATTGGATATGTAATTTAGTATGTTAACAATTATAAAAAACAAGGGGTGCATGATCTAATTTTCTTCTGACTATAATCAATTAATAACTAATAAATTACTTTTATCTACTCTATGTCGTATTATGTATAAATTTTTAGTTTGTGAAAACTGTCATTATAGATAGCAGTGCTTTAAAGTAAGCATGAAGTAACAATGTATTTTAAATGGGATTTACTTTTTCTCACTGTTTTTGACACACTTTCATATAATCAAATATTCTTTCTTAACTTTCGCGTTGTCATGGTGATGACATAATGAGCAATAAATTACAAAAAAAAATTTGAGAGTTTTGTGGTTTGAAAGAAATTAGAATTTTTATAGGTCAAAGTTCTAAAAATTGTAGAATAGAAATGAATTCCAGTGACGAAGAGTTACAGTATTTTTATTTGTTTATCGTAGATAAAATATTGTATGAAATTGTGCGTGAAGTACTTTTTGCGAACTTACGCGATGTATAGCACTCGCTCCGTTTCATAAATAACTATTTTCATATATTAAAAAAAAAAATGTTTCGACCCGGGTAGATATTATTGCAGATTTTCAGATTTGGGCACAGGGTTGGATTGTTGGGGCATATATGGAGAGCAGGTAGCGCAACAACTATAAACTCAATTTTACAATGGAAACCCGGAGTTAGAAGGAGACGCGGAGGAACTAGAATAAATGGTTACAGGAATTAAAGGAAGATTTATATAGGGCAGGAATTAGAGACTAGCAGAAAAAGAAAGAGGATACAAAGAAATGGAGAAGCATAGTCAATAGTATCGAGTAGCAGACTGGGAAAAATCTGCTCGAAAAAGATGGATCTAGATAGCTTTTTAGTTGCTAATCCCCACCTGGAGTGTTTAGCCATTTAATTTCTTTATTACATATTATTATTGGTACATCAAAAATTAAAAGGACGGTGCCTGTAATAAAATCTAAAATATTAAAATTTTCTATAAGTTCAAATTTATTTATTAACATTTTTGATATAATTTTCATAAATAAATGACTTACTATTAACACTTTTTTAATTAATTCCAATAAATCCAGTTTACAGCAATATGAGCGGCCGTGGGTAAAGGCATATAACGCTGGCCTCATATGCCAGTAGACGTGGGTTCGAGCCCTGCCAAAGACAAACCATTTTCATTTCCAATAATGACACGAGCCGTCTCACTGTGCCTCAGAGAGCACGTTAAGCCGTCGGTCCCCCTGGGCTAGTGTTAACATCGACACTAGTTACTTGAAACAAGGTTAAAGATGTAAATGGCGCCGGAACCTGTCCGAAAGGATCTCCCCGGCAAAAATGCCATTCGATATTATTATTATTACAGCAATAATATATTAGTATTTTTGTAAAATAAATATCAATCATATTATCATAAATAACACAGGTTTACAAAAAAAACTAAATTTCGGACAATTTGACGAAACCATATGACAAGGGGGTTTTTAAAGTGGCAGATCACATATCCGGGGTCTGCTCACCTCTGTCGCGTCAGGTAAAGCTCATTTCAAGGTCAAATCAAGATAAATCGACAGTCGCTCTGAAAAAGTATATTAGGGGGTTCTTGGGGTCGCTGAAGACGAATCCGGAGTCCGCTGACCTCTATCACGTCTAGTTCAACGTCACTTTAAGGTCAAATCAACATAAATCGACATAATCGCTCTGAAAGTATAGGGAGTTTTGGGGTCGCTGATCATGAAAACTGCGGTCCGTTGAGCTCTACCACGTCATGTAAAGGTCATTTCAAGTTCAAATCAGAAGTTAACAAAATTGATTTGACCTTGAAATGGCCTTTACCTGACGTGGTTGAGCTCAACGGGCCCCAGTTTTGTGATCAGGGACCCCAAAAACACCCTAATATACTTTTTCACAGCGGTTGTGTTGATTTATCTTGATTTGACCTCAAAATGACCTTCAACTAGACGTGATAGAGGTCAACGGATCCTGGATTCGTTATAAGCGACCCCAAAAACCTCATAATATATTTTTTCAGAGCGACTGTCGATTTATCTTGATTTGTCCTTGAAATGACCTTTACCTGACGTGATAGAGGTTAGCGGACCCCGGATTCGTAACCAGCGACCCCAAAAACCCCCCTAGTCATATGGTTTCGTCAAATAGTCCGAAATGTATTTTTTTGTAAACCTGTATAATCAAAAGAATATCAATCTTTTAATTTAAATAGACAAATTTAAAACACAGACAACTGTATTCACAGTAAAAGTTTCAAAAGATCACACATTACGCTGAAAATAGGAGGTAAATCTAGCAGACGAGTCGTTGTGACTTCCAAAATATGACAACACCGCTGGAAGTGACAACGCGCCTTGAACTACCCTATATATGGAAGCCATAACGTATGCTGTACGCTTCGGTATATACGTATATATATACAAAATTTATTTTGGTAAATCCTTTCCCCTCAATAGGTAGACCCATTTTATAAGCCCCCCTTTTACCAAATACACAATTTTTAAAAAATAATTCCTAGTAGAAAAGGTGGAAGTCGGACAGCCTTTTCTGTATACCGGAAGTCACAACTTAACGTGCATCAATATATATATATATATATATATATATATATATATATATATATATATATATATATATATATATATATATATATATATATATATATATATATATATGTATATATATTGAGAATATATTAAGTCGATAATAATATAGTGACGTTTTTAGAGCATATAATGATAGAGTGGAAGACTACCTGGTAAAAATAACATCGAAACTGAAAATATCACAATCAGTCGGGGCTTGTTTCAAGAAGATTCGTTGAGTCCTCTGTGGTTCTGTGTAGCTGTGAACCCACTATCTCAGCCATTTAACTACATTGACGCAGGGTTTAGCATCAAAAATAACAACAATGTAGTGGCGAAGCTTAATCATCTGTTGTATATGGATGATTTGAAATTAATGGATTCCACTGGGAACCAACTAGATGAGATGCTAAAAACTGTAGAATCCTTTTCTAATGATATTCATGCAGTTTCGGGCTAGACAAGTGTCGTGTTTAAAATATAGTCAGAGAAAAAGTACAGCCCGGAGGATTAGATATGCAAAACGGCCAGAACATCGAGGCCATGGGTGAAAACGATATGTATAAATATAAATATCCTGGAGTAAAGCAAGCGCGGAAAATTGACCATAAACAAATGAAAACAGAGATAACTACGGAGTTTATACGAAGGGTAAAACAACCGCTTCGCTCACACCTTAACAGTAGAAATTTGTTCAAGGCACTAAACACCTACGCATGTTCCGCGCTCATCTGTTCATTTGGCATTTTTATGTGGACAAAAACGGACATAAAAAATATTCAGCGAAAAGTAAGAACACGCCTCACATATTCACAAAAACGCAATCCTCGAAGTGCAGTAGAAGTGACAACATTACCACGGAATTTAGGAGGAAGAGGACTTATGGATATAGGGGGCAATTAGATAAACAAATTGCTAATTTAAGGACTTATTTTTAGATGCAGGCTGAGACATCTACTCTACATCGCGCTATCTGCGCATTATATGACACAACACCGATCAAACTGAAATAACCAGAAATGCGCATAAACCACCTTACTAAAGACGAAAAAATGCGCACCTAGATGGGTAAACCTCTGCACGGGCGATATCCCAATGAGGTCAGCCAAGATTATGTCGACAATATAGCGTCGAACTGCTGGTTGACATCAGGAAGGATATTCCCCGAAACGGAAAATTCATAACTGGCCATTCAGGATCAGGTTATACAAACCAAAAATAACCTGAAATATATCGTCAAAGACCCTAGGGTAAAAAACGACAAATGCCGATATGGATGTCAAGCCCAAGAAACCAGCCAACATATTACCGGGGGCTGTCAGGCATTTGCTGCAACTGAATACAAGGAACGGCATGACTCAGTAGAAAAGGTCCTTAAAATAGCTATCAAACTGGGACTTCTCCTAGTGGACCATCTCCCATATTATCAATACGTTCCTGAGAGTATGCTTGAGAATGACAACTATAAGCTATTAGGTCTGGATCCCGCGTATAAAAAAAAAGTTGATTAATAGCAAGCTGAAAATTTGTTAATAGCTTAAGGGTGTCTAGTCGGACAAACTTTGATATATAAGAACACTGGAACAGGGAAGTTTTAATTGTGGAACAGGTTAAAAATTTGGAACGGTCAGACCACAAAAACGTCACATGTATTTTGTCCGACAGAACTTCCAATTTATTTGTTACCCTTTCATTAAACTCTAATGCAAAAATCAGGCTGCTATTTTTAACCAAATGGGAATTATAATGAGTGGAACACGTCGAATATGTCAAATGACAGGAATTATGACAGGTGATAAATAGCAGTCTGATTTTTACATGAGAGTTTAATGAAAGGGTAACAAATCAATCCAAGTTCTGTCGGACAAAATACATGAGACGTTTTCATGGTCTGACCGTTCTAAATTTTTAACCTGTTCCACAATTAAAACTTCCCAACTTCCAGTGTTCCTATATATCAAAGTTTGTTCGACTAGACACCCTTAAGCTATTAACAAATTTTCAGCTTGCTATTAATCAACTTTTTTTATACGCGGGACACAGACCTATATACTGGGAGGGCACTGTGCTCACAGACCAAACAGTGGCACATAATAGACCATATCTCACTCATTGATGTGGCGATTCCTAACATCAATAATCTACGTACTAAATTTACTGAGAAGACCGGCAAGTACAGAGATCTGGAATTTCAAATACGAAGATAATGGAAGACATAAGTGGATAAAGGTCATATGTCACAAAATAATGTTTTTGAGTAATGAGCATTTTAGTGTCTTTTATTCCAAGTTAGTTATTTATTTTGTCAATTTGCATTGCTACACTTTTTTAAACAGGTATTCGAAGGTACTTTTTTCACACTTTAAATTGAATTTTAAAAAAGTTACTTTAAGACTAATATTTTAAATTTTGTAGACATATTACCTTTATCCACATAGTAAAAATAATTAAAAAATATTAGCATTAAGTGTATAAAAGAGTTAAGTATCAAAAATGCGCATTTATTGTCAAAAAAATTTGCAAAATTAATAAAAACATATTTTTTAGTAGGTTATTCTTTTCTTTTTGGGATTTTTTTATTTTCCTCTATCGCGTTTTCATAAAACCATCTATACTCTTCCGGAACAAATTTTATTCTGTCTCTTAAATTTCCCAGTTTTTCCAAACTCACACTACTGGTTTTATTTTCCAGTCTTCTTGGTCTATATTCAGTTGTGGTCAGATGTGCTGTCCTTTTTTTTTCTTAAATCCACTTACTGAAATGACATGTAGTCATTAAGGTATCTATGTCCTATAGAGATAGAAGCCAAATTCGTCCACTCTTATCCATTTTACGTAACACGAAAATTAACCTTTTGATTTGAAGTGTTTGTTTGCTTTTTACATAAATAGAGGTTCGTCAGCATATCTTCAAAGTAGTAAAAAAAATTCTCCATATATACACATTTTACATGGATAAAGGTATTATGTCCAAATGCAATTTTGGACGTAACACCTTTATCCACTAGAATTCGAAAATATAGTGGGACATATTGCTTTAATACCTTCCTGTTATTTTTATTTAACTAAAAATAGGTTATTTTAAAATTTTAAAAGTAAAACAACATATTAGAAGAACAAAAACCTAATAAAACAATTTTCCCAAAAAATGTGACATATGACCTTTATCCACTTATGTCTTCAATGGAGAATGCAAAGTACCCAGACAATACCGATTATTATGTCTACTACTGGAGTATTCCGAAGACCCCCCTCGAAAGCATAAAAAAGCTGGGTTTCAATGAACATCTTTATAAGACCATGCAGAAAGCTGTACTATTCGCGACGGCAAGAAGTGTACGAAAATATTTGGGAGATACACCTGAATACCAAGTCACCTAGAGCTAGAAAACATGGAAAGAGTCCCACCAGAGTTCAATCCTTTTGATACCGTAGGTATCTGGGATGAGTCAATTTTCGCCTTAGAGGTAGTGTGAGCCGTATGGCTGAATCTGGAATAATAATAATGAATGGACATCTTTACAAGACTATGCAGGAGGCTGTGCTACTCTCGACGTCTAGATGCGTACGAAAATTTTTGGGAGATACTCCAGCATACCAAGTCACCTAGGGCTCGATAATACGGAAATAATCCCACCAGAGCTCAATCCTTTTGATACCGTAGGTATCTGAGATAAGTCAATTTTCCCCTTAGATGGAGTGTGAGCCGTATGGCTAAATCTGGATAATAATAATAATAGGGTTTATTTGTAGCAAATAATAACATAATAAATAAACCCAAGTTCTCACTGAAGTTGTTTGTCACATAGACTACAACTTGTGAGTGAAGGTTAAATTTTGATTATATTAAACAACATTAATTTATCTTAAAGTTTACAAAAAGGAATCAAATATATTCTTTTTTGCTAATCTGTCTTCAAATTTGGGCTCATCTTCTTACTAATTCAGTTACTGTTAATTTTTTTATGGGACCTACGAACATCTCTCATAAAATTCAAGAAAGGATTGCAAAAGATTTCCGATGGGATTCTTCTGGCGGACTTTAAATTTAAACATTTATAAGCGACATTTATAGACAAAAAAATGAGGAAATATGATAAAAAAATGAATATTTACTTGATCATTAAGGAATTAAGATAATACAAACCAAATTGAAATAACAGAATGGATAAAAATCGATTAACTAAACCAATAATTTTGAATAAATAAGATTCAAAATAAAAAAAATTGTAAGATAACAAACCACGCTTATAATACCGATAATTAAGTATTTTCTATGGGAAATAAGCCACAATTTTACTAAAAAAATGAATTTATTAACGTTTCGACGCCCAAGTCGGGTGTCGTTGTCAAAATACAAAATAATACTATTTTGACAATTAATAATACAGTATTATTTTGTATTTTGACAACGACACCCGACTTGGGCGTCAAAACGTTAATAAATTCATTTTTTTTATCAAAATTGTGGCTTATTTCCCATAGAAAATACTTAATTATAAAAATGCCACAAGGAATAGCTTCAGAACAACATTATAATACCGATATCAAAACTCGGCCAATATTTTTGATTACCGCTCATACCGTAGAAGCCAATTACGAATACCAACCATGTTAAGCTTTAACACAGGAACCCTAATCAGTAATCAAGCTCAGAGTTGATTCCAACTGACTTTAAAACAAATTCAGGAATCCCGTGGAATTGAATTCATGTTTGAACTTCGCTTTCGAGAAGCGCGGCACGATTGCATAATTGCTGTAGGCCAATCAAAGAACAGATCTATACAAGAATTATTTTTTAAACATCTACTGTGAAATGTTACAGACGTTTTATTTAATATTATTACATAAATATTAGTTTAAAATGAAAATGAAAGACAGATAATATTTCATTCCTTGTTAGAGGCAACCACCATCGTCTTACGTACGTTTCATCCTTTTGGGATCGTCAGAGAAGCATGTATGTAGTATGATGTCAATCATAAAGAAAACCAACCGTCTTATTAAGGGGAACGGAGCAAAATTCATTGTTTTTAGACGACCGGCACACCCCTAATTTGAGGCTTAGAAATAGAAAAAGCGACCATGATAGGTGAATGGCAAATTTTTATCATTCTTAAAGTAGAATACCTAGAGCTAGAGGACTAGGACGACGCGCTACTCACTGAAAAACTGATACTGCGTAAAGTGTAATATAGAAACGTGTTTTCCACTCAAAGAAGCAGAATCAAGTGACAGACTACTTTCAAAAAGTGTAAAAACTTAAGTAAACATTGAAAATTTTAAATTAAAACGTTAGATGAAACTACATTTTTATTTTTTGCATTTATGTATTCCAGTCACGGTTTACAAGCGATTTTCGGTATCCGCGACAAACGTGCCCCTTAACACCACGGATAAACGGGAGTTGACTGTATTTTGATGTTTTAGATGTTTACGGAACCGGAACCGTAGGCCGGCTTACTTCGTCGGCTGTGTTTAACTATGCATTTTATTTGATTTAGCATTAAAGCTGTACATTTTCGCCGCCTTTTACATTAAATGTAAAAGCCACCTGACGCCTTTGCGTATTTGGCGTAATGGGAAATACGGCACTGTGTGTAAATGTTAGTTATAGTTATATATCATATATTCTAGTTATGTAATACCATAGTTAAATGTAAAAATTGTCTGGCTAATCGGTCCTTACAAAAGCCATTAAATTAAATAGAAAAAATACAACCTTATTTTTATACTTTTACAAACAACGGGCATCCAATAATGAACGCCAATCTCGTAGCCTTACAATTGTTACAAAGTCTCTCGTTACATAACAATCCCCCAGTCTTGCAATCTCCTAGTAGTTTAGAATCAGCTCAAAAAACGTCGTCGCAATTGATTGATTTCCAATCGAGTCTCCCGTCGCACTGTTATCGTTCCCAGTGTACGTACCGGCCTAATTCACTTATGAAGGTGGCGGGTCTTGGTGGCGGAGGCAGCACACGGGGCGGCGTGCTAATTTCATTTGCCGTAAATTGGGGAAAGCGTCTAAATTGGTGAATCGATTTTGTTCGTGGCAGATCGTTCCTGAAATGCTGTAGGCTATCCATCTATCTACACACTCGCATATGTTATGGGTGTTCTCCCAAGAAATATTTCTCTGTGTGTATGCGAACGTCGAGGAAGACGTTACGGAAAATAAGAAACTTGGTATAGTCGGTTCGCTAAACTCAGACACAACTGGCTAGTGATTTTAGTAAGTAATTTTGCCAATTTGGTAAAATTGGCAAAATAATAATTACTAAATAGTACTAAATAGTTAGTAATTTTGCCAATTTTGAGAAAATTGACAAAAAACAAAAAAAATACCTACAAAAATCACTAGCCAGTTGTGTCTGAGTTTAGCGAACCGACTATATATTAAGTCTATACCCGTATCAGGTTAAAGGTTAATTAAAGTATTATAGTAGGTACATTTTTTCACAGTATTTGCTCGAAATTTAAAAAAACCGCTTTGATTGACATGAAATTTGGCATACACATAGGTAACATGTCAAAGAATAAAAGTGATATTGTGCCGATGTGTGCTTTTGCAATGGGGTAAGTTTCACCTCTTTTCGGTGGTGAAAAAATATACGTTCAAAGTAAGTCCGGAAATGGATAAACTGACTAATTATAAGCAACTTTTCTTCTATAGTACTTTTTCACTAAGTTAATACTTTTCGAGTTATTTGCGAGTAATTTTATGTTCATTTTTCAACAAAAAACACGTTTTTAGGCTGGTTTTTTGCAAATAACTAATTTAAAAAGTAAGTATTTTATCGAAAAAATATTATTTGCAAAAATATAGCCTCTAATAAATTGAGAAAAATGTTGTTCTTATAAACTCTCTTGACCCAGCAGAATCATAGTTCTTGTTTTGGCTTTTAGCAAACCAAATGGAAAAAATTTAATAATAATAACTTACCGAGATTTTCGTAGATTTTCTTCGTGTTGTTAAATGTTGAAGCACTATTTTCGGTGGCATTAAGGAAAATGAAGGATGGGATAAAAGAAGGGAACTTACCGAAAATATGTTGTCTGGTATCGTCAATTTGTCTCACGGAAAACACACACAAAATCAAATTAAAATTGTCAAAGTGTACTATACGTTCCGACCGTATGTCTGTTAACGACTGACTTAACATAAAGGACAGAAGATTATGCTTACTTAGAACTGTGTTGCCAAGACGTTCCCGAATTAAAATAAATGAAATATATATTCATATTGGCGCAAACATAGCCCCCGCCCTGAAAAACCCATTTTTCAGCCAAATCTGTATGCAATTTGTGCCGAAAACACAATAAAAAAAACTAGTTCCAAATAAATACTCAAAGGACCAGGCATAAATTAATATACCAAAATTTTCAGAGTTAATTACCGTAACTCAAAAAAAATAATCGAAAAAAAAAATAAATAAATTCTAATGAAAAATACCTATAACTATATACAAAAGATATTACTGTAAATTTATTGATTCGGAAGAGGGCATAACTTCAAAACTGGTCGTGTAAATGTCCCATTCGAAGTTTTTACAGTAACATTTCTAACAACTCCGTCTTTACCCGGATGAACCTCAGTAACAATGGCCAACGGCCAACAAAGTGTAGGTACATTGTCTACCTTTAAAATAACAACCGTTCCGATTTTAACATTAGGCAAATCTATATTCCATTTTTCTCTAGTTTGTAAGGTAGTCAAATATTCCAAACGCCACCTTTTCCAGAAATCTTGCACCATTCGATCGATTAACTGGAACCTATCTAACCGGTTTATATTTAAATCTGTTAAATCGTCGGTCGGCAAACTTCCTAACGGTGTTAAATTTAAAAAATGTGATGGAGTTAATACCGATATTTGAGATGAATCAGTTGGTCGACGACAAAGAGGTCTCGAATTTAAGATTGCCTCTATTTGAATTAATAGAGTATTTAACTCTTCATATGTTAACAACTGATCCCCTATGACCTTATAGAGATGCGACTTAGCGCTCTTTACATTACTTTCCCAAAGACCCCCGTGACTCGGACTTTGTGGACTTATAAATTTCCATTCCACACCGTTCAAATTTAATTCACATAACAGTGCATTTTGATATTCTTCCGAACTAGCAAACCGATTAATTTCACTTAAAACCGTTTTCGCACAAACAAAAGATGATCCCTGATCAGAATACAAAACCTTGCATGGGCCCCTTCTTGCTAAAAGTCTTTTAAATGCTTGCATAAAATGTGGTGTGCTTAAAGAACTCACCAATTCTAAATGAACCGCTTTTGTGCTTAAACAAACCGCTAATAAACAATACGATTTATGAACCGCCGCATTACGTTTTTTACCTAATGTAATATTTATTGGCCCAAAATAGTCAACCCCTACGTGTAAAAAGGGTTTAGTAGCAGTAACCCTCGATACCGGTAAATCTGCCATGAGCGGTGTCAAAATTTTCGGTTTATTTCTAAAACAACGATTGCATTTAAAAACCCGATTTCTTATAAGATTTCTTGCCCCAAGAATCCAATACTTTTGACGCAATAAAGCTTCAAGCAAATATGCCCCCGTATGCATATAAATTATATGATAAAAATCAACAATCCGTTCAACTAACGTTTCTTTTCCCGGAAAAATTAGTGGATGTTTTCCCGAAAAACTAAGGGATGAATTATTAAGTCGTCCCCCCACCATAAGTAAACCGTCTTGTAAAAATGGTCGTAATTTCTTAAGCTGTGTTTTACATTGTTTGTTTTCTTTTATCATTTTTATTTCAGTTTCAAAATGTTTTAACTGAATTAACTGAATTAAATAACATTCTGCTGTTCTTAGCGCAGTAGCCGTAATTAATTTTTGCACAGGAATTAATTTTAACAACATTAAAACCCGAACCGTAATCCGTAAAATTTTATGCCAGCTAGAATGACGTTCAACCAATTCAAGTAAGGGATGAATTTTTTCACCCTGCTTCTCCTCCTCAATAACCAAAACCTTAACCTCCGAAATATCCGATTCTAATATTGAAGAAGGCCAGTCCGATTCCCGTAATTTTATCCAACTAGGACCTTGTAACCAAAGTTCATGATTTATTAATTGTGAGGGTGTCAACCCTCTTGACAAGCAGTCCGCGGGATTATTTTTACCTTCAATATGTTGCCATGAAATATTAGGAAGGTTTTCTTTAATTTGCTGCACTCGATTAGCTACAAAAATATCTTTGGTATTTGCCGAAGTTAACCAACTCACCACCGTGGTCGAATCAGAATACGCAACTAGTTGTGAAATATGAGTAAGTTTGCTATAATTTTCAAATATTAATTTCAGCAAAGATGATAACAACAAAGCCGCGCATAATTCTAGCTTCGGAATGGTCATGGTCTTTTTTAAAGGTGCACATCTCGATTTTGCAGCAACCAGTCTCACACTCACTTCACCGCTAGAATTTACAACCCTTAAATAAACTACCCCACCGTAACCGTCTTGACTTGCATCCGCAAACCCCAAAATCATAATCGGAACATCCCTCATGGCTCCTACATATCTAGGGACCTCAAATTTTGAAAAATCTTGCCATTCATTGCATACCTTTTCCCATGATTTTTTAATCGTATCCGGGGGTGAGTCATCCCAACCCAATTTTAGTTGCCATAACTCCCTGATCATTAACTTTAAATGCAAAATAAATGGAGCAATCAGACCAATAGGATCATAACATTTTGCAGTAAGAGATAAAATATTACGTTTTGTACAATTTTTATCGGGGGTGGTTAACCTATAGTTCAAAACATCCCTCTGCGGATCCCATTGCATCCCTAAAACTTTAGTCTCCGATTTAAATGTAACCGAATTTTGTAAACGTTTTTCCAGCGGAATTTCTGATAACAAATTGTCCAAATTAGTCGACCATTTAACTAAGTCAAAACAACCACCTTTGAAGAGATTTACCGATTGATTATATAATTCTTTAGCTTCAATTTCGTCCGGAACACTCGTTAAAAAATCATCCATATATAGCCCCGAAGAAATATATTTTTTAGCTAAAGGATAATCTTTGCCATCTTCATTTATCAATTGCTGAACCGTCCGTAGCGCTAAAAAAGGTGACGACCTTAAACCGAACGCAACCACCGTAAATTCATACGTTTTTATTTCCTCGTTTGGATCAAATCTCCATAATATTCTTTGAAACCGCCAGTGATCTTGTACTAATTTTATTTGTAAAAACATCTTTTTTAAATCCGAACTCAATGCTACTGGAAAAAGCCGAAAATTTATTAATAAAGTGCATATGTCCGCCTGCAGTTTAGGCCCGCTATGCAATAAATCATTCAAGGAGACATCACTGTCTGAAGGGCAAGATGCATCCAATACGATACGTATAGGTGTACTTAAACTCTCTAATTTTATTACAGGGTGATGACTAATATAATAGGATAAGTCACAATCTTCTTTTTCCAATAATTTTAAGTATCCTTGATCCAAAAAAACCTGCATAATTTTATTGTAATCCGCACGCAAGCTGTCCGATTTTGTTAACCGTTTTTCCAAGGTTTTTAACCGATTTTCCGCCGAAACCCTTGAATTTCCCAAATTTTTTGGTGAACTTTTAAAAGGTAATGCAACAGTAAACCGGCCCGATATATCCCTGGAAACCGTGGTTTTATAAATATTTTCACATTCTATAGCGTCTAAATCCGGAATTTCCCGTTTTGGAACCTGCTCTAATTCCCAAAATTTTGTCAAAATTTGTTCAATCGATGTTTCTTCCCTTAAAGTGAGCAAATTTATGGGAGTGGAATATTCCGTATCCACCTGACCCATAATAACATACCCGAACGTTGTTTCTAAAGCCGCCCCTAAACCTGAAGAACTCAAAATCCGATTACCGCCGAAAAGAATAGGAAAAAACTGCGCACCGATTATGCCATCGATTGATTTAGGTTCAAAAAACTTATCGTCCGCTAATTGTAAATTTTTAAATTCCGATAAAGTTTGCAAATTTAATTTCGTTTTTGGCAATTTATCTGTAATATGATCAATAACTAAAGCTTGAACATCGTATTTTTTAGTCTGATCAAAACGCGAAGCGATAATAATGTCCGTTACTCCCCTTACCGACTGAGAGTTTTGTCCCAAACCTTGTACCGAAGAATTAATTTTTGTATATCTAAGACCTAGTTTTTTACAACATTCCGTGGTCAAAAGATTACACTGACTACCGTTGTCCAAAATAAACCGCGCCGTTGCATTTTGTAAAGGACTATTTAACACACATACCGTTACCGTTGCTAATAGAACCGTTTTTTCCTGATTTCTACTCAAAAAACTAGAATTTTGAAACGCACAATTAACTGAACCCGAATTGTGGTTATTGGAACCCGTTTCTGGAATACCGACACCAGAATTTGGTTGATTATTTTGATTATTTTCTTTCGCACCCCTTATTTCCGGTTTTCCTGCGCATAAAAGAAAATGATGATTCTTGGCACACTGGGCACACGGTCTTTTTAAGCACTGTCTTACACCATGTGACTGGGAAAAACACAGAAAGCATAAATTATTATTTTTTACCAAATCGTACCTTTGTGTAGGATTCATAGCCTTAAATTTATCACACCTACCCAAAAAATGTGACGATTTTTTACATAAAACACAAAAAGGCATTCTGTTATTGTTTTTATTCTCATGCTGGCTTACAAAAAATGATTTCGAATTTTTATTTTTATGATAGCCACCGGAGCTAGCCTCTTGTGAGTCACTATTATGCAAAATTTTTGTTTGATCCTTAACAAATTTAATTAAATCCGTGTAAGTAGGAATAACCGTTCCGCGCATGTGATTTTCAAAAGATTTTACCGTTTCCCTGTCCAGTTTTGAGAGTGCATGATAAAGTAAAATAAAATCCGTTAAATCCGGGACATCCAACTTTTTTAAGGCATTAACCGAGGCGTCAAAGATTTCTAAAAAACTGTTTAGATTTTTTTCAGATTCCGATTGCAAGGATTTAAAATTAAAAATTTGTTGTAAATAAGTGTTTGCTAACAACCTTTTATTATGATATTTTTCTAAAAGTGCTTTCCATAACGTGTCATAATTATCCCCAGAAGTAGCTATTCCCGCACAAATACTAAGGGCCGATCCCTTTAAATGTGAAACCAAAAGCCGAGCCTTATCTGCATCCGTCAGCTGGAAATTATCGTGTACCAATGGTTTGTAAATCGAATAAAAAGTTTCCCATTCCTTTGGTTCTCCGTGGAAATCTGGAATAGTGATTTTTGGCAAAAGACTGTGTACATTACACTGTTGTTGTGTACTTTGCTGTAAAGTTGGATTTACAATATTGGTGCTTGGTTTTAATTTTGTATAAGCCGCCCTTGCTTCACAACACATTTCGTTAATAACAGACATCACCTGAAAATCTGGTTTATAGTTTTCATCAACGTCAAACCCGACTGCGTTGATTTCATCCAAAATTTTGAGAATTTCTGTCCTTGTCGAATCCATCGACTGATACAAGTTTGTGAATTTTTTAATGGTGTTATCCGTAGTTAAGTTTTTCGATAAGTCATATAAAGTCTGAATGATTGTATAAAGCGTTTCTTTTTTAGCCGTTAATATTTTAAATTGCCTTTCGTAAGTAGTCATTGTTACTGAAATCAATCCGCAAAATCAGAAAAAAAAACAAAGTCTACTTTAAGAAAACTGTAGCATATAACAAACCAGGTGTGAGTATAAATTTTGAATAAAATTAATTAATTATAGAGATTTGTTAAAAAACAAGCCTTCCGGGCAGTTATTATGCAAACTCTTTATTTTGTTTAGAACCGTGAATCAAATTTAGTATTTGTTTACAAAATAATTTTTATTCATACATCCGAATTTTTCCGTAACCGATTGAGTCGAAAAATATTCACGTTTGACAACACCGCAAATATTTAAAAAACCTAACTTCTTTCACGCCCGAAGCCCAAGTTGTTCCGAGAAACAAAAACGATACAAATACAAAAATCAGCAAAAAGTTATCACAGAGTTTTTTTTTTCCGATACGTGCCGACATTAAATTTTACCGAACAATTTGTTTCTAAATAAGAATATTATTATTTAATAATACAAAACTAAGCAAAGCAAACTGTAAACCTACGCTGAATATCCGAGCTCGAAATTGACCAAATTATGTTTTGGCTTTTAGCAAACCAAATGGAAAAAATTTAATAATAATAATTTTATGTTCATTTTTCAACAAAAAACACGTTTTTAGGCTGGTTTTTTGCAAATAACTAATTTAAAAAGTAAGTATTTTATCGAAAAAATATTATTTGCAAAAATATAGCCTCTAATAAATTGAGAAAAATGTTGTTCTTATAAACTCTCTTGACCCAGCAGAATCATAGTTCTTGTTTTGGCTTTTAGCAAACCAAATGGAAAAAATTTAATAATAATAACTTACCGAGATTTTCTTAGATTTTCTTCGTGTTGTTAAATGTTGAAGCACTATTTTCGGTGGCATTAAGGAAAATGAAGGATGGGATAAAAGAAGGGAACTTACCGAAAATATGTTGTCTGGTATCGTCAATTTGTCTCACGGAAAACACACACAAAATCAAATTAAAATTGTCAAAGTGTACTATACGTTCCGACCGTATGTCTGTTAACGACTGACTTAACATAAAGGACAGAAGATTATGCTTACTTAGAACTGTGCTGCCAAGACGTTCCCGAATTAAAATAAATGAAATATATATTCATATTGGCGCAAACAGTTCTAGCTAATGAAAAACCAAAAAATGATACACTTTTTGGGGAAAGCTTTTTTCGACTTTTTTAAAGTGTTTAAAAAATATAATATATTTTTGTTTTTTTTTAAGTTTCTAATAGCATCAAAAGTGAGCAATTTACGCTCAAAATAAAGTTGGTCCCTAAAATCACCCCCTAATTAGCCTCTCAAATAAAATTAATCGTTACCAAGTTACTTTTCTTGTGGTATTATTTTTATGATCTGTAAGTTTCATCGGTTCAAAGAGTTTATTTTTTTTAAATTTTGTTTTAAAGTGAATGTTTTTAATGAATTACAGTGAATGTAAGTAAGTTGAGTTATTTGCAAAAAACGGTTAATCGGTATTGTCTTCTTTTATTATTTGTCCAATTCTTTCATCTCTTGTTACAGTTCTTCTCCAGCTATTATCAGGTCTTCCTCTTCTTCTTCTTTCGTCTGGTTGGTATTCGAGTGCTTGTTTGGTTATATTATTTCGATCCTTCCTCAGAGTATGTATAATCCATTTCCATTTCCTTCTTTTAATCGTCACTGTTAGTTTCTCTTGTTTTGTTCTTCTCCGTAGATCTATGTTTTTTATTTTATCTGGCCAGTATTTTTTTAGATTTTTTTAGGATTTTCCTCAACGATTCATTTATAAATAGGTTTGTAATTTTTTGCTAGTTGTCTCTTCCTGCCTCTAAGATTCTGCGCCATACAACAATATAGTCTTAATGCAGCTGTTAAATATTTTGATTTTGGTTAATTCTGATATGTGTATCGCGTGTGTTCCAGATTTTCCTTAATGCATTATATGATTATATAATGAGTGCATATCCTTTACTATCCTTTTTTCTACATCTGATCTACTAGCGCCTTTTTTCCATGATTGATCCCAGATATGTAAAGTTATCTACCTCCTGTATTTGTCTTCCTTGTATTTTAATTTTAGTTTCTTGGTTGCTGTTTTTTTAAGTTTTGTTTTTTTTGTCTTTATCTTCAGCTCCATTACCTTGGAGTATTTTGCAAGCTTGTCGATCTTCTTTTGCTTATGGCTGCTATGTTCGGTTAGGGGACAAATGTCATCTGAGAACTACAAATCCTCCAACTAGTTATGCAATTTCCATCTTCTTCTTCAAGTGCCATCTTCCAATCGGAGATTGGATATCATCATCACTATATTTACTCTGTCGACCGCTGCTCTAAAGAGTTCTATAGAACTGCATCTAAACCAGTCCCTTAAATTCTTTAACCATGACATTCTCCTTCTTCCTATACTCCTTCCGCCTCTTATATTTCCCTGTATTATCAGTCTTAGCATTTCATATCGCGGTCCCCTCATTACGTGTCCCAGATATTGTAACTTTCTTATTTTTATTGTGTTTATTATTTCGCATTCTTTACCCATTTCTCGCAATACTCCCGTGTTCGTTTTCCTCTGTGTCCATGCTATTCTAAGCATCCTTCTGTAACACCACATTTCAAATGACTGTAGCTTATTTATGTGTTCTTGCTTTAATGTCCAACTTTCAAGTCCATATTGTAGTATCGAGGACACGTAGCATCTCAAAGCTCTTACTCTCAGTTCTAAGCTAAGGTCTTTGTTGCAGAGAACTGTTTTCATTTTTACAAATGCATTTCTTGCTATTTCTATCCTGGTCCTTATTTCTGTTGTTTGATCATTTTTCTCTGAAATCCAGGTTCCTAGGTATTTGTATTTATCAGCCCTTTCTATCGGTACATTTCCCAAATGTATGCTTCTTTGTATGTTTGTTTTCTTAGTTATTGTCATGTATTTGGTCTTTTTTATATTCATTTTTAGTCCATATTCTTCACAGAAATTGTTTGTTTTGTTTATTAGTAGTTGGAGTTGTTCAGCAGAGCTTGCCATAATCACGGTGTCATCTGCATATCTTATGTTGTTAATAGATCTTCCGTTAATTATTATTCTTTCACTTTGAGATATCAATGCTTCTTCAAAAATGGCTTCACTATATGCATTAAAGAGTAATGGAGACATAATACATCCCTGCCGAACTCCTCTCCTGATTTCAATTTCTGGACTGGGTTCGTTATCTATTAAAATTTGTGCTCTTTGATTCCAGTAAAGGTTTGTTATCATTCGTAAGTCCCTTTTGTCTATATTTTTTGTCTTTAGACTAAAATTTGGGAATAAGTAGATCATGACATTACTATCTCGATCACGAACGGCAAAAAAACCCCCATATATTTTTATACTCGCCCCTGCCTACCCCCCCTTTGTAACCCAAGCAGCGTTCCGCCCCTGGAGATTTTACTTAGTTACCTCATGACCTACTTACTCCCAAATTTTGGTGCACTATCTCCATCATGAGCGCCACAAAAAAAATAATCAAAACCGCGACTTTTACCCCTTATAACTACCCTCGTCCGCCACTCTGGTTTCCGCCTCTGGGGATATTACTTAGTTATGGTCCACTTATTCACAAATTTTGGTGCACTATGTCAATCACGAACGTCGCAAAAAACCCCTTATATTTTTTATATTCACTTCCACCCCCACCGTTTTGTCGGCCACGCAGCGTTGCGCCCTAGAGATGTTACTTAGGTACGTCATGACCTACTTATTCCCAAATTTTGGTGCACTATCTCCATCACAAGCGCCACACAAAAAATAATCAAAACCGCGACTTTTACCCCTTATAACTACCCTCGTCCGCCACTCTGGTTTCCGCCTCTGGGGATATTACTTAGTAATGTCATGGTCTACTTATACCCAAATTTTGGTGCACTATGTCAATCACGAACGTCGCAAAAAACCCCTTATATTTTTTATATTCACTTCCACCCCCACCCCTTTGTCGGCCACGCAGCGTTGCGCCCTAGAGATTTTACTTAGGTACGTCATGACCTACTTATTCCCAAATTTTGGTGCACTATCTCGATCATGAGCGTCATAAAAAAAAATAATAAAAACCGCGACTTTGACCCCTTATAACTACCCTCGGCCCCCACTCTGGTTTCCGGCCGTTGGTGAAAGTCATGTACATAACTAATTCAACATATCCCCGTACAGTTTTTCCATATTACTTATCACGCTCAAAATCCGCTCCCAGCTCTTAGACTAAAACTCTTGACAAATATAAATACCAAAGGGAGTTTTTCCCTTCTGCAGTGTCGTAAAAATGTCGAAAAAACCGGCGTATTTTTTGGGGATGGTATGAATGGAAGCGAGGTCACGAGGTGCTTGAAAGCGATGCGACTGCGGAGAAGGTCGTTCCGCGGAGCATGTGTGAATTGAATGCATCTACTTCTCCATCTCCATCCTGCCATCGACCAGTCTACGGAATCGAACCCTTCAGAGTTGTGCACAGGGATGGAGTTTACGTAGCGACGAGGAAATGATTTTACGAATGAATATTGTGTTGACATATTGACTATTTGCAGTGCCGGTTTATCCACTGCGCGCTTGGGGCAGGCGGGGCGCCCAAGGGCCGGGGCCCCGGAGGGGCCTGAAGGGGCCCGTTCCTTTTAATTATAAAAAAATAAAGTAGCTAAATAATTTACATATTCTCCGAAAAAAATCTCATACGCAGATACGCCAATACGCTGCAAATGCCTGTGTTCTATTGTTACATCTCTTCACGCCTGTACACAGTGCCGTAGCCTAGCCCCACAGGGTCCCCGTGTCAGTGTTTGTGGCGGGGCCCTTTTCCAAAAACAACAGAAAGTTGTCAGATTTCGCCATGTCATTGATTAAAAACTACCCAGGTAGTGGGTAAAAACTGTGTAGGTTATTAATCAATGGCCATGTCTCGAATTGTATCCAAAATAATCGCACGAACGGAGTTTTTTTAGTTTCTAATAATTTCATTTTAAATTGTGGGGCTTAATTAATAATTTATCTCACTTTTTGGCTTTAAAATAAGTTCTTTTAAAATAAGAACAAAATAAATCCTTTAAAATAGTTAAACGAAAGACAAAAAGAGATATACATAAATCTAATTTATAGATAAAGAATAGATTATTCTCGAAAATTCCAATACCCAAACAATAGGTAGGTACTGTTCTTACGATGTCAGTTGGACCAGAAGCATTTTTGGGGTCCGGTCAATAATTCTACGAAGAGCATATAAATAAAGATAAACCATATAAACATTTGCTTGCTTCAAAATTGATCACTCCTTGTATTAGTCCACATGGACGCGGGTGTGGCTTACTACTTTCTAACGTATCTTATTGGGCAATACTGAAGAGTAATTGGTCAAATTGTTCGGAAGTGCTTAGGCTCAAATCATATCGTTATCTGGTCAAAATACCTTCTCATGTTTCAAAGGCGGCAAGCAATATAAACACTAAATAAACAGTGTCGTCGTCATAACTTACAATTATTTTATTTTTATAATACATTTTTTGTCTCATTTCTTTAGTACTTAAAAAATGAATAAGCACATTAAATTGCATTTGTAAGTATTATATACTTTTAATGATCAATTTTAAATTTTATTGTATTGTATTATACTGAAACTGTATTGTTTATACAGGATGTCCCATATATTATGCGAGATTTAATGACGTCAATTTGCTCAGTCCGCTGATTGGATAATGTAATTAATGGAATTTTTCATGTTTCATATTTTTATTTTTTCCATATTTTCCTTTGTATGTGTCCATGTCTAAGAGCCATATATGAGGAGAGGGAGTGTACATTGATTGAAGACTCTTGATTTTAGATATTGGGGGTATTTTTTTTTTCTTTAGAATAAAAGACAGTTTTCCGAGTGATGCCCAGGCCAATCTTATTATTTTTTTTTATTTCTTCGGTCTGATTTTTTTTATTTAATTTAGTGATTTGTCCTAGAATATCTCTTTTACTTGTTTTATTCTTGTTTGTGCCACTGTAATTATTGGTTCTCCTTGTTGATTGGTCATGGCTTTTGTTTTACTGTAAGCGATGTTCAGTCCCATCTTTGTCGATTCACTATCTAGTGCTTCCATCATTCTTGGTAATTCTTCACTATTTTCTGTTTTAATACAATATATATAGGTATATAAATATATACTTACAAGTCAAAAGTGACATTTGGAAAAATTGTGTAGCTCATGTTCAAGTAAAATAAAAATATTATCTTGCTTTGTCACCAATATTAATGTCTTCTTCTTCTTTTCCTTCTTCTTCTTCTTGTGTAGACATGACTGTCTGTTTTTCAATGTGGCTCCAGTAAGTTGTCATTCCATCGTTTTCGTGGTCTTCCCACTTAGTTTTGGATCCCGCCTATGAAAAAAAGTTGATTAATAGCAAGCTGAAAATTTTTTAATAGCTTAAGGGTGTGTAGTTGGAGAAACTTTGATATATGGGAACACTGGAATAGGGGAAGTTTTAATTGTGGAACAGGTTAAAAATTTGGAACGGCCAGACCACGAAAACGGCACATGTATTTTGTCCGACAGAACAGACTTAAACTCTCCGAACAGAGATTAAACTCTCATGCAAAAATCAGCCTACTATTTATCACCAAATGGGCGTTTTAATAAGTGGAACATGTAGAATATGTCAAATGACAGGAATTATGACAGCTGATAAATAGCAGTCTGATTTTTGCATGAGAGTTTAATCTCTGTTCGGAGAGTTTAAGTCTGACCGTTCCAAATTTTTAACCACAATTAAAACTGCCCCTGTTACAGTGTTTTCATATATCACAGTTTATCCGACTAGACACCGTTTAAGCTATTAACAAATTTTCAGCTTACTATTAATCAACTTTTTTTTTCATACGCGGGATACAGACCTAACTGATCGTCTTCCTATTGGGGAACCGTCTCTCGCCGTCCTTACTACTTTGTTTTTTGTCATTTGGCTCATGTAGTTGTTCCATTATACTCTTCTGCTTTTTACCCAGTTATTGATGTTGTCCACCTTGCATATCTGTCGTATATCTGCACTTCTACCTCTTCCCATATCCCATCGATTTTTCAAAGTATTTTCATCTCTGCTGTTTCTAGCATTCTTTCTGTCCTTTCTGTATCAAGTCGTGTTTCTGCCGCGTATTTATGTCATTATTGGTCTGATAACTGTTGTGTAAATTGCGCCTTTCACTTCTTTTCCAATATTGGTGTGGTAGTTATAAACACGACAAGTGTCGAATCAAGTTCTGAACACACGGATAGTGATATATTTCAACTTGTCAAAAATATGTCCTATGTATAGTATTTTTACTACAAAAGCGATATTACGTAGGTCAAAATTTTTGACGTAAGAGAACTGTCAAAACATTAGAATGTGAATTTTCATTATTGCCATGTTTATTATAAACATGGATATAATGAAGAGTCACATTCTAATGTTTTGACAGTTCTCTTACGTCAAAAATTTTGACCTACGTAATATCGCTTTTGTAGTAAAAATACTATACAGTAGTAAAAGTAATCTCTTCATTAGTCATGAATTAGACAATTCGACTGGAAGAGGAATTGTTCGTTTTCATGTATTTTATGTGTATATTCAAAGTGTAGTCTTATTTCTTTAGTTCTCAAATTAATAAGCACGTTAAATTTCATTTGTATTATGTATTTTTAATTATCTTTGGTGTCAATTTCATAAAGAAATGTGAACAATTAACAACATTATTACTGTTTAACAAATATTGAACCATAATTTAAAAATAAAAGTTTACTCATTAATTTCTATTGCGCCGCCTATGTTTTACAAACGGTGCCGACAATCGGTGTCGAATTTTGTTTTTATACTGGTCCAACTGACATCGTAAGAACAGTACACACTTTTTCAAACATTCAAAAGGAAAGCGATTAAAACATTGCAAATTGGCATTATACAGTGGCCTCTAGTACTAAGGCTAGCGCTCCACTTGCGATTTGTAGTCGCAGCGACAAAAAAATCGCTGTCGCAGAAAATCTAGAGTCTAGAAAATTAGTCGCTGTTTCAGAATCGCGAATTGAATGTCACAAGGATGTAACATCAGCTTTTAGATGTTTTTTTAATCTAGAGATAAAGAAAAAGTCAAGATGTCAATTAATACTTTATGCGAGAAACATAAAAACGATGTTAAAATGATGATGAAAAATTAGCAGTGCGTTCCGGCACTGCTAATTTTGCCATGCCACCACTGGTTATGCCAAAATTTGAATAAATATCATACAATTTATGAAAAATTTGATTCTTCTAAATTTTCTTTACTGCAAATTTATTTGACGATACCAATCTAATGCGTCTGGCGAGCGGTCTTTTTCGGCTTTAAAAAGAATAAAAACTTATTTAAGGTCAAATTTTGGTCAAGAAAACCTAGACGCATTATCACTTATAGAGAATGAAGAACTGGAAAAATTAAATTGTGATAATATTATATGGCAGTTTGCGAATGCCAAGTCAAGAAAAAAAGTGATCTAATTTTTGTCTTTATGTTTTTTTAGAATACGTTTTTTTGCTTGTCATGTGTTGTTTTGTGGAACTCTTTGTTTTTTTTTTGTTTTTAAATATATTTTTTGGATTATTTTTTACGTTTGCTATTCTTCTCGCTTGTTTAGAAAAATATTTTATGGATTTTACAATAAACTTTATAGTTAATACATGTGTTTTCTTGTTAAAAAACTGACAACGAATAGCAATGAAGGGGGCCCCTAAACCTCCAGCGCCCAGGACCCGAAGTTAGGTTAAACCGGCACTGACTATTTGCTAATATTTTGCTGTTTATAATTGATGCAGGGAATGAGAGAATGCCGTAATGGTCGAATTAAAAAATTTTCCAAATTTTGAGACCTTTTGCTATTAATTTTGTTTCTTATAGGGAGTTGATTATGTATTTTAGAAAGGAACTACAACGTTAACGGGGTTTTATTGTTTCATATAGTCAATGGACCTCTAAGTATGAAAAACCTGCGGAGTGCTACTATTTAAAGGGGTGCGTTTTTGAGAAAGTGGTGAATTAGTCCCTAGGCACAGGGGGAATTAGGGTGAGTTCTATGCACTTTTTGTACAAACACGTCTATGGGAAAATTGTTCCGGGTTAAATTTATTATCGATACATCACATTTTAATGTCAAAAATATTTTATTTACAAAAGTGTATTCAAAAGAAAAGCAAGAAAAAAACACGAAAGATAGCAATTTTGTTTTTTGTCCCATAACTTTTTTACAGGGGGATATAGGTATATAGTGTAGGAAACAAAGGTTGAACCTTGCAAAATGGACACAAGTCCGGTTTTATTTTTTTTCTGGTATATCAAGGGGTGCTTATTATAAGACTAACTTTTTCTGAAAAAATTTCGCCCCGGAACCTCCCTTTTCACCCCTTTAAAGGGGGTAATTTGTGGTTTTTGCGGAACGTAGCCCTTCCTGTAACTTTTACAAAAAATTTCTTTTATAGAAATATGAAGAGGACTATATTTTCTACGATTTATTTCCAACACCATCTCTCTATCATCCACAAGTTTTTAAAAAAGATGTTTTTAAAAAAAAATATATTTTTCCCTAACTGTAACGGAAATTAAGAAGAAATCCTGCGGCAATTATTCACAAATAATTGACTGATTTTTTGGTACATGTTTTACTTAAGAGTAATTGCCCTTTTTTTAATTACAGGGTGTTACATTTTAAAAAACCTCTTTTTATACCATCTGAACCGTTTATGCTAGAGTAAAAAGAATTTCAGCGATTACCCACGTACTGGTGCTATTTACAAATTTGTATAATGCACCCCCATTTTTTACCCGGAACCACCCCAAAAAGAAGAAGAATTAATAAATAAATTGATTTTCTTGGAATCCTTCACACACAATGCCCTTTGTTAATATGATTTATACATCATTTTGTGGACGTTATTATTACCCATGCATGGACACCATAATGCAATTTCCTAGTGCAACTCCTGAAGCAAAAAAAAATAAATAAAATGGGGGGTTGAAAATTTTTTTTTGTTTTTTGCTTTTTGATCCATATGGGCATATGCTTCATTAATAGTGCTTTTCAAAAATATATACGGTTATTGCAACATCTCTGCGAAAACCACCCCTATCCTTGAAAATATACTGCAGAAACTACCTCTATCCCTTGGTGAGCATGTTTTTACGATTTTCTCATTACCTATGTATTCTTTTTAAACAAAACTTATACAAGGTTAAAGACCACTATTTACTCTAAAAATTATGTCCTATTCATTTTTTCGTATAAGCAACCGTTACGGCACAGTGGCGCCGTAAACCTCATATATGCTTTGGCGGGCTCCAGTTTTTGTTTTTTTTTTCGTCATCTGTTCGTTTTATTGATAAAGTACTTATGCAAAATTAAACAACACAGTGTAACCTACAAATTATGACTTATGCACATTTTATATTCTTTGCTCCCCAAAGCCACAGTGGTGGCCCAAAATAAATTTTTGCATATTTTCGCCACCTACATGCATTTTATTGCATTAATGCTACCTTAACAGCACAATATTTACCCTTAGGTGGTCGCTACGCAGTGGTGGATCCAGGGAGGGGTGATGGGGGTGATGGGGGTGATCACCTCCCCCCTCTCAAACCAAGTGATATTATATTCAAAGATTATAAAAATAATCATTTATTTTTATAGAGATTTAACCAATTGGCACCCCCATCTTAACGATGCTGGATCCGCCACTGTCGCTAAAGCATAAAAAGTCTTTCTTATAAAAATAATATTAATATAAGTATTTCTATAAAAATAAATGAATATTTTTATAATCTTCAAATATAATATCACTTGGTTTGAGAGGGGTGGGGGTGATCGCCCCCATCACCCCTCCCTGGATCCGCCACTGCTTAGCGACCATTTAGGGGTGAATATTGTGCTATTAAGGTAGCATTAACGCAATAAAATGCGTGTAGGTGGCGAAAATATGAAAAAATTTATTTTGGGCCACCACTGTAGCTTTGGGGAGCAAAGAATGTAAAATGTGCATTGGTCATGATTTGTAGGTTACACTGTGTTGTTTTATTTTACATAAGTACTTTATCAATAAAACAAACAGATGACGAAAAAATAAACAAAAACTGGAGCCCGTCAAAGCATATATGAGGTTTACGGCGCCACTGTGCCGTAACGGTTGCTTAAACGAAAAAAATGAATAGGACCTAATTTTTAGAGTAAATAGTGGTCTTTAACCTTGTATAAGTTTAAAAAAAAAAAAAATGAATAGGTAATGAGAAAATCGTAAAAACATGCTGGATGAGGTATAGGGGTAGTTTCTGCAGTATATTTTCAAGGATAGGGGTAGTTTGCGCAGGAATGTTGCAATAACCATATATATTTTTGAAAAGCACTATTGATGAAGCATATGCCCATATGGATCAAAAAACAAAAAACAAAAAAAAAATTTTAACCCCCCATTTCATTTATTGTTTTTGGCTACAGGGGTTGCACTAGGAAATCGCTTTTAGTGTCCATGCATGGGTAATAATAACTTGCACAAAATGATATATGAAGCATATTAATGAAGGGCATTGTGTGTGAAGGATTCCAAGAAAATCACTTTATTTATTAATTCTTCTTTTTTTTGGGTGGTTTCGGGGAAAAAATGGGGGTGCATTATACAAATTTGTAAATAACACCAGTACATGGGTAATCGCTGAAAGTCTTTTTACTCTAGCATAAACGGTCCAGATGGTATAAAAAGGGGTTTTTTAAAATGTAACACCCTGTAATTAAAAAAAGGGCAATTACCCTTAAGTGAAACCTATACCAAAAAATCAATCATCTATTTGTGAATAATCTCCGCAGCATTTCTTTTTAATTTCCGTTACAGTTAGGGAAAAATATATTTTTTTTAAAAACATCTTTTTTAAAAACTTGTTAACTTTGGGGCGCCACCCTTGCTAAACTGTGTATGATAGAGAGATGCTGTCGGAAATAAATCGTAGAAAATATAGTCCTCTTCATATTTTTATAAAATAAATTTTTTGTAAAAGGTACAGGAAGGGCTACGTTCTGCAATAACCATAAATTACCCCCTTTAAAGGGGTGAAAAGGGGGGTTCCGGGGCGAAATTTTTTCATAAAAAGTTAGTCTTATAATAAGCACCCCTTGATATGCCAGAAAAAAAATAAAACCGGACTTGTGTCCATTTTGCAAGGTTCAACCTCTGTTTCCTACACTAATAGACATTGCTTTACAGAAAAAAAAACTTGCATCCTTCCTCTTTAAGATGACGTTTGGTACTAGTCTTTACAGTTTATAGTTTTCAAACTATGATTTTTCAAAGTTTTCCACTCACAGCGATTTTGGCCCATTTTCCTTGTTCACTTCTCAAACATTGTTCTGTAACTTTTTTCTACGTAACTTTATACACAATTGGTCCTAAAGCTTTATACATAAAAAAGGTCCTATACATAATTGTAATAAAATAAACGGTTCCAGAATTACGGACGGTGAAAAGTGGAGGTTTTCGATAATTTTTATATTATTTGGGCAATTGATGATGCTTTTGGGTGGTGAGGTTGACGTTTCTTCAAGGGCTTATTACTAACATACCATCGGCCACTGAAATTGCAAATTTTATTTACAAAACACAATCCGGTTAAAGAACATTTCTTTCATCAGTAATAATATTGCCTAAAAAATATAAAAAGTGTCGAAAACCTCCACTTTTCAATCTCCGTAACTCTGGAACCGTTGATTTTATAACAATTATGTATAGGACCTTTTTTGTTTTTAATTTTATGTAAAACAATTTTGTGTAGAACATTGTTTACGCTAAAGCATATTTTTAGAAATATTGACGAAAAACTTAAAAAGCTACTAATTTACCGACTTCTCCCCCATCTCCCCCCCAAACCGGACGCTCAAAACGGTGTAACTTTTTACTGAACAATATGTGGATCATATAGAACAATTTGGTGTTGGAGGAAAACTTTTACTTTGGATGTCTGGGTTAGGCCTAACTATATTATACTACCTCTGTAACTTTGGAACCGTTCATTTTAGAAAGAATATGTATAGGCCCTTTTTTATTTCAAATTTAATGTAGAACATTTTTGTATAGAAGGTTGTTCATGCTAAACCGCATAGTTTTAGAAATATTGACGAAAAACGTAAAAAACTACGAATTTACCGATTTCTCCCCCCTCTTCCCCCCCCAAACCCGACGCTCAAAATGGTGTGACTTTTTCTGAACATTATGTGGACCATATAGAACAATTTGGTGTTGGAGAATAACTTTCACTTTGGATGTCTGGGTTTGGGTTTTAGCCCAAAATGACCGTTTTGGAGTGTAATTTGCAGGTGCAACTCCGAATTGCATGAAAATTTCGTTTACGTTCTACTTACCCTCCGCTTCAAAGTTGAATTTGTCCCGTTGGTTGCTTTTACTTTGGGGGTGACACTCATCCCTACTCGGGGGTGAAAAACGCGTGTTTAAAATAGCCCGGAAATGGATAAATTGACCGATTATAAGCAACTTTAGTTCTACAAAGTTTTTTACTTAAGTCAATACTTTTCGAGTTATTCGCAATTGAAAATGTTGATTTTTCGACAAAAAAACTACGTTTTCAGACCGTTTTTCGCAAATAACTCAAAAAGTGAATATTTTGTCGAAAAAAATATTCTTAGCAAAAGTGTAGCTTATAAAAAAATATAAAAAATGGTGAATCAGTAAAGTATATAAATTGAGAAAAAGCAAAGTTGTAGCTCATAAAAATTACGTTCTTACTCGTCTAATTCCAAATCGAATAAGTCAACGCAAAATCACCGAAAAATTAAGCACTTTTCGGGAAAAGCTTATTAACATGTTTAAAGTATCTAAAAAAAGATTTATATTTGTTTTTTACAAAAGTTTCTAGCACCAAAAATAAACGAGTTACACTGAAAAAAAAAGTTGGCCCCTTTTTTTGGTAAAGAAAACTGTGAAAACCTCCCTCTATTTAGCACCCTAAATAAAATTAATCGTTACCGCTTTACCATTTATTTTAATGGTATGTATATTTAGTCCATTAAATTGTTACATTTAGGTTGCATTTCTTAGAGGAGTCAATTTTATTTTTTAATGTATAGGGGGTTCAGTAGAAGCTTAATTTCAAGTTTTTGGGGTCGCCACCTTTGTCCCCCGGCCGCCATATTGGAAAAAGGGGTGCAAAGGGTTTTCGCACTGTATCTTCTAAACTAGCAATCCTACAGAAAATTTAATTACACATAAAATGTAGCAAATTAAATTTTCTACAATTTTATATATATTACTTTGTAGTTACTTATAAGTGACCAACAAAAAAGTTATAAATATAAATATGAGAAAATTTTGTAAGAAGTTTCCTTTTAGAGGTTATATCTTTTTTTCCGTTCATTTCACAATAAAATAACATCATAGCGATTTTCTAGAGGATTTTTCAATGAACATTTTTCGCTATAAAGTTGTTTTAATTTTAATTTTATTTATTATCTAGGTTTTACAGCGCTATAACCTTGACCAGATTCTCGAATTCTCATAGGAATACAATAAAAAAAAATACTTTTCGATCTATATATTAGTCGAGCGGCAGCAATCTTTATGCCGACCACTAGGGACGGTGGCTTTTGACAAAATACCGGTTTTCGGTTATACCGTTTTTTTTTTCTTGCGGTTATAACCGGCCAAAAAAACCGGTTTTTGCAAAAACCGGTTTTCGGTTTTTTAATCCAATTGCGAAGTGAAAAAAACGGTTTTAGGTTTAAACCGGTAGGTTTTTCCCATCCACGAAAATCAAATTTAAGGTGAATGACCAATGTTGGTCTATTTTTATGTTTTCGAGGTCGCTGAATCCGAATATGAAGTTTATTATCTAGATTTGGTGGAACATGTTTAAAAATCAAATTTTAGACAAAAATGCCGAAAATCAATTTTGATGATTTTTCAAATTTACCTCGCTGTATCTGTGGTCGCTGTAAATATTTCCTTTTGAAAATTTTACTGTTTAATCATTAAACAGTAAAGTTCATTAATGAAACCGCTGTGTCAACATCGTTTGTACGTCGTGTCTAGATTATATATAGTGTAGGAAACAGAGGTTGAACCTTGCAAAATGGACACAAGTCCGGTTTTATTTTTTTTCTGGCATATCAAGGGGTGCTTATTATCAGACTAACTTTTTCTGAAAAAATTTCGCCCCGGAACCCCCCTTTTCACCCCTTTAAAGGGGGTAATTTATGGTTTTTGCAGAACGTAGCCCTTCCTGTACCTTTTACAAAAAATTTCTTTTATAGAAATATGAAGAGGACTATATTTTCTACGATTTATTTCCGACAGCATCTCTCTATCATCCACCGTTTAGCAAGGGTGGCGCCCCAAAGTTGACAAATTTTTAAAAAAGATGGTTTTAGAAAAAATATATTTTTCGCTAACTGTAACGGAAATTAAAAAGAAATGCTACGAAGATTATTCACAAATATA
Organism: Diabrotica virgifera virgifera; assembly: GCF_917563875.1. Taxonomy (NCBI): domain Eukaryota; kingdom Metazoa; phylum Arthropoda; class Insecta; order Coleoptera; family Chrysomelidae; genus Diabrotica; species Diabrotica virgifera. The sequence continues at coordinate 142,826,400 of NC_065446.1, read as the reverse complement.
TGATTGATTTTTTCGTATAGGTTTCACTTAAGGGTAATTGCCCTTTTTTTAATTACAGGGTGTTACATTTTAAAAAACCCCTTTTTATACCATCTGAACCGTTTATGCTAGAGTAAAAAGACTTTCAGCGATTACCCATGTACTGGTGTTATTTACAAATTTGTATAATGCACCCCCATTTTTTCCCCGGAACCACCCAAAAAAGAAGAAGAATTAAAAAATAAAGTGATTTTCTTGGAATCCTTCACACACAATGCCCTTCATTAATATGCTTCATATATCATTTTGTGCAAGTTATTATTACCCATGCATGGACACTAAACGCGATTTCCTAGTGCAACCCTTGTAGCCAAAAACAATAAATAAAATGGGGGGTTAAATTTTTTTTTTTGTTTTTTGCTTTTTGATCCCTATGGGCATATGCTTCATCAATAGTGCTTTTCAAAAATATATATGGTTATTGCAACATCCCTGCGCAAACCACCCCTATCCTTGAAAATATACTGCAGAAACTACCCCTATACCTTATCCAGCATGTTTTTACGATTTTCTCATTACCTATTCATTTTTTTTAAACAAAACTTATACAAGGTTAAAGACCACTATTTACTCTAAAAATTAGGTCCTATTCATTTTTTTCGTTTAAGCAACCGTTACGGCACAGTGGCGCCGTAAACCTCATATATGCTTTGACGGGCTCCAGTTTTTGTTTATTTTTTCGTCATCTGTTTGTTTTATTGATAAAGTACTTATGTAAAATAAAACAACACAGTGTAACCTACAAATCATGACCTATGCACATTTTACATTCTTTGCTCCCCAAAGCTACAGTGGTGGCCCAAAATAAATTTTTTCATATTTTTGCCACCTACACGCATTTTATTGCGTTAATGCTACCTTAATAGCACAATATTCACCCCTAAGTGGTCGCTAAGCAGTGGCGGATCCAGGGAGGGGTGATGGGGCGATCACCCCCACCCCTCTCAAACCAAGTTATATTATATTTGAAGATTATAAAAATATTCATTTTTTTTTATAGAAATACTTATATAATATTAATATTATTTTTATAAGAATGACTTTTTATGCTTTAGCGACAGTAGCGGATCCAGCATCGTTAAGAGGGGGGTGCCAATTGGTTAAATTTCTATAAAAATAAATGAATATTTTGATAATCTTTGAATATAATATGACTTGGTTTGAGATGGGGGGGTGTTCACCCCCATCACCCCTCCCTGGATCCGCCACTGCGTAGCGACCACCTAAGGGTAAATATTGTGCTGTTAAGGTAGCATTAATGCAATAAAATGCATGTAGGTGGCGAAAATATGCAAAAATTTATTTTGGGCCACCACTGTGGCTTTGGGGAGCAAAGAATGTAAAATGTGCATAAGTCATAATTTGTAGGTTACACTGTGTTGTTTTATTTTGCATAAGTACTTTATCAATAAAACGAACAGATGACGAAAAAAAACAAAAACTGGAGCCCGCCAAAGCATATATCAGGTTTACGGCGTCACTGTGCCGTAACCGTTGCTTATACGAAAAAATTAATAGGACATAATTTTTAGAGTAAATAGTGGTCTTTAACCTTGTATAAGTTTTGTTTAAAAATAATACATAGGTAATGAGAAAATCGTAAAAACATGCTCGCCAAGGGATAGGGGTAGTTTCTGCAGTACATTTTCAAGGATAGGGGTGGTTTTCGCAGAGATGTTGCAATAACCATATATATTTTTGAAAAGCACTATTGATGAAGCATATGCCCGTATGGATCAAAAAGCAAAAAACAAAAAAAAATTTCAACCCCCCATTTTATTTATTTTTTTTTTGCTTAAGGGGTTGCACTAGGAAATTGCTTTTGGTGTCCATGCATGGGTAATAATAACGTCCACAAAATGATGTATGAAGCATGTTAATAAAGGGCATTGTGTGTGAAGGATTCCAAGAAAATCAATTTATTTATTAATTCTTCTTTTTTTTGGGGTGGTTCCGGGGAAAAAATGGGGGTGAATTATACAAATTTGTAAATAGCACCAGTACATGGGTAATCGCTGAAAGTCTTTTTACTCTAGCATAAACGGTTCAGATGGTATAAAAAGAGGTTTTTTAAAATGTAACACCCTGTAATTAAAAAATGGGCAATTATCCTTAAGTAAAACCTATACCAAAAAATCAGTCAATTATTTGTGAATAATTGCCGCAGGATTTCTTCTTAATTTCCGTTACAGTTAGGGAAAAATATATTTTTTTTTAAACATCTTTTTTAAAAACTTGTCAACTTTAGGGCGCCACCCCCGCTAAAAGGTGGATGATAGAGAGACGGTGTTGGAAATAAATCGTAGAAAATATAGTCCTCTTTATATTTATATAAAAGAAATTTTTTGTAAAAGTTACAGGAAGGGCTACGTTCCGCAAAAACCACAAATTACCCCCTTTAAAGGGGTGAAAAGGGAGGTTCCGGGGCAAAATTTTTTCAGAAAAAGTTAGTCTTATAATAAGCACCCCTTGATATACCAGAAAAAAAATAAAACCGGTTTTGTGTCCATTTTGCAAGGTTCAACCTTTGTTTCCTACACTAATATGGAATTTTGTAGTTAGTAGTGATCGAAATTTAGAAAAAAAGTTACTGGGTGATAGTTAGTGGTGTGACTTCCTCAGTGCTAAAGAAGCAAAGTGAAATTTATAGCAGTTTTTCTACAATACGCTGTTGCAACTTTTGTGGTTAAAAATCAGGTTTTTATACTAATTATATTTATCAGTGAACTGTCCCATTCTAATTGTAAACATGAGCGCATGTCTAAATTGTACTACTGAAATTGTTAAAGGCTTACTATCAGAAACCGTTCAGTGTCAGTGTGATCATTGCCAGGGCCGAATACACTTTAAGTGTGCCGGTTTGAAATCCGACGACAAAATCACGCGTAGCCGAACTAGGAATATTAAAATATTTTGCAATACATGCGTTGATCGCCTTGCCGACCTTAGTTCTTTGAGAGATGTTATTCAGTTTCTGCAAAATAAAATCGACATGCTTGAATCGAAACTTTCTAGTCAACATATTCTTGAGACAGAGTCGGTAAATACAGAGGCAGTTATTTCTGAAACAATGGATCGGATCCATCGGTCTAGTAACACCATTATAAGACATGTTCCAGATTCTGACAACGATATTAATGCCGTTAACGCTATTTTGAATTCTATTAATACAGATCTTTCCGCAAATGCACCAACATCTGTCTTTAGATTAGGTAAACCAGACAGTAATCGTAAATTTCCACGTCCATTAAAAGTTATTTTTCCGAATGCACACGTCGCTAAAATTATTTTAAAAAACAAAAGGAAACTACTGAACACGCAATACAAAAACATAAAGATTGATGACGATAAAACTCCAATGCAAGAACAATACTTAAAAGACCTGCGTCTTAAATTAAATCAACGCATCGAGAATGGAGAAAAAAACGTCACAATCAAGTATCAGAAAGGTATTCCCTGTATAATTGATCTTTCACCAAAAAACTGAGTTCGAGCTTTCATCAATGGCGTATTATGTATACTAATCTTTGTTCTCTGCAAGCGAAATTTTTAGATACCATTACTTTTATGCAATGCGAAAAACCTTCACTGTTCTTAGTATCCGAATCTTGGTTGCACAAAAATATTTTGGACTCTATGGTAAATATACCTGGGTATAAAATTTTTAGAGCAGACCGCATAGGGAAAATAGGAGGCGGATGTTGCATATATGCAAAGGAATCTGACTTCTGCCAAATTAACATTGTTTGTGAAAACTTCTCTGATCACCATTATGAAGGGTTGACGCTTAATTTTTCTTAAAATTTAAAAATAAATTAAAAAAATATTTTTAACTTAAAAGTTAAAAATAAATTTTGCTATAGCTTGTATATATAGACCTGGTTACAGTTCCGTTCAAAGTGATCAAGAATTATACAGTCAATTGGAAACGCTCATAGCCAAACATAAAACCTTAATTGTTTTTGGTGATTTCAATCTAAGCAACATTTCTTGGCCGCTGATCAATCACCCCCATGATACTCAATCTCAGCTTTTTATTAATTTTTTAGAAAATTCTGGATTAGAACAAATAATCAATGAACCGACTCGTTTTCGTCTGAATCAACAACCTTCTCAGCCAGATCTTACTTTAACCTCTGATGTTAATCTTTTAACTAATATTTCGGTTACATCTCCAATTGGAAAGTCGGACCACGCAGTTATTTCAACTTCCATACAGATCCTCAAGTCGGAAATATTACAAAATAATATGCTAATTACATACAAAAGAATAAACTATCATCGTGTAAACTTATATGTATCTACTGCAGATTGGGCAGATATGTTGAATGGTAGGGATGTTAACAAACAGTGGGAAATTTTTGAAAATTTTTTGAATAAATCCATGCGCACGAACTCTCATTATGTGCAACGTAGATGTAATCCTAATAAGCCATGGATAAGTGCAGAAATATTTGAAATGATAAAATTTAAAAAGTCATCATGGAAAAAGTATTTACGAAGTAAAACGAATGCTGACTACCTCAATCATCGAACTTTTTCTAATAACTTAACATCAACTATTTTTAAATCTAAACAAAATTTTGAAAACCAACTGTCCTCAAATAAGAACAAAAAACCTCTTTATAAATATGTCAGAAATTCTATTTTATCTAAAGTTTCGTTACCTATTTTAAAAACCGAAACAGGCGAACCAACCTCAGTGAAAATGGAAGTTGCTACTATTTTTGCCAAAAAATTTCAAGAAGTGTTTACAATCGAGGAGGCTCTTCCGAATACTTTACGTGTTGTTTCTACAAGAAGTAACTACGATATTAGTGACATAGACTTTGATCCAGAGATTCTTAAACAAAAAATTTTGTGTTTAAAATCCTTTTCCGCTCCCGGATTAGACGGTTTCGCCGCAATTTTATTTAAGAAGTGTGCAAACTCGATTATCCATCCGTTAAGTTTTATAATGAAAACCTCATTTTTGTCACACACTTTACCTGATGGCTGGAAAATCTCTAGTGTTACTCCAATTTATAAAAAAGGTGACAAGTTAGATCCTGACAATTATAGACCAATTAGTCTAATATCCACTGCGGCTAAATTGATGGAATCAGTTATTCGCGAATCGGTTATGAACTTTCTCTTAAACAATAATAGAATTCCTATTTCCCAGCACGGTTTTGTACCTGGAAGATCGGTAGTTACTAATATGTTAACATGTGTTAATGACTGGTCTCTTTGTTTGGACAGTAATCAACCTGTTGATATTATATATTTAGACTTTGCTAAGGCTTTTGATCGAGTTCCTCACAAGAGACTACTATTTAAGCTTGAACATAACGGTATTAGAAGAAACTTCTTCTTCTTCTTCTTGACTGGCTTTACAACTCGGGGTGAGTCTTCGCCGCATCCACTATGGCCCTCCATCGTCTGCGATCTTGCGCTTCGATTTGCCATTGTTGTACCCCAATCCTAGATAGATCGGTTTCAACATCATCCTTTCATCTTTTTCTGGGACGGCCCACTGATCTTCTACCGTCTGGTCTCTCGAAGAACACTGTCTTTAGCACTCTGTCTTCCTCTGATCTTACTACATGACCTGCCCATCTTATCCGATTAGCTTTTATATGTCTGACGATGTTTTCAGTACCATATAGAGTCACCAATTCAGCATTGCGGCGCCTTCTCCACTCTCCTGTCAACTCATCGCTTTGAGGACCAAATATCATTCTGAGGACTTTCCTTTCAAATATCAGCAATTTATTTATTTCTTGCTGATGTAGAGTCCATGTTTCACTCCCATATGTAACAACTGGGCGAATAATTGACATGTACAGTCTTAATTTAGATTGTCTTTTCAGAAGCTTAGATCTTAATAATGATGATAGGGAGTATAATGCTCTACTTCCCGCAGCTATTCTTGCTGAGACCTCTTTTTCTATGTGATTGTCCTCTGTGATTACTGCTCCCAGATATTTAAACTCTTTCACTACTTCAAAGTTGTGGTCATTAATAGTTACGTTCTGCCTAACTCTTGGTCTTGGATTTTTGGTCACCAGCATATATTTCGTCTTCTCTTCATTTATTCGAAGGCCCAGGTTACATGTTTCCTCCTCGAGCTGTGAAAACACCTCTCTTACGTCTCTTGTAGAATGAGCGACTGCATCTAGATCATCGGCAAAGGCCAACAATAGTTTTGATTCTCGATTTGCGAATCCCCCTGTTAGTTCAGACGATATTTTACTTATTGCGTATTCTAAAGCCAAATTGAATAGCAATGGTGATAAAGGGTCTCCTTGTCTAAGCCCTGATGTTATACTAAATGGCATCGATGTTCTGTTTCCTATCTTTATCTGTGCATATGAGTCTGCCACGCACATTTGAGTGAGCTGCACTAATTTTCTTGGTATTCCCATTTCTAGCATTGCTAGCCATAGTCTTAGAGGAAACTTACGTGAGTGGTTTAAAGGATTTTTAATAAACCGTAAATTTTGCGTACGCGTTGGTGACTGTTATTCCTCAATGTTTAGTGTAAACAGTGGCGTTCCGCAGGGTTCAGTGTTGGGGCCGATTTTGTTCCTAGTGTACGTTGCTGATCTGCCAATTCACCTTAAAAGTAACATGTCGCTTTTCGCTGATGACACAAAGTTATACGCAAATCCCTTTTCTGGTTACAATCAATTACAGACCGACCTTCAAGAGGTTGCTAAGTGGGTAGACGATTGGTGCTTGCAATTAAACACATCCAAGTGTGCAGTTCTACATTTAGGTAAAAACAATCCAAGGAATCGGTATGTACTTTCAAATGTTTCTCTAAAAACTGTTCCGCAGCAAAAAGACTTGGGTGTACTTGTGACGGAATCATTATCTTGGTCTGAACATATCCAGTCGGTATGCAATAAAGCTAGAACATCAGTTTACTTATTATCTAAGACTTGCTCTAAGATATCACCAAAAAATTTTGTTGCTCTCTTTAGTGTATATGTAAGACCTATTTTAGAGTTTGCCGGACCCGTGTGGAATGTCGACTGGCAAAGGGATTCTGATCGACTTGAATCTGTGCAAAGATGGGCAACAATAATTCCTTATGGCCGTCGTCGTCCTTCCTACGAAGAACGGTTAACCTACTTAAATTATCCTACATTTATGGACCGACGACTTCGTGGGGATAGATCTATCACATCTTTTCCCTTTGAGTAACGACCTTAGATTGCGGGGTCATCCATACAAATTAGCCAGACAACAGTTTCACAGTAAATGTCGTGAGAACTCTATATCCAATAGAATATTTTATACCTGGAACTCACTTCCACACGACGTCGTCGAGGCTGTATCTGTAAATTGCTCCAAAAATAAATATGACTCTTTTAGTTCTGTATCACGGGAACAATAATTTTTCGTTTCTTAAATTAAATTAATTTATAAGTCGTATGTAGTCTTAAGTTTAGGTTTCTTTTTGCATAGTTCTTTTTAGTCAAATGGAGCTATATAGGTCCTAGACCTCGGCTCCTTTTTCTTCTTTAATAATAATAATAATAATAATAATAATAATAATAATCCTCAGATGCAGGTTTTAGCATCAAAAATAACAACAATTTGGTGGCGAAGCTTAATCATTTATTGTACATGGATGATTTGAAATTAATGGCTTCCACTCGAAACCAACTCGACGAGATGCTAAAAACTGTAGAAACTTTTTCTAATGATATTAATATGCACTTCGGACTAGATAAGTGTCGTATTTTAAATATAGTCAGAGGAAAAGTACAGCCCGGAGGATTCGATATGCAAAATGGCAAGAACATCGAGGCCATGGGTGAAAACGATATGTATAAATATCTTGGAGTAAAGCAAGCGCGGAAAATTGACCATAAACAAATGAAAACAGAGATAACTACTGAGTTTACACGAAGGGTAAAACAGCTGCTTCGCTCACACCTTAACAGTAGAAATTTGTTTAAGGCACTAAACACCTACGCATGTTCCGCGCTTAGCTACTCATTTGGTATTGTAAAGTGGACAAAAACAGATATAGAAGCTCTTCAGCGAAAAGTACGAACACACCTCACAAAGGCACAAAAACACCATCCTAAAAGTGCAGTAGAAAGAACAACATTACCACGGAATCTAGGAGGAAGAGGACTTATGGATATAGGTGAGCAATTAGATAAACAAATTGCTAATTTAAGAACTTATTTTCAGATGCAGGCTGAGACATCTACTCTACATCGCGCTATCTGCGCAGTAGATGACACAACACCGATCAAACTGAGGGAACCAGAAATGCGCATAAACCACCTTACTAAGGACGAAAAAGTGCGCGCCTGGATGGGTAAACCTCTGAACGGGCGACATCCCAATGAAGTCAGCCAAGATTATGTCGACAATATAGCGTCGAACTACTGGTTGACATCAGGAAAGATGTTCCCTGAGACGGAGGGTTCATTACTGGCCATTCAGGATCAGGTTATACCAACCAGAAATTACCTGAAATATATCATCAAAGACCCTCAGGTTCAAAACGACAGATGCCGATATGGATGTCAAGCCCAAGAAACCATCCAACATCTTACAGGGGGCTGCCAGGCATTTGCTGCAACTGAATACAAGGAACGGCATGACGCAGTGGGAAAAATCCTTCATCAAGAGATAGCTATCAAGCTGGGACTTCTCCAAACAGAGCATCTCCCGTATTATCAATACGTCCCTGAGAGTATGCTTGAGGATGGCAACTACAAGCTATACTGGGACCGCACTGTGCTCACAGACCAAACAGTGGCACATAATAGACCAGATCTCGTACTAGTTAATAAATTAACAAGACAAACAACACTAATTGATGTGGCGATACCTAACAACAATAATCTACGTAGTAAATTTACTGAAAAGATCGCCAAGTACAGAGATCTAGAAATTCAAATACGGAGGCAATGGAGAATGCAAAGTACCCAGACGATACCGATTATTATGTCTACTACTGGAGTCATTCCGAAGACCCTCCTCGAAAGCATAAAAAAGCTGGGTCTGAATGAACATCTTTATAAGACCATGCAGAAAGCTGTACTACTCGCGACGGCCAGATGCGTACGAACATTTCTGGGAGATACACCTGCATTCCAAGTCACCTAGGGCTCGATAACACGGAAAGAGTCCCACCAGAGCTCAATCCTTTTGATACCGTAGGTATCTGGGATGAGTCAATTTTCCCCTTAGAGGGAGTGTGAGCCGTATGGCTAAATCTGTATAATAATAATAAAAACAATCGGCTACCGACAACAGCTGTATGCCGAATTTTGTAGGACGTACCCAGATATTCAAGTATCGGAGCAAAGAGTATCAGATCAATACCGGGTAATCATAAGGAACAACCTTATCCCAGAGACTAGACGCAATTCGATCAAAAGCGAAGTCGAACGGGAGATTAATAACCAAGAACAAGTTTTAGATCAAGTCCCTAATGAAATCCTCGATGAGCAGACTCCTGAGATTCCCATGCCAGAAACTCAACCTGATAATACACAGCAGGAAAACAACGAGTTGCGCGATAGTCTAGCAAACGAAATGGCTCGTGCCGTACAAGAGTTTAATGGAACAAACCCACTTAGCAGACCACCGCTACCACGAATAAACTCTTGTAAGAAACTAGGTGCGCTGTTACAAATTGTGAACACTGAAGTCCTACCCAACTATGTCGTAGAAGCTCACACGTTGGAATATTTGCATATGCTAATCTACTGTGCAGCAACAGCAATTGCTAATGTAATGGGCGTTAAGATCAGAACACGACGGGTTACTAATAACGAAAGAACTGGTAACAGAATTGCACCCTGGGAAAAAAGACTGCTCGGAAAGATCGAATTATTACGTAAGGATATTGGTATAGTCACAGAATACCTACGAGGTGTAACAAGTAGAAAAGTCATCAGAAGAGCTGAAGATATAATGCTGACTACCGCAAGACACTCAAGATATGATCTAGAAAACAACACAGCCCATCAGTGTCTGGACACATTAAAACAAAAGCTCTCCGTTTATTCAGGACGACTAAGGAGGTACAAAGTTAGTAACAACCGCAAAAGCGACAATGCTCTTTTTGAAAGTTCTGAAAAGGCGTTCTATCGAAAACTCAATTCCACTGTAGAACGTGTCGATAAGACTTACCCAAGCCAAGAAGAAATTCATGAGTTTTGGGGAAATCAACTTTCCACGCCAGCTGCTCTTAACAACAATGCTGGATGGATAGAAGAAACGACACAAAACTGCCAACATTACATTACCACCCTTTACGAACCCTTCACTACTGAAGAAGTCTCAAATACCATCAAAGAGCTTCACAACTGGAAATCTCCTGGACCAGACGGAGTTCAAAACTTTTGGCTCAAGAAGTTTTGGAGTGTTCATGAATGCTTATCAACACTAATTAATCATGTTATTTCTAATCCGCAGGATATACCATCATTCCTAACTCAGGGAACCACTTATTTAATTCCGAAGGATCAAAATAACACCCAAGATCCAGCCAAATACCGCCCAATTACTTGTCTTCCAACTTTGTACAAATTGGTCACATCCTGTGTAGCCCGGCGTATCTACCAACACTGTGCTCTGAACAATATCATAGAGCCTCAACAGAAAGGATGCGCTAAGGGTTCCATGGGTTGCAAAGAACAACTCATCATCGACTCGGTCATTTCTAACCAGGCATATTCCAAAAAGAGGAATCTTTTTACTGCCTTCATTGATTACAAGAAGGCCTTTGATTCAGTGCCGCATGAATGGCTTATAGATATATTGAGAATATATAAAGTCGATGATAATATAGTGACCTTTTTAGAGCATATAATTACGGAGTGGCAGACTAGAATTCACCTTCAAATACCTGGTGAAAATAACATCGAAACTGAAAATATCGCAATCAGCCGGGGCCTGTTTCAAGGAGATTCGTTGAGTCCACTGTGGTTCTGTCTAGCTATGAACCCATTATCTCAGCTATTGAACTCCACAGACGCAGGTTTTAGCATCAAAAATAACAACAATGTGGTGGCGAAGCTTAATCATTTATTGTATATGGATGATTTGAAATTAATGGCTTCCACTCGAAACCAACTCGATGAGATGCTAAAAACTGTAGAAACTTTTTCTAATGATATTAGCATGCACTTCGGACTAGACAAGTGCCGTATTTTAAATATAGTCAGAGGAAAAGTACAGCCCGGAGGATTCGATATGCAAAATGGCCAGAACATCGAGGCCATGGCTGAAAACGATATGTATAAATATCTTGGAGTAAAGCAAGCGCGGAGAATTGACCATAAACAAATGAAAACAGAGATAACTACTGAGTTTATACGAAGGGTAAAACAGCTGCTTCGCTCACACCTTAATAGTAGAAATTTGTTTAAGGCACTAAACACCTACGCATGTTCCGCGCTTAGCTATTCATTTGGCATTGTTAAGTGGACAAAAACGGACATAGAAAATCTTCAGCGAAAAGTAAGAACGCACCTCACAAAGGCACAAAAACACCATCCAAAAAGTGCAGTAGAAAGAACGACATTACAACGGAATTTAGGAGGAAGAGGACTTATGGATATAGGTGAGCAATTAGACAAACAAATTGCTAATTTAAGATCTTATTTTCAGATGCAGGCTGAAACATCTACTCTACATCGCGCTATCTGCGCAGTAGATGACACAACACCGATAAAACTGAGGGAAGCAGAACTTCGCATAAACCACCTTACTAAGGACGAAAAAGTGCGCGCCTGGATGGGTAAACCTCTGCATGGGCGACATCCCAATGAGGTCAGCCAAGATTATGTCGACAATATAGCGTCGAACTACTGGTTGACATCAGGAAAGATGTTCCCTGAAACGGAGGGTTCATTACTGGCCATTCAGGATCAGGTTATACCAACCAGAAATTACCTGAAATATATCATCAAAGACCCTCATGTTCAAAACGACAGATGCCGATATGGATGTCAAGCCCAAGAAACCATCCAACATCTTACAGGGGGCTGCCAGGCATTTGCTGCAACTGAGTACAAGGAACGGCATGACGCAGTGGGAAAAATCCTTCATCAGGAGATAGCTATCAAGCTGGGACTTCTCCAAACCGACCATCTCCCATATTATCAATACGTCCCTGAGAGTATGCTTGAGGATGGCAACTACAAGCTATACTGGGACCGCACTGTGCTCACAGACCAAACAGTGGCGCATAATAGACCAGATCTCGTATTAGTCAATAAATTAACGAGACAAACAACCCTCATTGATGTGGCGATTCCTAACAACAATAATCTACGTACTAAATTTACTGAAAAGATCGCCAAGTACAGAGATCTGGAAATTCAAATACGGAGACAATGGAGAATGCAAAGTACCCAGACGATACCGATTATTATGTCTACTACTGGAGTCATTCCGAAGACCCTCCTCGAAAGCATAAAAAAGCTGTGTCTTAATGAACATCTTTATAAGACCATGCAGAAAGCAGTACTACTCGCAACGGCCAGATGTGTACGAAAATTTTTGGGAGATACACCTGCATACCAAGTCACCTAGGGCTCGATAACACGGAAAGAGTCCCACCAGAGCTCAATCCTTTTGATACCGTAGGTATCTGGGATGAGTCAATTTTCCCCTTAGAGGGAGTGTGAGCCGTATGGCTAAATCTGGATAATAATAATAGTCGGTGGCAGGGTGTTGAGGAGGCGGGCCCCTGTCATACAATCAGCTACAGCCCAACAACAACAACAACCACAAACGAGCCAAACAACAGCAAGAGCTCCACCCGCTGAAGGTGCTGCGCTGGAACATCAGCCGGCGCTCACTCAAGCGGGACGACCGAGGCAGCGCATGAAATGGACTGTGTCCATTAACGAAAGCATTTTGCGCTCCTATTATAAGGTGACAAACTTCGGTCAAGAAACGATCGGCTACAGACAACAGCTGTATGCCGAATTTTGCAGGGAGTACCCAGATATTCAAGTATCGGAGCAAAGAGTATCAGATCAATACCGGGTAATCATAAGAAACAACCTTATCCCAGAGGCTAGACGCAATACGATCAAAAGCGAAGTCGAACGGGAGATTAGCAACCAAGGGCTAGTTTTAGATCAAGTCCCTAATGAAATCCTTGATGAGCAGATCCCTGAGACTCCCATACCAGAAACTCAACCTGACAATACACAGCAGGAAAACAACGAGTTGCGCGATAGTCTAGCAAACGAAATGGCTCGTGCCGTACAAGAGTTTAATGGAACAAATCCACTTAGCAGACCACCGCTACCACGAATAAACTCTTGTAAGAAACTAGGTGCGCTGTTACAAATTGTGAACACTGAAGTCCTACCCAATTATGTCGTAGAAGCCCACACATTGGAATATCTGCATATGCTAATCTACTGTGCAGCAACAACAATTGCTAATGTAATGGGCGTTAAGATCAGAACACGACGGGGTACTAATAACGGAAGGACTGGTAACAGAACTGCACCCTGGGAAAAAAGACTTCTCGGAAAAATTGAATTACTGCGTAGGGATATTGGTCAAGTTACAGAATATGTAAGAGGTGTGACAAGTAGAAAGGTCATTAAGAGAGCTGAAGAAATAATGCGGAGCACTGCAAGACACTCGAGATACGAGCCAGAAAATAACACAGCCCAACAGTGTCTGGATACATTAAAACAAAAACTCTCCGTCTATTCAGGACGATTAAGAAGGTATAAAGTTAGTAACAACCGAAAATGTGACAATGCACTTTTTGAGAACTCTGAGAAGGCGTTCTACCGAAAACTCAATTCCACCGTAGAAAGTGTCGACAAGTCTTACCCAAGCCAAGAAGAAATTCATGAATTTTGGGGAAATCAACTTTCCACACCAGCTGTTTTTAACAACAATGCTGGCTGGATAGAAGATACGACGCACAAATGTCACCACTACGTCACTGCTAACTACGAACCATTCACGACTGAAGAAGTCTCAAATGTCATCAAAGAGCTTCATAACTGGAAATCTCCTGGACCAGACGGAGTTCAGAACTTCTGGCTTAAAAAGTTTTGGAGTATTCATGAGTGCTTATCAACATTAATTAATCATGTTATTTCTAATCCGCAGGCATTACCATCATTTCTAACTCAGGGAACTACTTATTTAATACCCAAGCATCAAAATAACACACAAGATCCATCCAAGTACCGCCCAATTACTTTTCTTCCAACTTTGTATAAATTGGTCACATCCTGTGTAACCCGGCGTATCTACCAACATTGTGCTCTAAACAATATCATAGAGCCTCAACAGAAAGGATGCGCTAAGGGTTCCATGGGTTGCAAAGAACAGCTTATCATCGACTCAGTCATTTCTAACCAGGCATTCACTAAAAAAAGGAACCTTTTTACTGCTTTTATTGACTATAAAAAGGCCTTTGATTCAGTACCGCATGAATGGCTAATAGATATATTGAAAATATACAAAGTCGATGACAACATAGTGACCTTTTTAAGGCATATAATGAGAGATTGGAAGACTAAAATTCACCTCCAAATACCTGGTGAAAACAATATCGAAACCGAAAATATCGCAATCAACCGGGGCCTATTTCAAGGAGACTCGTTGAGTCCATTGTGGTTCTGTTTAGCTTTGAACCCCCTTTCCCAGCTATTAAACTCCACTGACTCAGGTTTTAGCATTAAAAGCAGTAATACTGTGGTAGCGAAGCTCAATCATCTGTTGTATATGGATGATTTGAAATTAATGGCTTCCACTCGAGAACACCTGGAAGAGATGCTAAAAACTGTAGAAACATTCTCTAATGATATTAGTATGCAGTTCGGTCTAGACAAGTGCCGTGTTTTGAATATAGTCAGAGGAAAGGTACAGCCCGGTGGATTCGATATGCAAAATGGCCAGAACATCGAGGCTATGGGCGACAACGATATGTACAAATATCTTGGAGTAAAGCAGGCGCGGAAAATTGACCATAAGCAAATGAAAACTGAGATAACTGCTGAGTTTACAAGAAGGGTAAAACAGCTGCTTCGTTCACAGCTTAACAGTAAAAATTTGTTTAAGGCACTAAACACCTACGCTTGTTCCGCGCTTGGCTATTCATTTGGTATTGTTAAGTGGACAAAAACGGATATAGAAAATCTTCAGCGAAAAGTACGAACACACCTCACAAAGGCACAAAAACACCACCCTAAAAGTGAAGTAGAACGAACGACATTACCCCGGTATTTAGGAGGAAGAGGACTTATGGATATAGGTGAGCAATTAGATAAACAAATTGCTAATTTAAGAACTTATTTTCAGATGCAGGCTGAGACATCTACTCTACACCGCGCAATTTGCGCAGTAGATGACACAACACCGATCAAACTGAGGGAACCAGAAATGCGCTTAAACCACCTTACTAAGGACGAAAAACTGCGCGCCTGGATGGGTAAACCTCTGCACGGGCGACATCCCAATGAGGTCAGCCAAGACTATGTCGACAATACAGCGTCGAACTATTGGTTGACATCAGGAAAGATGTTCCCTGAAACGGAGGGTTCATTACTGGCCATTCAGGATCAGGTTATACCAACCAGAAATTACCTGAAATATATCGTCAAAGACCCTCAGGTTCAAAACGACAGATGCCGATATGGATGTCAAGCCCAAGAAACCATCCAACATATTACAGGGGGCTGCCAGGCATTTGCTGCAACTGAATATAAGGAACGGCATGACGCAGCGGGAAAAATCATTCATCAAGAGGTAGCTAACAAGTTGGGACTTCTCCAAACGGACCATCTCCCATATTATCAATACGTTCCTGAGAGTATGCTTAAGGATGGCAACTACAAGCTATACTGGGACCGCACTGTGCTCACAGACCAAACAGAGGCACATAATAGACCAGATCTCGTACTAGTTAATAAATTAACAAGACAAACAACACTAATTGATGTGGCGATACCTAACAACAATAATCTACGTAGTAAATTTACTGAAAAGATCGCCAAGTATAGAGATCTGGAAATTCAAATACGGAGACAATGGAGAATGCAAAGTACCCAGACGATACCTATTGTTATGTCTACTACTGGAGTCATTCCGAAGACCCTCCTCGAAAGCATAAAAAAGCTGGGTCTCAATGAACATATTTATAAGACCATGCAGAAAGCTGTACTACTTGCGACGGCCAGAAGTGTAAGAAAATTTTTGGGAGATACACCTGCATTCCAAGTCACCTAAGGCTCGATAACACGGAAAGAGTCCCACCAGAGCTCAATCCTTTTGATACCGTAGGTATCTGGGATGAGTCAATTTTCCCCTCAGAGGGAGTGTGAGCCGTATGGCTAAATCTGGATAATAATAGGATATAGGTGAGCAATTAGATAAACATATTGCTAATTTAAGAACTTATTTTCAGATGCAGGCTGAGACATCTACCCTACACCGCGCAATTTGCGCAGTAGGTGACACAACACCGGTCAAATTGAGGGAACCAGAAATGCGCATAAACCACCTTACTAAGGACGAAAAACTGCGCACCTGGATGGGTAAACCTCTGCACGGGCGACATCCCAATGAAGTTAGCCAAGACTATGTCGACAATATAGCGTCGAACTATTGGTTGACATCAGGAAAGATGTTCCCTGAAACGGAGGGTTCATTACTGGCCATTCAGGATCAGGTTATACCAACCAGAAATTACCTGAAATATATCGTCAAAGACCCTCAGGTTCAAAACGACAGATGCCGATATGGATGTCAAGCCCAAGAAACCATCCAACATATTACAGGGGGCTGCCAGGCATTTGCTGCAACTGAATACAAGGAACGGCATGACGCAGTGGGAAAAATCCTTCATCAAGAGATAGCTAACAAGCTGGGACTTCTCCAAACGGACCATCTCCCATATTATCAATACGTTCCTGAGAGTATGCTTGAGGATGGCAACTACAAGCTATACTGGGACCGCAGTGTGCTCACAGACCAAACAGTGGCACATAATAGACCAGATCTCGTACTAGTTAATAAATTAACAAGACAAACAACACTAATTGATGTGGCGATACCTAACAACAATAGTTTACGTAGTAAATTTACTGAAAAGATCGCCAAGTATAGAGATCTGGAAATTCAAATACGGAGACAATGGAGAATGCAAAGTACCCAGACGATACCTATTGTTATGTCTACTACTGGAGTCATTCCGAAGACCCTCCTCGAAAGCATAAAAAAGCTGGGTCTCAATGAACATACTTATAAGACCATGCAGAAAGCTGTACTACTTGCGACGGCCAGAAGTGTAAGAACATTTTTGGGAGATACACCTGCATTCCAAGTCACCTAGGGCTCGATAACACGGAAAGAGTCCCACCAGAGCTCAATCCTTTTGATACCGTAGGTATCTGGGATGAGTCAATTTTCCCCTCAGAGGGAGTGTGAGCCGTATGGCTAAATCTGGATAATAATAATAATAATAATAATAATAATATCATTTGCTGCAACTGAATACAAGGAACGGCATGACGCAGTGGGAAAAATCCTTCATCAGGAGATAGCTATCAAGCTGGGACTTCTCCAAACGGACCATCTCCCGTATTATCAATACGTCCCTGAGAGTATGCTTGAGGATGGCAACTACAAGCTATACTGGGACCGCACTGTGCTCACAGACCAAACAGTGGCACATAATAGACCAGATCTTGTACTAGTTAATAAATTAACAAAACAAACAACACTAATTGATGTGGCGATACCTAACAACAACAATCTACGTAGTAAATTTACTGAAAAGATCGCCAAGTACAGAGATCTGGAAATTCAAATACGAAGGCAATGGAGAATGCAAAGTACCCAGACGATACCGATTATCATGTCTACTACTGGAGTCATTCCGAAGACCCTCCTCGAAAGCATAAAAAAGCTGGGTCTGAATGAACATCTTTATAAGACCATGCAGAAAGCTGTACTACTCGCGACGGCCAGAAGTGTACGAAAATTTTTGGGAGATACACCTGCATTCCAAGTCACCTAGGGCTCGATAACACGGAAAGAGTCCCACCAGAGCTCAATCCTTTTGATACCGTAGGTATCTGGGATGAGTCAATTTTCCCCTTAGAGGGAGTGTGAGCCGTATGGCTAAATCTTGATAATAATAATAGCCGTATGGCTAAATCTGGATAATAATAATAATAATAATAGCCTGTGGGAGTTTTTTGTCAGTACTTCTATCAGGCGCGGCCCCCTGCGAATGGGGGATGCTTTCTGGGTATTCGTAGCGCCAGTACCCAGAGAGTAGCAGTGATACTTGCCGTGGAACAAAAACTGACACCTGGCAGTAGGTATAAAATGCACACCCATGAGAATGGAGAATAATAATTTATGTTTAGGATCGCTGCCTGGGGATCGCCAGGGCACGTCTGGAGCCGGCGCTGGACGTGACAGCATGCGGGACGTCGGTGGCAGGGTGTTAAGGAGGCGGGCCCCTGTCATACAATCAGCTACAGCCCAACCACAACCACAACCACAAGCCAGCCAAACAACAACAAGAGCTCCACCCGCCGAAGGTGCTGCGCTGGATCATCAGCCGGCGCTCACTCAAGCGGGACGACCGAGGCAGCGCATGAAATGGACTGTGTCCATTAATGAAAACATTTTGCGATTCTACTACAAGGTGACAAACCTCGGTCAAGAAACAATCGGCTACCGACAACAGCTGTATGCCGAATTTTGCAGGACGTACCCAGATATTCAAGTATCGGAGCAACGAGTATCAGACCAATACCGGGTAATTATAAGAAACAACCTCATCCCAGAGACTAGACGCAATATCATCAGAAACGAAGTCGAACGGGAAATTCATAACGATGTTGTAATTGAAGATCAAGTCCCCAATGAAGTTCATGAGCAGATTCCTGAGCTTGCCATACAAGAAACTCAACCTGACAATACAGAGCAGGAAAACAACGAGCTACATGATAACCTAGTAAGCGAAATGGCACGCGCTGTACAAGAGTTTAATGGAACAAACCCACTTAGCAGACCACCGCTACCACGAATAAACTCTTGTAAGAGACTAGGTATGCTGTTACAAATTGTGAACACTGAAATCCTACCCAATTATGTCGTAGAAATCCACACATTAGAGTATCTGCACATGCTAATCTACTGTGCAGCAACAGCAATTGCTAATGTAATGGGAATTAAGATCAGAACACGACGGGGTACTAATAATGGAAGGACTGGTAGCAGAACTGCACCCTGGGAAAAAAGACTGCTCGAAAAGATTGAATTGCTGCGTAGGGATATTGGTCAAGTCACAGAATATATACGAGGTGTAAGAAGTACGAGCGTCATCAGGAGAGCTGAAGAAATAATACGGAATACTGCAAGACACTCAAGATACGATCCAGAAAACAACACAGCCCAACAGTGCCTGGATACATTAAAACAAATACTCTCAGTTTATTCAGGACGACTAAGAAGGTACAAAGTGAGTAACAACCGAAAATCCGACAATGCCCTTTTTGAGACTGCTGAGAAGGCGTTCTATCGAAAACTCAATTCCACCGTAGAAAATCTCGATAAGTCTTATCCAAGCCAAGAAGAAATTCATGAGTTTCGGGGAAATCAACTTTCCACACCAGCTGCTCTTAACAACAATGCTGGATGGATAGAAGATACGGCACAGAACTGCCAGCACTACACTACTACCCTCTACGAAAACTTCACCACTGAAGAAGTCTCAAATATCATCAAAGAGCTTCATAACTGGAAATCTCCTGGACCAGACGGAGTTCAAAACTTTTGGCTCAAGAAGTTTTGGAGTGCTCATGAATGCTTATCAACACTAATTAATCATGTTATTTCTAATCCTCAGGATATACCATCATTCCTATCTCAGGGAACCACTTATTTAATACCGAAGGATCAACATAACACCCAAGATCCAGCAAAATACCGCCCAATTACTTGCCTTCCAACTTTGTATAAATTGGTCACATCCTGTGTAGCCCGGCGTATCTACCAACACTGTGCTCTGAACAATATAATAGAGCCTCAACAGAAAGGATGCGCTAAGGGTTCCATGGGTTGCAAAGAACAACTTATCATCGACTCAGTCATTTCTAATCAAGCATATTCCAAAAAGAGGAATCTATTTACTGCTTTTATTGATTACAAGAAGGCCTTTGATTCAGTGCCGCATGAATGGCTTATAGATATACTGAGAATATATAAAGTCGATGATAATATAGTGACCTTTTTACAACATATAATGACAAAGTGGAAAACTAGAATTCACCTTCAAATACCTGGTGAAAGTAACATCGAAACTGAAAATATCGTAATCAGCCGGGGCCTGTTTCAAGGAGATTCGTTGAGTCCTCTGTGGTTCTGTCTAGCTATGAACCCACTATCTCAGCTACTGAACTCCACAGATGCAGGTTTTAGCATCAAAAATAACAACAATGTGGTGGCGAAGCTTAATCATTTATTGTACATGGATGATTTGAAATTAATGGCTTCCACTCGAAACCAACTCGACGAGATGCTAAAAACTGTAGAAACTTTTTCTAATGATATTAGTATGCACTTCGGACTAGATAAGTGCCGTATTTTAAATATAGTCAGAGGAAAAGTACAGCCCGGAGGATTCGATATGCAAAATGGCCAGAATATCGAGGCCATGGGTGAAAGCGATATGTATAAATATCTTGGAGTAAAGCAAGCGCGGAAAATTGACCATAAACAAATGAAAACAGAGATAACTACTGAGTTTATACGAAGGGTAAAACAGCTGCTTCGCTCACACCTTAACAGTAGAAATTTGTTTAAGGTACTTAACACCTACGCATGTTCCGCGCTTAGCTACTCATTTGGTATTGTTAAGTGGACAAAAACAGATATAGAAGCTCTTCAGCGAAAAGTACGAACACACCTCACAAAGGCACAAAAACACCATCCTAAAAGTGCAGTAGAAAGAACAACATTACCACGGAATCTAGGAGGAAGAGGACTTATGGATATAGGTGAGCAATTAGATAAACAAATTGCTAATTTAAGAACTTATTTTCAAATGCAGGCTGGGACATCTACACTACATCGCGCTATCAGCGCAGTAGATGACACAACACCGATCAAACTAAGGGAACCAGAAATGCGCATAAACCACCTTACTAAGGACGAAAAAGTGCGCACCTGGATGGGTAAACCTCTGCACGGGCGACATCCCAATGAGGTCAGCCAAGATTATGTCGAGAATATAGCGTCGAACTACTGGTTGACATCAGGAAAGATGTTCCCTGAGACGGAGGGTTCATTACTGGCCATTCAGGATCAGGTTATACCAACCAGAAATTACCTGAAATATATCATCAAAGACCCTCAGGTTCAGAACGACAGATGCCGATATGGATGTCAAGCCCAAGAAACCATCCAACATCTTACAGGGGGCTGCCAGGCATTTGCTGCAACTGAATACAAGGAACGGCATGACGCAGTGGGAAAAATCCTTCATCAAGGGATAGATATCAAGCTGGGACTTCTCCAAACCGACCATCTCCCATATTATCAACACGTCCCTGAGAGTATGCTTGAGGATGGCAACTACAAGCTATACTGGGACCGCACTGTGCTCACAGACCAAACAGTGGCACATAATAGACTAGATCTCGTACTAGTTAATAAATTAACAAGACAAACAACACTAATTGATGTGGCGATACCTAACAACAATAATCTACGTAGTAAATTCACTGAAAAGATCGCCAAGTACAGAGATCTAGAAATTCAAATAAGAAGGCAATGGAGAATGCAGAGTACCCAGACGATACCTATTGTTATGTCTACTACTGGAGTCATTCCGAAAAACCTCCTCGAAAGCATAAAAAGGCTGGGTCTAAATGAACATTTTTACAAGACCATGCAGAAAGCTGTATTACTCGCAACGGCCAGATGTGTACGAAAATTTTTGGGAGATACACCTGCATACCAAGTCACCTAGGGCTCGATAACACGGAAAGAGTCCCACCAGAGCTCAATCCTTTTGATACCGTAGGTATCTGGGATGAGTCAATTTTCCCCTTAGAGGGAGTGTGAGCCGTATGGCTAAATAATAATAATAATAATAAAGCAGGCGCGGAAAATTGACCATAAGCAAATGAAAACTGAGATAACTACTGAGTTTATAAGAAGGGTAAAACAGCTGCTTCGTTCACAGCTTAACAGTAAAAATTTGTTTAAGGCACTAAACACCTACGCTTGTTCCGCGCTTAGCTATTCATTTGGTATTGTTAAGTGGACAAAAACGGACATAGAAAATCTTCAGCCAAAAGTACGAACACACCTCACAAAGGCACAAAAACACCACCCTAAAATTGCAGTAGAACGAACGACATTACCCCGGTATTTAGGAGGAAGAGGACTTATGGATATAGGTGAGCAATTAGATAAACAAATTGCTAATTTAAGAACTTATTTTCAGATGCAGGCTGAGACCTCTATTCTACATCGCGCTATCTGCGCATTAGATGACACAACACCGATCAAACTGAGGGAAGCAGAACTGCGCATAGACCACCTTACTAAGGACGAAAAAGTGCGCGCCTGGATGGGTAAACCTTTGCACGGGCGACATCCCAATGAGGTCAGCCAAGACTATGTCGACAATATAGCGTCGAACTACTGGTTGACATCAGGAAAGATGTTCCCTGAAACGGAGGGTTCATTACTGGCCATTCAGGATCAGGTTATACCAACCAGAAACTACCTGAAATATATCATCAAAGACCCTCAGGTTCAAAACGACAGATGCCGATATGGATGTCAAGCCCAAGAAACCATCCAACATCTTACAGGGGGCTGCCAGGCATTTGCTGCAACTGAATACAAGGAACGGCATGACGCTGTGGGAAAAATCCTCCATCAAGAGATAGCTATCAAGCTGGGACTTCTCCAAACGGACCATCTCCCGTATTATCAATACGTCCCTGAGAGTATGCTTGAGGATGGCATCTACAAGCTATACTGGGACCGCACTGTGCTCACAGACCAAACAGTGGCACATAATAGACCAGATCTCGTGCTAGTTAATAAATTAACAAAACAAACAACACTAATTGATGTAGCGATACCTAACAACAATAATCTACGTAGTAAATTCACTGAAAAGATCGCCAAGTCCAGAGATCTAGAAATTCCAATAAGAAGGCAATGGAGAATGCAAAGTACCCAGACGATACCTATTGTTATGTCTACTACTGGAGTCATTCCGAAGAACCTCCTCGAAAGCATAAAAAGGCTGGGTCTAAATGAACATCTTTACAAGACCATGCAGAAAGCTGTACTACTCGCAACGGCCAGATGTGTACGAAAATTTTTGGGAGATACACCTGCATACCAAGTCACCTAGGGCTCGATAACACGGAAAGAGTCCCACCAGAGCTCAATCCTTTTGATACCGTAGGTATTTGGGATGAGTCAATTTTCCCCTTAGAGGGAGTGTGAGCCGAATGGCTAAATCTGATAATAATAATAATAATAATGGAGTTTTTTTGTCTGTTCTTCTATCAGGCGCGGCCCCCTGCGAATGGGGGATGCTTTCTGGGTATTCGTAGCGCCAATAATCAGAGAGTAGCAGGGATACTTGCCGTGGAACAAAAACTGACACCGGGCAGTAGGTATAAAATGCACACCCATGAGAATGGAGAATGATAATTTATGTTTAGGATCGCTGCCTGGGGATCGCCAGGGCACGTCTGGAGCCGGCACTGGACGTGACAGCATGCGGGACGTCGGTGGCAGGGTGTTGAGGAGGCGGGCCCCTGTCATACAATCAGCTACAGCCCAACCACAACCACAACCACAAGCGAGCCAAACAACAACAAGAGCTCCACCCGCCGAAGGTGCTGCGCTGGATCATCAGCCGGCGCTCACTCAAGCGGGACGACCGAGGCAGCGCATGAAATGGACTGTGTCCATTAACGAAAACATTTTGCGCTTCTACTACAAGGTGACAAACCTCGGTCAAGAAACAATCGGCTATCGACAACAACTGTATGTCGAATTTTGCAGGACGTACCCAGATATTCAAGTATCGGAGCAACGAGTATCTGACCAATACCGGGTAATTATAAGAAACAACCTTATCCCGGAGACTAGACGCAATATCATCAGAAGCGAAGTCGAACGGGAGATTCATAACAATGTAGTGGTTGAAGATCAAGTCCCTGTTGAAGTTAATGAGCAGATTCCTGAGCTTGCCATACAAGAAACTCAACCTAACAATACAGAGCAGGAAAACAACGAGTTACGTGATAACCTAGTAAGCGAAATGGCGCGTGCGGTATAGGATTTTAATGGAACAAACCCACTTAGCAGACCACCGCTACCACGAATAAACTCTTGTAAGAAACTAGGGGCGCTGGTACAAATTGTGAACACTGAAGTTCTACCCAATTATGTCGTAGAAGCCCACACATTAGAATATTTGCACATGCTTATCTACTCTGCAGCAACAGCAATTGCTAATGTAATGGGCATTAAGATCAGAACGCGACGGGGGTACTAACAACGTAAGGACTGGTAACAGAATTGCACCCTGGGAAAAAAGACTGCTCGGAAAAATTGAATTACTGCGTAGGGATATTGGTCAAGTCACCGAATATATACGAGGTGTAAGAAGTAGAAATGTCATCAGGAGAGCTGAAGAAATAATACTGAGTACTGCAAGACACTCAAGATATGATCCAGAAAACAACACAGCCCAACAGTGCCTGGATACATTAAAACAAAAACTCTCCGTTTATTCAGGACGACTAAGAAGGTACAAAGTGAGTAACAACCGAAAATCCGACAATGCTCTTTTTGAAAGTTCTGAGAAGGCGTTCTATCGAAAACTCAATTCCACTGTAGAACGTGTCGATAAGACTTACCCAAGCCAAGAAGAAATTCATGAGTTTTGGGGAAATCAACTTTCCACACCAGCTGCTCTTAACAACAATGCTGGATGGATAGAAGATTCGACACAGAACTGCCAACACTATACTACTACTCTCTACGAACCCTTCACCACTAAAGAAGTCTCAAATATCATCAAAAAGCTTCATAACTGGAAATCTCCTGGACCAGACGGAGTTCAAAACTTCTGGCTTAAGAAGTTTTGGAGTGTTCATGATTGCTTATTAACACTAATTAATAATGTTATTTCTAATCCGCAGGAAACACCATTATTTCTAACTCAGGGAACCACTTATTTAATACCGAAGGAAAAAAATAACACCAAAGATCCAGCCAAATACCGCCCAATTGCTTGTCTTCCAACTTTGTATAAATTAGTCACATCCTGTGTAGCCCGGCGTATCTACCAACACTGTGCTCTGAACAATATCATAGAGCCTCAACAGAAAGGATGCGCTAAGGGTTCCATGGGTTGCAAAGAACAACTTATCATCGACTCAGTCATTTCTAATCAAGCATATTCCAAAAAAAGGAACCTATTTACTGCCTTCATTGATTACAAGAAGGCCTTTGGTTCAGTGCCGCATGAATGGCTTATAGATATATTGAGAATATATAAAGTCGATGATAATATAGTGACCTTTTTAGAGCATATAATGACGGAGTGGAAGACTAGAATTCACCTTCAAATACCTGGTGAAAATAACATCGAAACTGAAAATATCGCAATCAGCCGGGGTCTGTTTCAAGTAGATTCGTTGAGTCCTCTGTGGTTCTGTTTAGCTATGAACCCACTATCTCAGCTATTAAACGCCACAGACGCCGGTTTTAGCATCAAAAATAACAACAATGTGGTGGCGAAGCTTAATCATTTATTGTTCATGGATGATTTGAAATTAATGGCTTCCACTCGAAACCAACTCGATGAGATGCTAAAAACTGTAGAATCCTTTTCAAATGACATTAGTATGCACTTCGGACTAGACAAGTGCCGTGTTTTAAAAATAGTCAGAGGAAAAGTACAGCCCGGAGGATTCGATATGCAAAATGGCCAGAACATCGAGGCCATGGGTGAAAACGATATTTATAAATATCTTGGAGTAAAGCAAGCGCGGAAAATTGACCATAAGCAAATGAAAACTGAGATAACAGCGGAGTTTATACGAAGGGTAAAACAGCTGCTTCGTTCACGCCTTAACAGTAGAAATTTGTTTAAGGCACTAAACACCTACGCATGCTCCGCGCTTAGCTATTCGTTTGGCATTGTTAAGTGGACAAAAACGGACATAGAGAATCTTCAGCGAAAAGTAAGAACACACCTCACAAAGGCACAAAAACACCATCCTAAAAGTGCAGTAGAAAGAACGACATTACCACGGAATCTAGGAGGAAGAGGACTAATGGATAGAGGTGAGCAATTAGATAAACAAATTGCTAATTTAAGAACTTACCTTCAGATGCAAGCTGAGACATCTACTCTATATCGCGCTATCTCCGCAGTAGATGACACAACACCAATCAAACTGAGGGAACCAGAAATGCGCATAAACCACCTCACTAAAGACGAAAAAATGCGCACCTGGATGGGTAAACCTCTGCACGGGCGACATCACAATGAGGTCAGCCAAGACTATGTCGACAATACAGCGTCGAACTCTTGGTTGACATCAGGAAAGATGTTCCCTGAAACGGAGGGTTCCTTACTGGCCATTCAGGATCAGGTTATACCAACCAGAAATTACCTGAAATATATCGTCAAAGACCCTCAGGTTCAAAACGACAGATGCCGATATGGATGTCAAGCCCAAGAAACCATCCAACATCTTACAGGAGGCTGCCAGGCATTTGCTGCAACTGGATATAAGGAAAGGCATGACGCAGTGGGAAAGATCCTTCATCAAGAGATAGCTATCAAGCTGGGACTTCTCCAAACGGACCATCTTCCATATTACCAATACGTACCTGAGAGTATGCTTGAGGATGTCAACTACAAGCTATACTGGGACCGCACTGTGCTCACAGACCAAACAGTGGCACATAATAGACCAGATCTCGTACTAGTTAATAAATAAACAAGACAAACAACACTAATTGATGTGGCGATACCTAGCAACAATAATCTACGTAGTAAATTTACTGAAAAGATCGCCAAGTACAGAGATCTGGAAATTCAAATACGAAGACAATGGAGAATGCAAAGTATCCAGACGATACCTATTGTTATGTCTACTACTGGAGTCATTCCGAAGAACCTCCTCGAAAGCATAAAAAGGCTGGGTCTAAATGAGCATCTTTACAAGACCATGCAGAAAGCTGTACTACACGCAACAGCCAGATGTGTACGAAAATTTCTGGGAGATACACCTGCATACCAAGTCACCTAGGGCTCGATAACATGAAAAGAGTCCCACGAGAGCTCAATCCTTTTGATACCATAGGTATCTGGGATGAGTCAATTTTCCCCTTAGAGGGAGTGTGAGCCGTATGGCTAAATCTGGATAATAATAATAATAATAATCGGAGCAAAGAGTATCAGATCAATACCGGGTAATTATAAGGAACAACCTTATCCCAGAGACTAGACGCAATTCTATCAAAAGCGAAGTTGAACGGGAGATTAATAACCAAGAACAAGTTTTAGATCAAGTCCCTAATGAAATCCTCGATGAGCAGACTCCTGAGATTCCCATGCCATAAACTCAACCTGATAATACACAGCAGGAAAAAAACGAGTTGTGCGATAGTCTAGCAAACCAAATGGCTCGTGCCGTACAAGAGTTTAATGGAACAAACCCACTTAGCAGACCACGGCTACCACGAATAAACTCTTGTAAGAAACTAGGTGCGCTGTTACAAATTGTGAACACTAAAGTCCTACCCAACTATGTCGTAGAAGCACACAAGTTGGAATATTTGCATATGCTAATCTACTGTGCAGCAACAGCAATTGCTAATGTAATGGGCGTTAAGATCAGAACACGACGGGTTACTAATAACGAAAGAACTGGTAACAGAATTGCACCTTGGGAAAAAAGACTGCTCGGAAAAATCGAATTATTACGTAGGGATATTGGTATACTCACAGAATTCATACGAGGTGTAACAAGTAGAAAAGTCGTCAGAAGAGCTGAAGAAATAATCCTGACTACCGCAGGACACTCAAGATATGATCCAGAAAACAACACAGCCCATCAGTGTCTGGATACATTAAAACAAAAGCTCTCCGTTTATTCTGGACGACTAAGGAGGTACAAAGTTAGTAACAACCGTAAAAGCGACAATGTTCTTTTTGGAAGTTCTGAAAAGGCGTTCTATCGAAAACTCAATTCCACTGTAGAACGTGTCGATAAGACTTACCCAAGCCAAGAAGAAATTCATGAGTTTTGGGGAAATCAACTTTCCACGCCAGCTGCTCTTAACAACAAAGCTGGATGGATAGAAGATACGACACAGAACTGCCAACACTATACTACTACT
The DNA here is from genome assembly GCF_917563875.1 of Diabrotica virgifera virgifera. Taxonomy (NCBI): domain Eukaryota; kingdom Metazoa; phylum Arthropoda; class Insecta; order Coleoptera; family Chrysomelidae; genus Diabrotica; species Diabrotica virgifera. The sequence goes on along the minus strand of NC_065446.1, from coordinate 142,797,930 downwards.
CTCTACGAACCCTTCACCACTAAAGAAGTCTCAAATATCATCAAAGAGCTTCATAACTGAAATCTCCTGGACCAGACGGAGTTCAAAACTTCTGGCTTAAGAAGTTTTGGAGTGTTCATGATTGCTTATCAACACTAATTAATAATGTTATTTCTAATCCGCAGGAAACACCATTATTTCTAACTCAGGGAACCACTTATTTAATACCGAAGGATCAAAATAACACCCAAGATCCAGCCAAATACCGCCCAATTACTTGCCTTCCAACTTTGTATAAATTAGTCACATCCTGTGTAGCCCGGCGTATCTACCAACACTGTGCTCTGAACAATATCATCGAGCCTCAACAGAAAGGATGCGCTAAGGGTTCCATGGGTTGCAAAGAACAGCTTATCATCGACTCAGTCATTTCTAATCAAGCATATTCCAAAAAAAGGAACCTATTTACTGCCTTCATTGATTACAAGAAGGCCTTTGATTCAGTGCCGCATGAATGGCTTATAGATATATTGAGAATATATAGAGTCGATGATAACATAGTGACCTTTTTAGAGCATATAATGACGGAGTGGAAGACTAGAATTCACCTTCAAATACCTGGTGAAAATAACATCGAAACTGAAAATATCGCAATCAGCCGGGGTCTGTTTCAAGGAGATTCGTTGAGTCCTCTGTGGTTCTGTTTAGCTATGAACCCACTATCTCAGCTATTAAACGCCACAGACGCAGGTTTTAGCATCAAAAATAACAACAATGTGGTGGCGAAGCTTAATCATTTATTGTACATGGATGATTTGAAATTAATTGCTTCCACTCGAAACCAACTCGATGAGATGCTAAAAACTGTAGAATCCTTTTCAGATGACATTAGTATGCACTTCGGACTAGACAAGTGCCGTGTTTTAAAAATAGTCAGAGGAAAAGTACAGCCCGGAGGATTCGATATGCAAAATGGCCAGAACATCGAGGCCATGGGTGAAAACGATATTTATAAATATCTTGGAATAAAGCAAGCGCGGAGAATTGACCATAGACAAATGAAAACAGAGATAACTACTGAGTTTATACGAAGAGTAAAACAGTTGCTTCGCTCACACCTTAATAGTAGAAATTTGTTTAAGGCATTAAACACCTACGCATATTCCGCGCTTAGCTATTCATTTCGCATTGTTAAGTGGACAAAAACGGACATAGAAAATCTTCAGCGAAAAGTAATAACGCACCTCACAAAGGCACAAAACCACCATCCAAAAAGTGCAGTAGAAAGAACGACATTAGACCCACTATCTCAGCTATTGAACTCCACAGACGCAGGTTTTAGCATCAAAAATAACAACAATGTGGTGGCGAAGCTTAATCATTTATTGTATATGGATGATTTGAAATTAATGGCTTCCACTCTAAACCAACTCGATGAGATGCTAAAAACTGTAGAAACTTTTTCTAATGATATTAGCATGCACTTCGGATTAGACAAGTGCCGTATTTTAAATATAGTCTAAGGAAAAGTACAGCCCGGAGGATTCGATATGCAAAATGGCCAGAACATCAAGGCCATGGGTGAAAACGATATATATAAATATCTTGGAGTAAAGCAAGCGCTTAGAATTGACCATAAACAAATGAAAACAGAGATAACTACTGAGTTTATACGAAGAGTAAAACAGTTGCTTCGCTCACACCTTAATAGCAGAAATTTGTTTAAGGCATTAAACACCTACGCATGTTCCGCGCTTAGCTATTCATTTGGCATTGTTAAGTGGACCAAAACGGACATAGAAAATCTTCAGCGAAAAGTAATAACGCACCTTACAAAGGCACAAAACCACCATCCAAAAAGTGCAGTAGAAAGAACGACATTACCGCGGAATTTAGGAGGAAGAGGCCTTATGGATATAGGTGAGCAATTAGACAAACAAATAGCTAATTTAAGATCTTATTTTCAGATGCAGGCTGAAACATCTACTCTACATCGCGCTATCTGCGCAGTAGATGACACAACACCGATAAAACTGAGGGAAGCAGAACTGCTCATAAACCACCTTACTAAGGACGAAAAAGTGCGCCCCTGGATGGGTAAACCTCTGCACGGGCGACATCCCAATGAGGTCAGCCAAGATTATGTCGACAATATAGCGTCGAACTACTGGTTGATATCAGGAAAGATGTTCCCTGAAACGGAGGGTTCATTACTGGCCATTCAGGATCAGGTTATACCAACCAGAAATTACCTGAAATATATTATCAAAGACCCTCATGTTCAAAACGACAGATGCCGATATGGATGTCAAGCCCAAAAAACCATCCAACATCTTACAGGGGGCTGCCAGGCATTTGCTGCAACTGAGTACAAGGAACGGCATGACGCAGTGGGAAAAATCCTTCATCAGGAGATAGCTATCAAGCTGGGACTTCTACAAACCGACCATCTCCCATATTATCAATACGTCCCTGAGAGTATGCTTGAGGATGGCAACTACAAGCTATACTGGGACCGCACTGTTCTCACAGACCAAACATTGGCGCATAATAGACCAGATCTCATATTAGTCAATAAATTAACGAGACAAACAAACCTCATTGATGTGGCGATTCCTAACAACAATAATCTACGTACTAAATTTACTGAAAAGATCGCCAAGTACAGAGATCTGGAAATTCAAATACGGAGACAATGGCGAATGCAAAGTACCCAGACGATACCGATTATTATGTCTACTACTGGAGTCATTCCGAAGACCCTCCTCGAAAGCATAAAAAAGCTGGGTCTTAATGAACATATTTATAAGACCATACAGAAAGCAGTACTACTCGCAACGGCCAGATGTGTACGAAAATTTTTGGGAGATACACCTGCATACCAAGTCACCTAGGGCTCGATAACACGGAAAGAGTCCCACCAGAGCTCAATCCTTTTGATACCGTAGGTATCTGGGATGAGTCAATTTTCCCCTTAGAGGGAGTGTGAGCCGTATGGCTAAATCTGGATAATAATAATAATAATAAGTCCTGTGGGAGTTTTTTGTCAGTTCTTCTATCAGGCGCGGCCCCCTGCGAATGGGGGATGCTTTCTGGGTATTCGTAGCGCCAATGCCCAGAGAGTAGCAGGGATACTTGCCGTGGAAGAAAAACTGACACCTGGCAGTAGGTATAAAATGCACACCCATGAGAATGGAGATTAATAATTTATGTTTAGAATCGCTGCCTGGGGATCGCCAGGGCACGTCTGGAGCCGGCGCTGGACGTGACAGCATGCGGGACGTCGGTGGCAGGGTGTTGAGGAGGCGGGCCCCTGTCATACAATCAGCTACAGCCCAACCACAACCACAACCACAAGCGAGCCAAACAACAACAAGAGCTTCACCCGCCGTAGGTGCTGCGCTGGATCATCAGCCGGCGCTCACTCAAGCGGGACGACCGGGGCAGCGCATGAAATGGACTGTGTCCATTAATAAAAACATTTTGCGCTTCTATTACAAGGTGACAAACCTCGGTCAAGAAACAATCGGCTACCGACAACAGCTGTATGCCGAATTTTGCAGGACTTACCCAGATATTCAAATATCGGAGCAAAGAGTATCAGATCAATACCGGGTAATTATAAGGAACAACCTTATCCCAGAGACTAGACGCAATTCTATCAAAAGCGAAGTTGAACGGGAGATTAATAACCAAGAACAAGTTTTAGATCAAGTCCCTAATGAAATCCTCGATGAGCAGACTCCTGAGATTCCCATGCCAGAAACTCAACCTGATAATACACAGCAGGAAAACAACGAGTTGTGCGATAGTCTAGCAAACGAAATGGCTCGTGCCGTACAGGAGTTTAATGGAACAAACCCACTTAGCACACCAACGCTACCACGAATAAACTCTTGTAAGAAACTAGGTGCGCTGTTACAAATTGTGAACACTAAAGTCCTACCCAACTATGTCGTAGAAGCTCACAAGTTGGAACATTTGCATAGGCTAATCTACTGTGCAGCAACAGCAATTGCTAATGTAATGGGCGTTAAGATCAGAACACGACGGGTTACTAATAACGAAAGAACTGGTAACAGAATTGCACCTTGGGAAAAAAGACTTCTCGGAAAGATCGAATTATTACGTAGGGATATTGGTATAGCACAGAATTCATACGAGGTGTAACAAGTAGAAAAGTCGTCAGAAGAGCTGAAGAAATAATCCTGACTACCGCAAGACACTCAAGATATGATCCAGAAAACAACACAGCCCATCAGTGTCTGGAAACATTAAAACAAAAGCTCTCCGTTTATTCAGGACGACTAAGGAGGTACAAAGTTGGTAACAATCGCAAAAGCGACAATGTTCTTTTTGGAACTTCTGAAAAGGCGTTCTATCGAAAACTCAATTCCACTGTAGAATGTGTCGATAAGACTTACCCAAGCCAAGAAGAAATTCATGAGTTTTGGGGAAATCAACTTTCCACGCCAGCTGCTCTTAACAACAATGCTGGATGGATAGAAGATACGACACAGAACTGCCAACACTATACTACTACTCTCTACGAACCCTTCACCACTAAAGAAGTCTCAAATATCATCAAAGAGCTTCATAACTGAAATCTCCTGGACCAGACGGAGTTCAAAACTTCTGGCTTAAGAAGTTTTGGAGTGTTCATGATTGCTTATTAACACTAATTAATAATGTTATTTCTAATCCGCAGGAAACACCATTATTTCTAACTCAGGGAACCACTTATTTAATTCCGAAGGATTAAAATAACACCCAAGATCCAGCCAAATACCGCCCAATTACTTGTCTTCCAACTTTGTACAAATTGGTCACATCCTGTGTAGCCCGGCGTATCTACCAACACTGTGCTCTGAACAATATCATAGAGCCTCAGAGAAAGGATGCGCTAAGGGTTCCATGGGTTGCAAAGAACAACTCATCATCGACTCAGTCATTTCTAACCAGGCATATTCCAAAAAGAGGAATCTTTTTACTGCCTTCATTGATTACAAGAAGGCCTTTGATTCAGTGCCGCATGAATGGCTTATAGATATATTTAGAATATATAAAGTCGACGAAAATATAGTGACCTTTTTAGAGCATATAATTACGGAGTGGAAGACTAGAATTCACCTTCAAATACCTGGTGAAAATAACATCGAAACTCAAAATATCGCAATCAGCCGGGGCCTGTTTCAAGGAGATTCGTTGAGTCCACTGTGGTTCTGTCTAGCTATGAACCCATTATCTCAGCTATTGAACTCCACAGACGCAGGTTTTAGCATAAAAAATAACAACAATGTGGTGGCGAAGCTTAATCATTTATTGTATATGGATGATTTGAAATTAATGGCTTCCACTCGAAACCAACTCGATGAGATGCCTAAAAACTGTAGAAACTTTTTCTAATGATATTAGCATGCAGTTTGGACTAGACAAGTGCCGTATTTTAAATATAGTCAGAGGAAAAGTACAGCCCGGAGGATTCGATATGCAAAATGGCCAGAACATCGAGGCCATGGGTGAAAACGATATGTATAAATATCTTGGAGTAAAGCAAGCGCGGAGAATTGACCATAAACAAATGAAAACAGAGATTACTACTGAGTTTATACGAAGGGTAAAGCAGCTGCTTCGCTCACACCTTAATAGTAGAAATTTGTTTAAGGCACTAAACACCTACGCAGGTTCCGCGCTTAGCTATTCATTTGGCATTGTTAAGTGGACAAAAACGGACATAGAAAATCTTCAGCGAAAAGTAAGAACGCACCTCACAAAGGCACAAAAACACCATCCAAAAAGTGCAGTAGAAAGAACGACATTACCACGGAATTTAGGAGGAAGAGGACTTATGGATATAGGTGAGCAATTAGACAAACAACTTGCTAATTTAAGATCTTATTTTCAGATGCAGGCTGAAACATCTAATCTACATCGCGCTATCTGCGCAGTAGATGACACAATACCGATAAAACTGAGGGAAGCAAAACTTCGCATAAACCACCTTACTAAGGACGAAAAAGTGCGCGCCTGGATGGGTAAACCTCTGCACGGGCGATATCCCAATGAGGTCAGCCAAGATTATGTCGACAATATAGCGTCGAACTACTGGTTGACATCAGGAAGGATGTTCCCTGAAACGGAGGGTTCATTACTGGCCATTCAGGATCAGGTTATACCAACCAGAAATTACCTGAAATATATCATCAAAGACCCTCATGTTCAAAACGACAGATGCCGATATGGATGTCAAGCCCAAGAAACCATCCAACATCTTACAGGGGGCTGCCAGGCATTTGCTGCAACTGAGTACAAGGAACGGCATTACGGAGTGGGAAAAATCCTTCATCAGGAGATAGCTATCAAGCTGGGACTTCTCCAAACCGACCATCTCCCATATTATCAATACGTCCCTGAGAGTATGCTTGAGGTTGGCAACTACAAGCTATACTGGGACCCCACTGTGTTAACAGACCAAACAGTGGCGCATAATAGACCAGATCTCGTATTAGTCAATAAATTAACGAGACAAACAACCCTCATTGATGTGGCGATTCCTAACAACAATAATCTACGTACTAAATTTACTGAAAAGATCGCCAAGTACAGAGATTTGGAAATTCAAATACGGAGACAATGGAGAATGCAAAGTACCCAGACGATACCGATTATTATGTCCACTACTGGAGTCATTCCGAAGACCCTCCTCAAAAGCATAAAAAAGCTGGGTCTTAATGAACATCTTTATAAGACCATGCAGAAAGCAGTACTACTCGCAACGGCCAGATGTGTACGAAAATTTTTGGGAGATACACCTGCATACCAAGTCACCTAGGGCTCGATAACACGGAAAGAGTCTCACCAGAGCTTAATCCTTTTGATACCGTAGGTATCTGGGATGAGTCAATTTTCCCCTTAGAGGGAGTGTGAGCCGTATGGCTAAATCTGGATAATAATAATCTCTGAAGTATGTAGATAACAATGGGATTTGTCCTAAATATTTAAACACATTAAAAAAGGAGTTGTTAGTTTTTAAACATTTTGTCATCATATTTCGTTAGTTTCATGTTTACTTAAAAAAGTTGAGTGACAAACTTTTTAGTTTATAATTTTAATAAACAAAACAATAAAATATAGGTAATTCATGAAGAAGTTTTTTGGAAAATTTTAAGTCAAAATATACTTCTTCTTCTTCTTTCTCGAAACTCCTTATGCCCCTCAGGGGCGTCGGAGGTTTTATTCATCCTCTATCCATGTCTTCCATTTCTTGCGGTCCTTTGCTAACTCTTTCATTTGTTGATGTGTTTTCCCTTTTTCCTGCCCAATTTCTATAATCTGATCGATCCATCTCTTCCTTGGCCTCCCTTTCCTTCTTTTACCATATCTTTTTGATTCCATCACCTGCTTTGGTAGTCTTCCCTGATCTATTCTGTTAATGTGTCCATACCATTTTAATGTTCTTTTTTGTATCTTGGGTGTTATCGATTCCTGTTTCAGTCTTTGTCTAATATCTTCATTTCTTATTCTGTCCAATTTCGTTTTTCCTGCTATTTTTCTTAGCTGCTTCATCTCCGCTGCGTTTATTGTACTGTCTATTTTTGCATTGTTTACCCATGTCTCACTTGTATATATTAAAGTTGGTACAGAGATTGCGTTGTATACCTTCAGTTTTCTTTATTTATCTATTTCTTCCTTTCCAAATAGTGTTTTATTTAGCGCATAGTAGATCTTATTTGCTTTTTTCGCTCCGTATGAAATTTCTTGATCTATCTTTCCATCCTCTGATATTATTACTCCAAGTTGTTCTGAAGCTAATTCCTTGTGGCATTTTTATAATGAACTATTTTAAATGGGAAATAAGCCACAATTTTACCAAAAAAAAAAAATGAATTTATTAACGTTTCGACGCCCAAGTCGGGTGTCGTTTTCAAAATACAAAATAAAACTAAATAAATAAAAATGTTGTTGCTTAGTAAAAAATTCTTCTAATAATTTATTTAATCTGACTCATTTATATCGGCAATTCAGGCATGTTTTATACATTTTAAAGTAGAAGACTTTAAAATGATATTGCCAATATTGATGAGTTGCGTTTCCTGCGACGACTTTACTAAAAGATAGTTCATTCGATTACATGAAATCAACCCCAACTCAAAAATATCCGCCAAAAAAATCATAGCATGTGATCTGTCTTTAAAAAGACAACAAATGCAACGATGGCAGTAAAATTCTCGAGCTAGAGATTCCATAGTAAATCACTAGGGAAAACCAGGAAAAAACCTCGTGATACTATCCCGACATCGTAAGTATTTGGTCTTACATTTAGTTTACTCTCAAAACTAATACCAAATTCTGACTTTAATGTATGTATGCTATTTTAAATTATAAATAATATTAATAATACATAGATGTTATATAAATAAAACTAAAATATAAAATATGTACTAACCCGATATGTTAATGACTTATTAATCGTGGTATTTTCTTTCTATTTACTTCCTCTTTTAGTATGGGTAACCACATCCTACTCCGTTCTACCGAGGAATTTGCAACACAATTGTTTTAATTTAGCATAATTAGAGCCGCTTCTTTGATTTTTCTCTTTTTACTATATGTTTCTTTCAGGACTATACTTGAATCTCTCCACCGAACTCTATGTTCATTATCCCATGCGCGTTGACATATTTGAGATCTATCAAATTCTCTATTTTTAATATAAGACTGATGTTCACTTATTCTAACGTCTAATGGTCTTGATGTTTCACCTAAATAAAATTGTTCGCATTCACAAGGTATTTTATAAACACAATTCTTTCTTTTTTCTTGTTCATTGTTAGGTTTAGTTTTAGATAGAATAGATCTCAATGTGTTTGTTGTTTTGAATGTTGTTGAAATTTTGAATTTATTTCCTATTTTTTTAAGTTTCTCGGATAGTCCTTTTATATATGGTATTGATATTCTCCTCGCATTATTTCTTGTGGATGTTATAGGATCCCTTTCTACGTTGTTCTGTTCCATTCGATCCATTCTTGACAATTCCTTATTTATAAACGATAAAGGTTAATCATTTTTTAATAAAACAGATGTTAACAAATGTTTTTCTTCTAAAAATGAATTTTCGTTAGAACAAGTAATTTTGGCTCTATCATATAAGGATTTAATGATTCCCTTTTTAACGTTGATGTTGTGATTTGATTTGTAATTGAGATATCTGTTAGTGTGTGTTGGTTTCCTATGCACTTGAGTCTCATATCTAGTATCGTTCTTTGAGACTAAAACATCGAGGAAAGGTAGACTGTTATTACATTCCTTTTCCATTGTAAATTTTATTGTCTCTTCTTGATCGTTTATAATATTTAGGAATGTATCCAACAATTCTGATCTATGAGGCAATATTGAAAACACATCATCTACATATCTCCACCATACAGTGGGTTTTAAATTTTGTTTAGAAATGATATTAGTTTCGAAATCCTCCATAAATATATTAGCCAATAATGCAGATAAAGAGGAGCCCATTGCTAGACCAAAACATCATGTAATCGAATGAACTATCTTTTAGTAAAGTCGTCCCAGGAAACGCAACTCATCAATATTGGCAATATCATTTTAAACTCTTCTACTTTAAAATGTAATACATGCCTGAATTGCCGATATAAATGAGTCAGATTAAATAAATTATTAGAAGAATTTTTTACTAAGCAACAACATTTTTATTTATTTAGTATTATTTTGTATTTTGACAACGACACCCGACTTGGGCATCGAAACGTTAATAAATTCATTTTTTTGGTAAAATTGTGGCTTCTTTCCCATTTAAAATAGTTCATTATTACTCCAAGGTATTCAAACGTCGAGACTGTTTCTATTATTTCGTTTTTGCACCTAAATATCGTTTGGTATATTTCTTCCCTTTTCTTTTGGGTTACTAGCATGGTCTTCGTTTTCTTTACATTTACCTCCATTTGTAAATTTTCTATTTCCTCCACCCAGATATCGATTAATTTTTGCATTTTCTCTTTATTGTCTGCTATTATTACTAAGTCATCTGCATATAGTAATCCCTTCATTCTCACTGGTACTAAATTCCAGTACCGTATTGTTGACTGTAATTGCCTTGACTTTCTTTTAGCACTCTTCATTACTCTATCCATTACTAATATAAACAAAACTGGGCTAAGACTGTCCCCTTGTTTTATTCCTCTCCTTAGGTTTATTATTGGCGATCTGTTTCCGTTTATTTGTACTTTAGCAAGTACGTTCCTATATGTACTTTTTGCCACGCTTACTATCTTTTGCGGAATTTGCAGATCTTCCATTACTGACCACATTACTTCTCTATTTATAGAATCAAAAGCAGCTTTAATATCTATAAACGTAATATACAAGTCTTCTCCTATTTCGTTTTTTCTTTCAATTATATTTCTCAGTATGTATATATTATCTGTTGTTCCTCTTTCCTTCCTAAAAGCCGCTTGTTCTTCTTCTAGTTTTCCTTCCAGTTCTTTTTTGAGCTTCCTTTCTATTATCCCGGTGTAGACTTTATATGCCACTGATAATAAGCATATAGCCCTATAGTTATCACATTCCGCTTCATCTCCTTTCTTGTGTATTCGTATCAATAAATTTTCTTCCCAGTCTTTCGGTATCTTTTCTGTTCTCCATGCTTCCCTCATTATTTCCAGTAGTCAAAGCTTGCCTCGTTCTCCCACATACTTCATCATCTCCGGATCTATGTCATCGGCACCTCCCGCTTTTCCAATCTTTATTTTTGCCAATCCTTCTTCAATATTTTTGATATGAATTTCGTCAGGGTTAGTCACCACTAACGCGACGGAAGATTACAGCGAAATGGTAAAAGATTTGAAAAAAATTTAAATTGAATAGTTTGTAAGTTAATAAAAGCTACATTTTAAAATTATTTTGAAATATTCAGGGTGTCCCAATAAATGGCGGCGTATCAAAGTTATATCTGTTTATGGAACACCCTGTATTTTATTGAATTTTTTAATTGTCGGCAAAAAATAAGGTATAGTTTCATAAGGCTTATCTATACCTATGTACAGAGTGTTCTGAGTTATGTTGACTTTTCTTAAAATGTAAAGTTTTAAAAGAAGGCTTATTCTCAAGTTATTTACGAAATTATAAAAACATTATAGACCAAGAGGCAGCGCTGAAAAATCTATTGGAATTTACTAAAGCTAGATTTTTCACAGTTGATTACCCTGAGTGTGTAGAGAAACATACTGCGGTCGGTCAAGCGAAACGTAGAACAGGGGTTACTGAGGGGGTATCAAAGTTGCTTTTCTACAAAGGTAATTATTTCCATTTACTTAGGCTAAACATCAGTACACATATTCTAAATTAACTATAAATAAAAGTTATTATGGTCGGTCAGCTGTATAACGGGACAGAGCCGGTCGGTCGGCCCTAATAGTCGATTGAGGAAATGAAGCATTTTGGCTCGCAATTTTTTCGTCCAGCATGGATTTACTTGAAATTTTCACAGAAGGTAGGGAATAGTCCAAGGATCAGTTTATATATCATGCCGCTATCATACGCTAAAACCTTGGGGGTGGTTGCCACCCCATCTCGGGGGTGGAAATTTTTTATTGCGTTTTAACCATGCAATTCGATGGAAAAAGTGATTCTAAAAAAAAAATGTTACATTTTACATTTTCTTCGTAAAACTAATATTTTTCGAGTTATTCGCGCTTGAAAATAACAGTTTTTCGATGAAAAAATCGACTTTTTTAGAATATTGTTTAAAAGGGTTTTTGAGAATACCTCGAAAAATATGCATTTAATCAAAAAAACTGTAGATATCAAAATCGTATCTTATAGTAAGACAAACCAAATTCTTTTCCTATAATATCTTTAAGACCAATACAAACCGAGATACGGCATGTTAAAAGTTAGCTTTTTTCGTCAAATGCATAATTTGAAACATTCAAAGCCAAATAATGGGAAAAATTTGCATTTTTTTCAGGAAAACTTAAATAATCTTTTTTCAAATATACAATTGGACCTTTAAAAAAAAAATAAAAGGTTTTTAGCATGAAAATTAAGCGACTTATAATCAAGAAAAGTCGGTACCTGCTTTTCTCTACGAAAAAATCAGTGAAAGCAACCCCCTAACTACCTTCCTAATTCAAAATTAGTCTTCACCTTTCTGCAGTTCCTTTTATATTTATACTATCAATACACTCAAGAAGTTTGACGCATTTAAAATGTCTAATTGTGGAAAAATTGGAGTTTATAAAAAAATTATTTTATGTTTTTATCGAAAGATCCCAAAAAAAAATTGTAAACGACTAAATTATAGCTTGTTTAATGACTAAAATTACCCTGTGCATAGATTTTCATCACAGTGAACAGTTAGCCAGATATAGCTGTTTAAAACCTCTATTTACCAGCAAACACCCCTTGTTCGAGCCCTTTAAACCCGCCCCAATTAAAAACTAAGGGATCTTACGGAATTTAATTTACACAGTCTTATAGCTCTTTAAAAATCCTACAAAATCATTTTCGAAGAAACTTGTTATCGCCAAAAATACATAGAATATTTTTCGAGGTATTCTCAAAAAAACCCTCTAAAAAAGTCGATTTTTTCGTCGAAAAACTGTTATTTTCAAGCGCGAATAACTAGAAAAATATTAGTTTTACGAAAAAAATTTAAAAAACATTTTTTCTTAGGATAATTTTTCCATCGAATTACATGGTTAAAATGTAATAAAAAATACCCACCCCCGAGATGGGGTGGCAACCACCCCCAAGGTTTTAGCATATGATAGCGACATGATATATAAAATGATCCTTGGACTATTCCCTAACTTCTGTGAAAATTTCAAGTAAATCCATGCTGGATGAAAAAATTGCGAGCCAAAATGCTTCATTTCTTCAATCGACTATTGGGGCCGACCGACCGGCTCTGTCCCGTCATACAGCTGACCGACTATAATAACTTTTATTTATATTTAATTTAGAATGTGTGTACTGATGTTCAGCCTTAGTAAATGGAAATAATTACCTTCGTAGGAAAGCAACTTTGATACCCCCTCAGTAACCCCTGTTCTACGTTTCGCTTGACCGACCGCAGTATGTTTCTCTGGACACCCACAGTAATCAACTGTGAAAAATCTAGCTTTAGTAAATTCAAATAGATTTTTCAGCGCTGCCTCTCCGTCTATTACTTTTACATCTAAATACTTGGATATTGGTTGAATGTATTTCATGATTAATTATTAAACATTTGTCTACAGGATGTTCAAAATTTGCAGTTTCATTAGTGGAGTATTCAATGTGTCATATGATGCTTATTTTAAATTGAACACCATGTATATTAACAAATAATTATACTAAATAAATTTATCTCTTTCGAATGGTATATGGATGTCCTATACCTAGGTGTCATAGTTTTTGCGTAATTTACAATTATTTAAATTCTTAATCTGTAAATCGATTTTAAAACAAAAGATGAAGATAATTAGTGTCATTGTATGACATTGTCATTTTATGACAATACGGTCTTGTAACTATCTTATAATTAATGCATTCCATGCTTGGTTATTACACATTTATTTACAGGGTGTTCAAAATTTACAGTTTCATTATTGGATTATTCAATGTAGCATAATATGATGGTTATTTTATTAGAACACCATGTATATTAATCAAGGATTATACTAAACACAGGTTGTTCCTCTTTCGAATGTTATGTGGTATATGTTCTATGACTAGGAGTCATAGTTTTTGCGTAATTTATAGTTTTCTTAAACGGTACATCGATATTAAAAATATTTATAGTCACTCTCGATTTTTAAACCCATCATCTTGGCATAGTTGTTATAGAGTGTCGTTGTAAATAAATATGTAGATATATTTAATAAATTTTTTCGTTATTAAGTAATAATATTAAGAAAATAACTAAATGCAAAATGAACCAATACTTACTATAAGTAAAAAATTATCAGTTATGTAATACATGTTCAAAATGTTTATACAACAAGCGATTTTAAATGATTTGTTTACATTGTTTAACATAGCTGGTGTTATAGACGCAAAAGCGTTCGAAATTCCTAATTTCATAAAAATATCATCTGAAGTAGTAGGGTAGGAAGTGTAGCATTTACAATATTTTTAATATAACCCCATTTAAAAAAATTCATCTTGGTCAATCCTGGTGACCAAGGTGGCCAAATATATGGACCGAATTTATCCATCCATTTATTTCTAAATTTTATGTTGAGGTTGTTCTTAACATCACGTCAAAAATAAGCAGGAGCTCCGTCCAATTGGAGCCACATATTTGTTCGCACGCTAAGTGGAAGGTTTTAAGAAGGATCCACAAAACTTGTTTTAAGAAATTTAAAAGAGCTGCTCTATTCAGATTTTCGTCAAAAAAATATGGATCGATAACGTACTCGCTCAGAATATTGCCCCAAACATTACCACTTCATCGGTGTTGGTGATCAACAGTAAAATGTTTGTTTACTGTATCATAATAAAATGAAAGCTATGTCTATTAACTAGACGATTATTATGAAAAGTAGGTAGATTCGTCTGTACACAATACATTCTTAAAAAAAAATAAGGATCTTCTCCAATTTCTTAAGTATATAAACGAAAAGTTAAACGTTCCTGTTCTGTCTAATGCTGGTGTAGTTGAGTTTTATACGGATGATAGTGGTTTTTCTTATGTATTCTACATACACCCGTTTGACTGATTTCCAATTGACTCGAAATTTTTCACGTACTAGTATTTGGGTTTTCCGTAACCGAAAGCAGGACATCAAGTTTGTTGACTTCATTAAAAATAAATGGTTTATTTTTAATTAACTCTTCGTACCTATGCAACATTACCAGTAACACAGAATCTATCGAGAAATCTCTCAAAAACGTCCTTTTATGGGTGTTTTCTATCAGGATACCTTTAAGCGTAAACTTTAGAAGCTGAGAGACAATTTTAAAAATATTCGCCAATGAAAAGTAGCATGTCTACTCTTTCATAGATATCGTGATTATTCATTTTTAGGAACAATTAAATTTGAATGTAATTGGCTCTGCCAAAGCCATTTTTAAGTAAAAAAAATTTGAATATTATACACCGATGTTTATAGTTTTGATAATTACCAGACCGTACTGTCATAAACTGACAATGTCATACAACAATTACATTAATTAACTTCATCTTTTGTTTTAAAATCGATTTACAGATTAAGAATTTAAATAATTGTAAATTACGCAAAAACTATGACACCTAGGTATACCATTCGAAAGAGGTAAATTTGTTTAGTATAATTTGGATGCAGCCAGAAAGCAGTTTATTAACGAAAAGTCTTGGATTTAAAATATTGTTTATTATATTTTTATTTCAATTATTCTAATTGTTTAAAAAGTAGTAAACTTTGTATCTAGGGCTTTTCGTTTTCCTCGTAATACGAGAGATGTCGCTGTATTGCGTCTCAAAAGGCGGGTTCATCGCATCGCGATGGTTTGCTTTAAAAGAGGCAGAATGTTTGTATTCCCTTCAGAGTTGTGACTGCATAATCTTCACTGATGATGCATAAGGATGCTGAAATAGTTACTATATGGAGATGGTAGTCCAACTCTGAATCGAATTTAAACAAAACCTGCCTTGAACCCTTTTTTATCTTTTTCATTTTTACTCAATTTGTGAGTATTTAGAAACTGTCTTTCGGTCCTTTTCCTAGACGAAGAGAAGGTAAATGCGTGGCCTAAGTGTCCTCTATTTGCTTTCTCCTATTTCGTCGTCTCTATGTGATTATATATTGTAAAATCCGGAGATATGGGATGCAGCCAGAAAGCAGTTTATTAACGAAAAGTCTTGGATTTAAAATATTGTTTATTATATTTTTATTTCAATTATTCTAATTGTTTAAAAAGTAGTAAACTTTGTATCTAGGGCTTTTCGTTTTCCTCGTAATTTAGTATAATTATTTATTAATATATATATGATGTTCCACTTAAAATAAGCATCATATGACACATTGAATACTCCACTAATGAAACTGTAAATTTTGAACACCCTGTAGACAAATGTGTAATAATTAATCATGGAATACATTCAACCAATATTATTTAGATGTAAAAGTAATGTTTTTATTTTTTATAATTTCGTAAATAACTTGAGAATAAGCCTTATTTTAAAACTTTACATTTTAAGAAGTCAACATAACTCAGAACACTCTGTACATAGGTATAGGGAAGCCTTATGAAACTATACCTTATTTTTTTAGGACAATTAAAAATTCAATAAAATACAGGGTGTTCCATAAGAAAAAATAAAACTTTGATACGCCGCCATTTATTGGGACACCCTGTATATTTCAAAATAATTTTAAAATGTAGCATTTATCAACTTACAAACTATTCAATTTAAATTTTTTTTAAATCTTTTACCATTTCGCCGTAATCTTCCGTCGCGTTAGTGGTGACTCACCCTGTATACAATAGGAAAAAAGTTATTTTACTTCATAAACAAGCGGCACACCCCAAAAAACGCTTATATCTCGAGATCCTGACCACGGTGTGGTGAATGGCTAATTTTGATCATACTTTATGATTTTGATAACAAAAATTCGTATTTTGCTCTTCTTAAGAATTTTGCAATATGCGGTTGCGTCATTCTTCTTCCGAACATTCTTCGTCCTCAAACAACTTCTTGGGCCGTTTCTATAATATGCTTCTATAAGTTTTATAGTAAAAGGTCAAAAAGGAGAAAGGTCAAAAACAGATTAATAATAGCATAGGAATGTTAAAATCATAATAAATTGTATGAATAAAAAATATATACAGGGTGAGGCAGATAAAAGTCCTATTAGAAATATTTCGAGAACTAAAGGAAACAGAATCATGAAAATTGGAATGAAGGGGTTTTAAAGAGTGATCTCTTTAATGAAAATATTTTTATCGATTTGCTACTTCCGGTTATACCGGAAGTGGCTTATAACTTCGTTTTTTAAATGGAACATCCTGTATATTTTTACATTTTTGGATTCTCCTAGATGTCTGTTTTCTTAAAATATGAGGTTTTGTAATGTTATACAGTAGAATTGTAGTAGTTTGACATCAAAAACTCTATTTATGTTCAAATGATTTTTAATATAGTCTACTATTGTTAAAAATTGTTAGTATAGCTAAATGTTGAATTGTACTATACAGGGTTGGTCGAAACTCGGAAAGAGTATTTTCCGAGTTTTCTTAAATGGAGCACCCTATATTTTATTATTGCAATGAAATTATATTTTATGCTACTTTTTTATTTCTTAAGCATTCCCTATACCTAACTGCTTTAATTTGTGAGGTATTAGTGATTCAAGCCAAACATTAATTTCAACAAAAAATACGTGAAATTTTATTAGGTTGGCCGTGAAAATATTCAATCACAAATAATTTTTCGGAAATAAATACATATTAATCTATACTGATCTTTAAAATTGCCAATAATGGTTGAGCTATCAAAATACCTACGTAGTTAACATTTTTGGCGCGATTAACAATAAAACACAAATTAAAGCATTTAGGTATAGGGAATGCTTAAGATATAAAAAAGTACCATAAAATGTCTTTTCATTGCAATACTAAAATACAGGGTGTTCCATTTAAGAAAATTCAGAAAATCCTCATTCCGAGTTTCGACCAACCCTGTATACTAAAATTTAACATTAAGCTATACTAATAATTTTTAATAATAGTAGACTATATTAAAAATCATTTTAACATAAATAGAGTTTGGATATCCAACTACAATTCTACAGGGTGTGAAAGTTGCTACGAAATTAATAAAAAAAAACGTAATTAGCTTTTAAACTACCCTGTATAACATTACAAAACCTCATATTTTAAGAAAGAAGACATCGAGTAGAATCTAAAAATGTAAAAATATACAGGGTGTCCCATTTAAAAAAACGAAGTTTTAAGCAACTTCCGGTATAACCGGAAGTGGCAAATTGATAAAAATATTTTCATTAAATAGATCACCCTTCAAAACCCCTTCATTCCAATTTTCATGATTCTGTTGCCTTTAGTTCTCTAAACATTTCTAATAGGCCAGTTATCTGCCTCACCCTATATACATAGAAAAGTAAGCCTAACTTTTGTTTTTATTATATCCCTATGAGCATTCGAGAATCTGGTCAAGTTTGGAGCGCTGTAACACCTATATAAATAAATAGAATTAAACAAATTTATAGTAGAAATTGTTGGCTGAAAAACCCTCTACAAAATTGCTATAATGTTATTTTATTTTAAAATGAACTGAAAAAAAGTTATAACCTGCAAAAGGAATCTTGTTATAGTTATTTTCCTAACAAGTGCAGAAAGTCATTCTTTTCCGCACGCGACTGCAGTTTGCCGAACGACGCGAAGCGGGAGTTATAAAACATATTATAAATATGCTAGTTTCATTTTGTTTTTCCGCAAGACAAAAATTGGTTGTTCAAGATATGGCTGTTCAAAATTTGCATACACTCGTGATTAGTGACCCGTTCAAGCTTTTTTAACTATAACCCTTTCAAAAATAAGCACTTTAAACCGGTGAGACTGACAGATCATATAAAAATTAGATAAATAAGTAAATTGTTTGTACAGCGATAGCGATTAATTTCATTTGGGGAGCTAAACACCGGAAGATTTTCATGATTTTTTTACGAAAAAAAAGAGGGCCATCTTTATTTTGAGTGTAACTCGCTTATTTTTAATGCTAGAAACTTTTATGAACAATTAAAATAAAGCTTTTTTTAAACACTTTAAAAAAGTTTAAATGGGTTTTTCCCGAAAAGTGCTTAATTTTTCGGTGATTTCACCTTGAAATTTTTGATTTGGAATTAGTCGCATAAGAACGTATTTTTCATGAGCTACAACTTTGGTTTTGTTCGATTGATAGACTTTACTGATACACATTTTTTTGGTTTTTTATAAGCTACACTTTTGCTAAGAATATTTTTTTGATAAAATATTTACTTTTTGAGTTATTTGCGAAAAATCGTCCGAAAACGTAGTTTTTTTTTGTCGAAAATAAACATTTTCAATCGCAAATAACTCGTAAAGTATTGACTTACACAAAAAAATCTATAGAACAAAAGTTGCTTAAAATCAGTAAATGCATCCATTTCCGGTCTTATCTTGAATGTATGTTTTTCACCCCCGAGAAGGGGTGACTGTCACCCCCCCAAGTAAAAGCAACCAACGGCACAATTTCAACTTTGAAGTGGAGGGTGAGTAGAACCTAAATCCAAATTTTCATGCATTTCGGAGTTGCCCTTGAAAATTACACGGTATCGCCGTACTTCCCGTTCATTTACTGGGCTATTAAGTTATACCATACTATATTTAGACACGAGAGATTATAACCTGCTTCAACTAATAATGAAAGGAAAAATAGCAGGAAAACGAAAGAAAAGCACATGATAGAAATGAATTTGCAGAAGTCATCGCCAACTTCTATTATAGGCGGCACATAAAAAAAAAGAAAAAATCTTTAGTAAAGCATGGTCTTCAAGGAGCCGACAATTAGATCTAATAGTGGTGTATTATAAGAAAGGAGATAACAGGTAATGTAACAATTTCACTGAAATCACTCAATTTAGCACTATAACCAAGTTGTATGACATAATACTGGAAAACAGATTTAGAATCAGAATAAATACAATACAGCAATAAAAAAAGACCGGGAGAAAGCGAAATCGGTGCCGGAAATACTAAAGAATGGAGGAGAAGAACTACAAGAAAGGACTTATAGCCTTATCAAGAGGATATGGGAAGAGGAAAATATGCTCAAAGATTGGACCAAAGCTTTATTATTCCCCATAAAAAGGGGGATATATTGACATGTGAAAATTCTAGAGGTATCCTCTGTTGAATATGTGTTACAAGGTCGCCAATATGCTAAGAGACAGACTTAACAGTTTTGCTGAAGGTAAACTAGGTGAATATCAGGCCGGTTTTAGAGTTAAAAGATCAGTGACAGATCAGATATTTACACTAAAAGAAATCCAAACTACCTGTTATAAACATAATGTAGGTACAGTAAGGTCTCTTTTTATACGGATTATTTTTATACGATTTTGAAGCTATGCGGTTGGTATTTCATTAAAAAAGTCTATTATTAACAATTAGTATAATTAATATTAACTATTCCCATCCAGTAGTCTGAGAGTTTGCAATTCGGGTATTCCCATTGTTACACGATGTACCATGCAGCTATTATATCAATCTGAATTTCCCATTGAAAGGTATTAGGTCTGGATCCCGCGTATGAAAAAAAAGTTGATTAATAGCAAGCTGAAAATTTGTTAATAGCTTAAGGGTGTCTAGTCGGACAAACTTTGATATATGGGAACACTGGAACAGGGGCAAGTTTTAATTGTAGAACAGGTTAAAAATTTGGAACGGTCATACCACGAAAACGTCACATGTATTTTGTCCGACAGAACTTACAATTGATTTTTTACCCTTTCATTAAACTCTAATGCAAAAATCAGACTGCTATTTATCACCAAATGGGAATTTTAATGAGTGGAACACGTAGAACATGTCAAATGACAGGAATTATGACAGGTGATAAATAGCAGTCTGATTCTTGCATGAGAGTTTAATGAAAGGGTAACAAATCAATTGGAAGTTCTGTCGGACAAAGTACATGTCACGTTTTCGTGGTCTGACCGTTCCAAATTTTTAACCTGTTCCACAATTAAAACTTCCCCTGTTTCAGTGTTCCCATATATTAAAGTTTGTCCGATTAGACACCATTAAGCTATTAACAAATTTTCAGCTTGCTATTAATCAACTTGTTTTTCATACGCGTAATCCAGACCTATATAACCTGTAATTGTTTTAAAATTAAATGTAGATGTTGCTGATTTCAAGTTGCAGTATAATAAACAGCCCATTTTGATTTCTGGATTGAAACATTTAATAAGTGTCGTAAAGTTTTATGTTCTATTAGAAGACGTTTTTGCAATCTCAATATCGTTAGTCTGCGTTTTTAATTTCTTCTTTAAGATTTTATTTGGCCCAGTGAAGAAAAAAAACATCAAAGACACAATTTTTGGTGGAAAAAAGTCCACCATTTTATGCGATGTTAGAAAATCACGGAACGTATCCCTACTTTTTCAATGCAAGTAAAGTCTTTTTTATGCGATTTTTTATATGCGGTTTTCTGAAGAACGTATCCACCGCATAAAACGAGACCTTACTGTATACTAAATTCGCTCAGCCGACATTCATTTTGACACATTCGGAATAGAAAACATACAACACAAAAATTCCTACCTCACACTATTAACTGCTCAAATCAACTTAATATTTCATTAAAATAAAAAAAAAGAAGAATTATTGGAAATAGTAGGAGTGTATACTAAACTCATAAAATTTTGTGGAATTTATCTCTATAAGATATTTTTACTTTGTACAATAAATAATTTTCTCATTTGTTGTCAATACAGAGTGGGCCAAAGAAAACAGTCCATCTCGATATTTGGCAGTATTTATTAGATTTTAAGAAAATGACGAAACAGGTCGATTTTTGATCTAAGAGGGACACATTTTTACGGTACACATATCTGTCATTTGTCAACCCCCTCCCTTCCACTTCTCCCGCCCCTTATTTTTAAATATGGAATAGGGGTCGTGTGCTGGCTCATTTGAAGGGCTATTCAATTCTCTATTCAGTAATATTAACATTTACATAATTATTTATACAGGATGTCCAACAAAAATTATTTTGAATGAAATTAATTGGCATAAAAAGAAGAATGTATGTAATTTATTTAACTTAAAATACATTCTACTGCTGACAGAAAACAGAAAAAAATGTTTATTTGATAAATAAACATTGACTGTTGCTTAAATTCAATATTCAACCTACCAAGAGGCAGATGGGTGGCAGCTTGAACATCGAAATTAAGCGAAAAGCAAAGTTAATTTATCAAAAAACATTTTTTTCTGTTTTGTGACAACAGTAGAATGTATTTTGAAATAAATAAATTACATACAATCTTCTTTTTGTGTCAATTAATTTAATTAATTTTTTTTTCTTGGACACCCTGTATAAATAATTATGTTAATGTTTATATTACTGAATAGAGAATAGAATGGGCTAGCACACGACTCCTATTCCCTATTTAAAAATAAGGGGTGGGGGAAGTGGAATGTAGGGAGTTGACAAATGACAGTTGTATGTACCGTAAATATGTGTACCCCTTAGATAAAAAATTGACCTGTTTTCCTTAAAATCCAATCAATACTGCCAAATATCTAGGTGGACTGTTTTCTTTGGCCCACTCTATATATTATAATGGGGTAAATAAATAATTATTGATTTGCGTAAGGTTTATATTATTTATGTCTGTTTACTATTATGCTATGAGCAGGTATGTTTGGTGGTGTAGTAATGTCCAGTCACTTCTAGCAACCTAATTTCCCAAAAAATAAATTACCAACGTCACTAGACAGTTGTGTCTCAGATTAGCGAACCGACTTTATCCCTTCATGCGTTGTTCATAATTTTAAACAAGCGTATTATGATAGGATAAGAGGGAATAAAATGCATGAAACACTTCATCTTCCTCAGTGCACGAAACTCTGATATCAGACCCATCCAAGAGGGCTCTGAATAGAACATGAAACCATGTTCTATATGAAGAGGATTCTCATCAGACGAATTTAAAGTAAACATAGGTTTTAGACAAGGAAATTCGTTATCCACGGTATTTTTAATTTGGTAGGTATTGGAAATAATAATCAGAAATAGTTGGGTTAAACGACCGACCATCTTCAACAATAAACATCAATGTCTGGCCTCCACTGATGAACTTACCTTTCTAAAGAAAACAAGAAAATAATTTAGAAATGTTATATAAAGATTAGAAAAGGAGGTAAAATATTTTGACCTAGAAATAGACCAGGAAAAATCAAAGTAGGTACATGATATTTAGAAATACAGATCAAAAAGAAGAGGGAGAGTTTACTTTCATATCTAATGAATTCAGGGCATATTATTATAACTTCGAAAGAGTGGTCCATTTTACGTATCTAGGGGTTATTATAGAAGAGAATAGTCAGGAAGAATGGGAACTAATGCCTGGTTGCACCAACAGATCTTAAGCTCCAACTTATCTAAGCTCAGCTTATAGATAGGGCCACCTTAACCCGCCGTTACACGCGTCTTCAATTGTGACGTGGTTGCACGCGTATGAGCGTCGCCCTCACCTACATCAATTCGACATATTTCGAGGAAGAATGAATGTCAACATGTATAACTGTAAAATGGGTTGTACTCACATATTATAGAAGGACTCGTAAACCTTTTTTTTTTATTAATTTAACAAAACAAAAGTAAAAATAATATAGATCAAAAGCAAGTTTTCCTTATTTTCAATTTCAGGAAGCCACTGAAGTAATTGACGTTCTTTACGCGAATTCATTTTACTAAAAGTACAAATTAAAATTAACAACTGTTCTAAAGCTATTTCTTTGTGGCATTTATGTGATTAACTATTAATATTTTGTATTTTGGTAACGACGTCGGAGGTGGATTTCGAAACGTCAATAAAATCAATTTTCAAAGTTAAATTGTGGCTTATTTCTCAATTAGAATAGGTAAATTTAAAAATGGGTTCTTAACCAGTGGCGCCCCTAGAATTATCCTCTGGGGGGGGGTTGGCTTGGGTACCGAAAGTTTTTTTGTATTATTTGTGAAAGACAAGTTACATTTTCCTACTTTCTTTTATATATATTTCTATATGCTCTGGGAGGGATTTTACCCCCCCCAAACCCACCCCCTCGGTGAGGCACTGTTCCTAACCTAACCTAAACAATAATATTTTAATTAAACCTACCCAAATATTAAACAAAAACCTAAAAGTTTCTTTGAGATAACAGAAACGTGATTTCACCGTGATTGCACGCGCAGTGAGGAATTCCCTCACTTGAAGAGGGATGTCACTTCTTTCAAGTATCACAGAGCACACTCACCGCCTGAAATATTCTATAACTTTTTCATACCCTCTCATGAACGATGCTAAAGGCATTCCTGGGTGCTCAAGGGTATAGTATTAGTTAAGACGATTTTATTGGTTATAAACAAATATGGTGAGGTATTCCCTCATAGCGCGTGTAATGGCGGGTTAAGTATCACTTGCACCATAATTTTCGATTCTTACCTTGTTATCAATTATATGTATTATTATATTATAATATTCTTATTATATTGTATTAGTATATTACATTAATTCTTATCTTATTTTCGCCTTAAGCCTAAGATCTGTTGGTGCAACCGGGCATAAATACCACATTGGCAAAGGGAAATAAAAAGATGGGATGCCTAAGAATACTGATGAAATCCAAATATCTAGAAAAACAAAGTTTAAGATATATAACGGTAATAATTCGCACAGTTATGTATGGTAGCGAAGTATGGACAATGAAAAAAGCAAAAATATGGAGGCAAACATACGGTAGTAGGTTGGGTGCTACGAACAAACAGGTAGCTAGAGGAACTGTATAACGAACCAAGCATCAGTGGGTTCATAAAAGCACAGAAACTGAGATGGTTGGGGCACGTTATGAGAATGGAATGGAATAGGATGCCAAAAATAATCCTAAAACGGGGGCCGAATCAAAAAAAGTCTCCCAGTCCAAGCCCAATCACCCAGACAAAAATGGTTTAATAGCGTACAGGAAGAGAGGCTGATCATCAAACTCAGAAATTCCCGATACAACGTAGAGTACGTCAGGGGGATACCCCATCGCCGAAACTGTTAATAGACCAGGTCTAATCTGTAAAAAACGTCTATTTTTGGATGTGAGAGGTGGCATTCGGATTTTTGTAGATAAAGTTAGGTGACACCTTCAGTAATAATAATATAATTTTTTTTTAATTTGTGACTTTAGCACTTAGCTACTTAGCCAGATACAACTTGATAATAATTAATACTAATACAAAAAAAAAACTATTAAACCTAATAGGTCTGGATCCCGCGTATGAAAAAAAGTTGATTAATAGCAAGCTGAAAATTTGTTAATAGCTTAAGGGTGTCTAGTCGAATAAACTTTGATATATGGGAACACTGAAACAGGGGTAGTTTTAATTGTGGAACAGGTTAAAAATTTGGAACGGCCACAGCACGAAAACGGCACATTTATTTTGTCCGACAGAACAGACTTAAACTCTCCGAACAGAGATTAAACTCTCATGAAAAAATCAGACTGCTATTTATTACCTGTCATAATTCCTGTCATTTGACATATTCTACATGTTCCACTCATTAAAACGCCCATTTGGTGATAAATAGCAGTCTGATTTTTGCATGAGAGTTTAATCTCTGTTCGAAGAGTTTAAGTCTGTTCTGTCGGACAAAATAAATGTGCCGTTTTCGTGCTGTGACCGTTCCAAATTTTTAACCTGTTCCACAATTAAAACTACCCCGGTTCCAGTGTTCACACATATCAAAGTTTATTCGACTAGACACCCTTAAGCTATTAACAAATTTTCAGCTTGCTATTAATCAACTTTTTTTTCATACGCGGGATCCAGACCTATAATACAAATTATTAAAAAGAAAAACATATTATTCTAATTTACTTAATACTAAATAAAAAAGTGTCTATCTATACCTACTATTGCAAACAGGTCATAATAGTCAAAATAAAAAAAAACCTCTTAAAAATTCCTACAAGACATTACTATAAATAATATAATTGACTTATGCTCCTTCTCAAATATGCCCGGAACATTAATAAAAAAATTAAAATATTTAAAAATTTCGAAAAACATCGATTTTTTCTGCTTTCTTTGCTTATAACTTTTAAACGATTCGTTTTGGAACAAAGTCGTAGAGAAATAAAATAAAGATAATTAAAAATGTATAAACATTCTCAATTTCTTTGCAAAACGAAAATGCAGCAGCTGCATAATACTCTGGTTAAAGCGGAGAGTGCAGGAAGAGTCTATACCGGTTTCGGAGATCTTTTTCCCCTCATCAGTAAACCCATATCCTCTTCTCTCCGCTTTAACCATTTACCATAGCTTAGGGCCTTCCCGAATTGCAAAGAAAGAAATGCCACGGATGAACTAGGGCCATCTAGTTGAAAGGGTGATAAATTAAGACATTTTTAAATAATCGGAGCTGATAGAAAATTTAATTATCTTTGTTTTATTCCTATACGACTTCGTTCCAAAATTAATCATTTTAAAGTTATAAGCAAAGAAAATAGAAAAAAAACCGAAATTTTTTGAAATTTTTAAATATTTTATTTTTTTTTATTAATGTTCCGGGCATATTTGAGAAGGAGCATAAGTCAATAATTATTATTAACGAAGTTATCACCTAACTTTATCCGCAAAAATCCGAATGCCACCTCTCACATCCACCTAAAAACAGATCCTTCCTAGTCTATAACTACGCTTTTGGAATATATATGTAAAGGGGCAAAACTGACCGACAAGGGCATAAATATTAACGGAAAAAAGCATAGCCATCTGAAGTTTGCAGATGATATTGTACTAATACCTGATATGATAGATGATGCCAAAGAACTTTTAAATCGGCTTTACCTTTCCTCGGTAGAAGAAAATCTTTGTCAGCGAAGATATAGGCGTAGGAACAAGACCCATAGACCAGGTAATGGGCTATAAATACCTAGGTAATGAGATTGTCATAGGAAAAGATAACCAAATCGCTGAGCTTCTCCGTCGTATAAGACTGACTTGGGCAACCTTCCGCAACCTGAACCATATTTTAAAATCGTCTGACATACTATGCCTTAAAAGTAAAACCTTTAATTAGTGTGTTTTGCCAGTGTTGACTTACGCAGCCGAAACGTTGACCGTGACAAGGAGAACAGTGCAAAAGATACGTGTGTCTCAAAGGGCGATAGAGCGTGCTATGTTGGGCATTTCATTGCCGAGACAAGATCCCAAATCGCCAGCTGCGACAAAGATCAGGAGTAGCTGATGCAGTAGAGAGAATAGCAACACTGAAATGGAACTGGGTAGGTCGTAGCTCGAATTACAGATAACAGATCGACAAAGCGAATACTGGAATAGAGACCAAGAGATAATGCCTACCGAAGCAGAGGTCCACCAACACGTTTTACTGATGATCTAAAACGTTGTCATAGGAATTGGATGCAAGAGGCATAAGATCGAAATATGGTTAGGAAGAAAGAGCAATAAATAAGGATGAATGGAGGCAAATAGTATGCCAATTCAGTAGACAAAGAGCATGATTAGACAAAATGCCATCCAATTTGATACTATATTATAATACAAGTATATATCTGTTATATTTTATTATAATGTATTTAATTGTATTTTAGCCCTAGGCGTTCAAGGCCTATTGAGCTTTGTAAATAAATAAATTACATAAAACGGTGTTCTACGGCCTTTCACCTTTTAAAAATTTGTCGATGTTAAAGTTTCTTTTACGCACATCCCTAGCAGTTCCTTAACACCGAATAAGAAAAAAAAATCTTTTTATTCGGCCATTTATAAAGGTATTTTCTACCTTCTCGTCTGGAATATTATTCTTATTCGCAAAGAAATACAAAACAAAGCGGTCTAGAAAGTTCGAGCGGGTATTGTTTCAAACTTAAAGTTTACTTTTATGACCTATAACATATAAGTAAGCGAGTGTCATAAAGATAAAAAGAACGATTTTGTTGATGTTCTGTTTTGTTATTTTTCACCTTCTCACGCTGAGAAGCTTTTAGCACTTTGTGGTTTCTCGTCGAGGTGCTTTTGCTGCTATTATGAAAAGTTTATACGGCTTAGGCTTATGTATATGCGATTTTTTTCAATATTTCGCATTTATTTCATAGACTTCGTTCGAGGCTTTCTGTTTTACGAGGTGTTTTGAAAGTTTACCAAAAATGGATTTTAGAAACAATAAATATTTTTCTTAAAAGATATATAGGTACATCTTTTGTTATTGAAATACAAAGCAAGGCCCCAGTCCCCAGCAGACTTTTGCTGGTCAGAGAGTGCTAAGAATACCCGAGAGAATTTTAAAAATTTTTAAGGTGGAACTTAAGAAATCTTTTTCAAGCTTATAAATGATTACCTTATTTAAAATAAATAATTATACTTTTATAAAAAAAAAGAACTTTTTATAATACCACGTTTTTATTAGATATTTATATACACATATAGACACAATATATAAAGTATAATAAAAACAATTATTTTTCAAATCAAAATTTCAATTAAAAAAAAATTTACGAAGCCGGGAATCGAACCCGAGCCTCCTGGGTGAAAGCCAGGTATCCTTACCACTACACCAATATTTGACTTAATATATTGAGATAAATACTTGGCATATACCTAAGTTATATCTATATGTCATTGCATTATTTAGATTTAAATAAAAAAAATGGATCCAGTTTTTTTTATTTATTTAATGGCATAGACATTAGTCATTCAGCCTGTTGCAATAAAGAATATAAAAAACCTGTCCCTAATACAAAATTAAACAGAAACAATATAAAAGTCCACAAGGAAAAAGTTTTCCTGTAGTTGGCTGTATTCCATGTACCTAATACAAAAAACAGTAAAACCCTTTATAAAACGTATATATTTAAAATCCCTAAATAGCCCAGTCGGGATACCATTTAACCTTGCATTAGGAGCTGCCCCAAATTTTATTTTTCTAATCTTTAGGGGGGGTCAATAGTAGTATACATTTAAAATCTCGACTGAATTTGACTGTTGCGTTAGCCGTCATCTTGATTTAAAACGAGAACCGTTTTTGCTCAATATCTCCGCCATTTTCAACTTTTCGACAAAAAATATAAAAACTGAAATTGTTGAAACTGCGATTTTCTATAATTTCGTTTATTATAATTTTTTTCGTGCGGTCCATATTTTCCGAGTTATGGGGAAAACCAGTGACAGTTAAAGCATACTTATTGATTTATTGAATTATCTCGTTTGTTATTACTTTTACAACAAATTTTAACGCATACAAAAATGAAGAGAATTAAATTTTGTACAATTTTGATCTGTTTCATTTTTTTGATAAATTAATATTTAAGGTAGTACGTATGCGGTAAAGGCACGAGCGTAAGACGCGATTGATTTTAAAGCAATGGTTTTTATTCAATCTCTTCCCCATTTTCAACTTTTCGACAAAAAGTGTGAGGACTGAAATTGTTGCAGTTACGATTTACTACAATTTTTCGAGAGAACCAGTGGCGGGTTTAAGAGGGGGGGGGGAATGGGAAAATTTCCCCCGACGGGGTCCAAAATAAAAAAAATTAGAAGATGAAGTTTTCGATCCTAATAGCATTATTAATAATATTTAGAAAATATTAAAATATTACTAAAAGATTTTTAAATCGAAAACTTATTGGTCCATTTCCTTGGTAACACCTCCAAGGCTTCTACAATTTGCAAGCCAAATGGATGCTGAAGCGAAGAAGACAAGAGGGAATTCAAAAAACTTACAATTCACGACCCCGTCTGTTCAGCTGGTAAATTCCAACAGAAAATGGACCTAAAAAAAATAGTTACTCGAAGGAGTAAAGACCAATATAAAAATAAAAAAAATTTTTATTTTTAATTCAGTTGCAATGCGAAGGCAAAACAATCTTACTTTTCAATTAGAATACGGAGCGCAGTCCAGTCCCTTGAATCGCGATTTTCGGGTCTTATTGGAGCCTCATCGGAAAGAACGTAGGCTTGTTCTCCATACCCCAACTGATCCGTACTGAGAGGTTTTCCCACCCGTTGCAACTGAAGTGAAAATATTAGGTGACTAGCGTCATCTGGCAATTAAAAGATGAAGTTTTCGATCCTAATAGCATTATTAATAATATTTAGAAAATATTAAAATATTACTAAAAGATTTTTAAATCGAAAACTTATTGGTCCATTTCCTTGGTAACACCTCCAAGGCTTCTACAATTTGCAAGCCAAATGGATGCTGAAGCGAAGGAGACAAGAGGGAATTCAAAAAACTTACAATTCACGACCCCGTCTGTTCAGCTGGTAAATTCCAACAGAAAATGGACCTAGTTACTCGAAGGAGTAAAGACCAATATAAAAATAAAATAAAAATTTTATTTTTAATTCAGTTGCAATGCGAAGGCAAAACAATCTTACTTTTCAATTAGAATACGGAGTGCAGTCCAGTCCCTTGAATCGCGATTTTCGGCTTTTATTGGAGCCTCATCGGAAAGAACGTAGGCTTGTTCTCCATATCCCAACTGATCCGTACTGAGAGGTTTTCCCACCCATTGCAACTGAAGTGAAAATATTAGGTGACTAGCGTCATCTGGCAATTAAAAGATGAAGTTTTCGATCCTAATAGCATTATTAATAATATTTAGAAAATATTAAAATATTACTAAAAGATTTTTAAAAGATTTTGGCTTGCAAATTGTAGAAGCCTTGGAGGTGTTACCAAGGAAATGGACCAATAGGTTTTCGATTTAAAAATCTTTTAGTAATATTTTAATATTTTCTAAATATTATTAATAATGCTATTAGGATCGAAAACTTCATCTTTCAATTGCCAGATGACGCTAGTCACCCAATATTTTCACTTCAGTTGCAATGGGTGGGAAAACCTCTCAGTACGGATCAGTTAAGATATGGAGAGCAAGCCTACGTTCTTTCCGATGAGGCTCCAATAAGAGCCGAAAACCGCGATTCAAGGGACTGGACTGCGCTCCGTATTCTAATTGAAATGTAAGATTGTTTTGCCTCCGCATTGCAACTGAATTAAAAATAAAATTTTTATTTTATTTTTATATTGGTCTTTACTCCTTCGAGAAACTAGGTCCATTTTCTGTTGGAATTTACCAGCTGAACAGACGGGGTCATGAATTGTAAGTTTTTTGAATCCCCTCTTGTCTTCTTCGCTTCAGCATCCATTTGGCTTGCAAATTGTAGAAGCCTTGGAGGTGTTACCAAGGAAATGGACCAATAAGTTTTCGATTTAAAAATCTTTTAGTAATATTTTAATATTTTCTAAATATTATTAATAATGCTATTAGGATTGAAAACTTCATCTTTTAATTGCCAGATGACGCTAGTCACCTAATATTTTCACTTCAGTTGCAATGGGTGGGAAAACCTCTCAGTACGGATCAGTTGGGATATGGAAAACAAGCCTACGTTTTTCCGATGAGGCTCTAATAAGAGCCGAAAATCGCGATTCAAAGGACTGGACTGCGCTCCGTATTCTAATTGAAAAGTAAGATTGTTTTGCCTTCGCATTGCAACTGAATTAAAAATAAAATTTTTATTTTATTTTTATATTGGTCTTTACTCCTTCGAGTAACTAGGTCCATTTTCTGTTGGAATTTACCAGCTGAACAGACGGGGTCGTGAATTGTAAGTTTTTTGAATTCCCTCGTGTCTTCTTCGCTTCAGCATCCATTTGGCTTGCAAATTGTAGAATCCTTGGAGGTGTTACCAAGGAAATGGACCAATAAGTTTTCGATTTAAAAATTTTTTAGTAATATTTTAATATTTTCTAAATATTATTAATAATGCTATTAGGATCGAAAACTTAATCTTTTAATTGCCAGATGACGCTAGTCACCTAATATTTTCACTTCAGTTGCAATGGGTAGGAAAACCTCTCAGTACGGATCAGTTGGGATATGGAGAACAAGCCTACGTTCTTTCCGATGAGGCTCCAATAAGAGCCGAAAATCGCGATTCAAGGGACTGGACTGCGCTCCGTATTCTAATTGAAAAGTAAGATTGTTTTGCCTTCGCATTGCAACTGAATTAAAAATAAAATTTTTATTTTATTTTTATACTGGTCTTTACTCCTTCGAGTAACTAGGTCCATTTTCTGTTGGAATTTACCAGCTGAACAGACGGGGTCGTGGATTGCAAGTTTTTTGAATTCCCTCTTGTCTTCTTCGCTTCAGCATCCATTTGGCTTGCAAATTGTAGAAGCCTTGGATGTGTTACCAAGGAAATGGACCAATAAGTTTTCGATTTAAAAATCTTTTAGTAATATTTTAATATTTTCTAAATATTATTAATAATGCTATTAGGACCGAAAACTTCATCTTTTAATTGCCAGATGACGCTAGTCACCTAATATTTTCACTTCAGTTGCAATGGGTGGGAAAACCTCTCAGTACGGATCAGTTGGGATATGGAGAACAAGCCTACGTTCTTTCCGATGAGGCTCCAATAAGAGCCGAAAATCGCGATTCAAGGGACTGGACTGCGCTCCGTATTCTAATTGAAAAGTAAGATTGTTTTGCCTTCGCATTGCAACTAAATTAAAAATAAAATTTTTATTTTATTTTTATATTGGTCTTTACTCCTTCGAGTAACTAGGTTCATTTTCTGTTGGAATTTACGAGCTGAACAGACGGGGTCGTGAATTTAAGTTTTTTGAATTCCCTCTTGTCTTCTTCGCTTCAGCATCCATTTGGCTTGCAAATTGTAGAAGCCTTGGAGGTGTTACCAAGGAAATGGACCAATAAGTTTTCGATTTAAAAATCTTTTAGTAATATTTTAATATTTTCTAAATATTATTAATTATGCTATTAGGATCTAAAACTTCATCTTTTAATTGCCAGATGACGCTAGTCACCTAATATCTTCACTTCAGTTGCAATGGGTGGGAAAACCTCTCAGTACGGATCAGTTGGGATATGGAGAACAAGCCTACGTTCTTTCCGATGAGGCTCCAATAAGAGCCGAAAATCGCGATTCAAGGGACTGGACTGCGCTGCGTATTCTAATTGAAAGTAAGATTGTTTTGCCTTCGCATTGCAACTGAATTAAAAATAAAAATTTTATTTTATTTTTATAAAAAAAATTGTTGAAATATTAAAATATGTTTGCTGACATGAAACTTAATTATGGACAGACCAATTCAACCAATAAAACCCGCTAGTAAATAAAATTAAGTGAACTTAATGCATAATATAAGTTATTATTTTTATGTCTTTTATGTACTTAGTTTGGTTGGTGTTTCATTGGAAGTTTCAAAAATTGTATAAAATATAATTGTTTATGTACAATTATGTCGTTAAGTTAATAATAAATGAGACAATTCAATAATTATGCTTCCCCTCCGCTTCCACTATTTTCCTCCTTAACTCGGAGAATATTGATCGCATAAAAAAAATTATTGTGGAAAAGAAATTGTAGGAAATTGCGTTTCCAACAATTTTAGTTCCTACCATTTTTGTCGAAAAGTTTAAAATGGCGGAGATATTAAGCAACAACGGTTCTCCTTTAAAATCAATATGGCGGCTAATGCAACCGTGGAATTCAGTCGAGTTTTTAAATTTACACTACTATTATCTTCCCTAAAGGATAGAATTATAAAATTTGGGGCAGCACGGAAAAAAGATTCAATTCAGTAATTATGCTCCCCCACCACTTTTTACTATTTTCCCACTTAACTCGGAAAATATCAACCGCATGAAAAAAATTGTTAAAAAGAAATTGTAGGAAATCATATTTGGAACAATTTAAGTTAAGAAAATGACGTAGATATTGAACAAAAATAATTGCTACAAAATCAATCAGGTCTTACGCTCGCGCCATTATCGCATACATACTATCTTAAATATTAACTTTAGCAAAAAAATTAAAGAAACTAAAATTATGTAAAATTCAATTCTCTCTATTTTTGTATAAGAACATTTTTGTCGTAAAACTAAAAATAAACGAGATCATTCAATAATTATGCTCTATTTATATATATTATAACTGTCACTATTTTCCGCTATAACTCGGAAAATATCGATGGCACGAAAAAATTGTAAAAATAGGTATGATAGAAAATTACATTTTCAACAATTTAGGTTGTTATACTTTTTGTCGAAAAGTTGAAAATGGCAGAGATATTGAGCAAAAACAGTTCTCGTTTAAAATCAAGATGGCGGCTAACGCAATGGCGGGATTCAGTCGAGATTTTAAATTTACGCTACTATTGACCCCCCCTAAAGATTAAAAAAATAAAATTTGGGGCAGCTCCTAATGCAAGGTTAGGCCTGTTATTCGTCTAATCCGACTGGACTATAAAAATGGATTTTAAATATTATATACCTTTTATAAAGGTTTTTTTTTAGAAACAATATAGTAATACAATACAATAATAATACAATAAAAACAATAATAGATCTCTGATAAAGTGATATAACATTTATGATAAAATGGATGCAAATCTGAACTTAAATCATAAAAAATTGGATCCAGTTAAAAGCCCTTAAATATTGCATTGTTTTCAAGTTCTGAGCTATTCTGAAAATTTCAGATGCCTAGCTAGCGTAAAAATATGTTTAAAATCGGTTACAAGATTGGTCACGGACACCGTGACAAAGATATAGACACAGAACAAGTTTGGTTGTTATACTTTTTGTCGAAAAGTTGAAAATGGCGGAGATATTGAGCAAAAACAGTTCTCGTTTAAAATCAAAAGGTTTAATAAATGGCCAAAGTGAAAATCAATATTCTCTGAATTGGTGAGGTTTGGATGGCCGAGTTATGGTAAGAACTCCATAAGCTATGGGGTACTATACCATTCTTAAGGCGACAATCAAAAGACGTAGATATCTGAACAGAGTTTGAATTTTGGTGGATAAAATAATGAACTAAAACAAGAAATTAAACACTTTAGAATCAAGAATTTCAGTGACGCCATTTATTACGGAAGAATTACGGTAGTCATTAAAATCATTGCAGAAGGCATACATAAAGGTTTTATGTTTACCTAG
The DNA here is from genome assembly GCF_917563875.1 of Diabrotica virgifera virgifera. Classification (NCBI taxonomy): domain Eukaryota; kingdom Metazoa; phylum Arthropoda; class Insecta; order Coleoptera; family Chrysomelidae; genus Diabrotica; species Diabrotica virgifera. The sequence continues at coordinate 142,763,229 of NC_065446.1, read as the reverse complement.
TATAAAATAATTTTCTTTACCTTTAACGCTATGCGGAACCGACTTTCCTAATTGCATTTCCCCATAAGTAGGGAGCGGATTTTATGCTAAATGCATATTGCATGCATATTTCGCATATTTGAGAACTTTACTAAATTTTGCATATTTTTAAAGAAACATGCATATTTTGTGCCTATTAAAAACATTTAAGTCCAAAAAAAATTTTAAATTTTTTAATTTGACACAAAATATTTCCCCGCACAGGCTGGCGTATCTATTAATTCGAGAACTACCTGAAGAGGACGGCTCATTCACTGCCTTTCATTTTTTCTTAGAAAATATCCGATCTTTACACAAAGTACTTATAGTGCTTATAGTAACCCGTTATAAAATGATTGTAGGATGTTAAAGTGATGAAGGATGGTTTACCCGGAAATCCGAATTTTATTGACTCTTATTATATTTAGTAGGTACCTATAATTCTGGTGATTCTTTTAAATCCCCTATTGTTAAGAGAATTTACACCTTTAACCAGAGTTTTACGATTTTCTAACGGAAATTAACAAGTTATTTTAAATACGCCCCAATTACTTCTATTGATGTTGAAAGGAGTTTTTCAAGTTATAAAAATATTTTATCTAATCAAAGAATATGTTCCCTCGTAAAGAATTTGGAAAAACACATTGTAGTGAATTATAATCGAAGATAATAATATATTTATAGTGATATTGTTGTTTTATTTTAAGTAGGTAACTATTGGTAGCAGTTTTTGTAAAAACTGTGAATAAATTGTATATATTATAAAAAAAAATGATTTTTTTTTGAAAGATAATAAATAAGATTGCCGCCCCACCTATAAAAGAACCCCTTAGAATAGAATAGAACAGAAAATTTGTGGTTTCTCGAAATGCGTATTTTTTTAATGTTTGTGCATATCTTGCGCATATTTCGTAATTTTTTACCGCATATATATGCGCATATTTTATCAAAATTGATCGCATATAAATCCGCTCCCTACCCATAAGTTTTTATCTTGGGCCATATCAACATCAATCCCCTTTACCAACCGACATGACGTCTTGCCTAAGCGTCTTTTCCCAGGTTTTCTTTTGTTTTCCTCTCCTACTATTTCCAGGAACCCGCAGTTTAGCAATTCTTCATATTGGGTGATTAACGTCTCGACGTTGAACATTACCAAAGCATCCTAACCTATTTTTGATTTATTAAGCGCAACAGGCCTTGTAGGCCTAGGGCTAAAATGTTTACATTTCTGATTACATAAATAATGAATACTTTTATATATAACTTACATAACTTATAAATTTTATTTAATTAAACTTCAGTCTATTTATATACTCCTTCACCACCTCCCTCCATCTCCTTCTGTTCAATGCTAGATCTTTCCATCTCTCAATGTTACTTTTCTTCAAGTCTTCATACACATTGTCCTTCCATCTTTTCGTTGGTCTGTTTTTCCTTCTCTTTTTTATTGGTCTCCGTGAGAGTACCATTTTTGGCATTCGTTTACTTCCCATTCTCTCGATGTGTCCCAAATACTGTATTCTCTGTGCTTTGATCGTCATCGTGATCGTTGGCTCTTGATATAATTCTTCCAATTCTTTATTGGTTCTTCTTCTCCACTGACCTTCTATTTTCACACCTTCCTATATTGCTCTTTGCATCTTTCTCTTCCATCTTTCTAAAAGGTCTGTTTCTGACTTTTTAATCACCCATGTTTCGCATGCGTATGTTACTGTAGGTCTGATAACCGTCTTATAAATTCTTATTTTTGTTTTTCTTGATACGTATGTATTTGGATTTCAATAATGTACTTAATGCTCCATATTTTTTATTTCCTTTAGCTATTCTTGCCTTTATCTCCCCTACTTCATGACCATTGTCATCTATTTTGGCTCCCAAGTAAATAATTTCTTTTGCTCTTTTGAACGAGTATGTTTTATCTCCATCTATTTTTACTATGATGTTATTTTCTTTTTCGTTTTGGATCTCTCCCATTATCATATACTTTGTCTTTTCTTCGTTTATTTTAAGTCCAAATTTTTTGGCTTCTGTTATTATGTTTTTCATTAACTTTTGTAGTTATTTTTTGCTTTTTGCTAATAGCGTCAGATCATCTGAAAATACTATGCATTGGTGGCCGTTTTTAAGTATAGTTTCTTGCATGTTTATTCTGCTTTTCCTGATTATTCCTTCCAATGTAAGATTGAATACAGTTTTTGATAGTGGGTCTCCTTGTCGTCATCCTTCCTTGGTTTCAAACTTTTTGGATGTATACCCTTTCCATGCTATTTCGTTTATTGTGTTTTCCATCGTCATCTTTACCATCCTGACAATTTTACTTGGTATCCTCAATTCTTTCATCAGTTCGTACATCTGCTGTCTGTTTACTCTATCGTAGGCCTGCTTAATGTCGATGAACATAGCGTATAGTACTGTTTATGTTCGTAACAGGTAGTCTATATTTCTTTTAACCCCTAAACGCCCAACCTTTTTTAGGTTCCATGTATGCCCCAGGGTGGGTAAAAAATGTTCACCTCGAAAATAGCTAATATATTTATTGAGAGTTGTTGGAAATGGATTAAACTTAAGAATCTAATGCTTAATAAACACAACATCTTCTAAAATATTAATATAAACAATTTACAAACCTTACAACAAAATTACAATGTACATCAAAATTAATATACCAGTAAAAGTTATTCATATTTGTCCATTTTCTCCACATTCTTCCTTTCAGCCTTCTCATTGGCGGATAATTATGTCGATTATGTAATTATACGTCGATAATTATATGGATTATGTTCTTACCAACGAGAAATTATATAGAAACCTTTAGTAACAAGTTCTACCAAGGGTGTATTTTTTATGCCCACCCATATTTAACTCAAGATAATACTTTTATTTTCAAAAATATCGGTAGAACCAATTTAACATTCGATAAAAGGCTGTCTTTTTAACAATAAATAATTTTTGAAAAATTTTAAAACACGTAATAAATATGTTACAAGGGAATAGGCATTAGGTGGACATTTTTTACCCACCCTTGGGCGTTTAAGGTTTAAGGCAAATATTTGGTCCGTCGTTGATCTGTTGTTTCTAAAACCTCACTAGTATTCTTCCAATATTTTTTCCGAATATTGATTTACCCTTTTTCTTATACTTTGTCCCAAGATTTTGTAAACTATTTCTAGTAGTGCGATGCCTCTGTAGTTTTCGCATTCTATCACCTTTTTTATGTGTAGGGCATATCCTTGCTATGGTTCACTCTTCTGGCATTTTTTTTTACTTCCCATATTCTTTTTATCAGGTCATATATCTCTTTTTGTAGTCCTTTCCCTCCTGATTTTATCATTTCGGTCGATATTTCTGTTATTCCTGGGCTTTTGTTATTTTTCAGGCTCTTTATTTCGTTACCTATTTCTTGTTCTGTGGGTATTGGGTATTTCTATTGCTATCTGATCATCTTCAATTTCATGGTTTGTTTCCTTTTGTACTTCGGTCTTATTTAGCAGTTCTGTGAAATAGTTTTGCCAGTTTCCCATTATTTTTTCCGGCTCATTTAGCAGCATTCCTTTATCATCTCTCGTGTATGGGTTGTTTTTCTGATATCCTCTTTCCATTTTTTGCTTCCAGGTAGAATGATCTTATTTGTTTTTTTTTAATTTTTCTTATATTTCTTTTAGTTTGTTCTCGTTGTATTTTCTCTTTTTGCTTCTACATTTTCTTTTCATGATTTTTCTAAATTCTCTGTATTCTTCTCTATTGCTATCTTCGTCATTTGTGATATTTTTTATTCTTACCTTTCTGAGTGTTTCTGCTACTTTTTGACATTCTTCATCATACCAATCTTGTGTTTTGTGTTTTTCTTGGTTTTCGCTAGGATTGCTTGACTTGTGTTCAAGATTGCTTCTATTATGTTTTCCCATTGTTTTTCTGGGTTTGCCGTTTCTTGTTACCTGATTAGTCTATTGGTTATTCCCTGTTCATACTTCTTCTGTGTGTTATTATCTTTTAGTAGTTCTATGTTGAATTGTTTTCCAATTTCTTGTTTTGTTTTATTGTCTTTCTTTATGTTATGCTCAATTTTATATTCTGCTCTCACCAAGTAGTGGTCTGAGTTACAGTCCGCTCCTCTCATGCTCCTAACCTATACTTCCTCATTTTGGAATCAATTGGTGTTACACCTAGATATTCCCTAACAAATTTTATCCTTTTTGTCATTCCACTCATCCATCTAAGCATTAGCATTTTCGCCACATGCGTTTGTTGTTCCCCTTTCTTTTAAACTGCCCAACAGTGAGTTCCTTACAGCATAGCTGGTCTTACAGCTGTTTTACATAATCTTTTCTTCAACTTCATTGGAAAGTTTCTGTCTCATAACACACCACTCGCTTTTTTCACTTCATCTGTCCAACCCTTCTTAACACTAGAAGCACCAGAGCGGTCATTTTGACTGCTTTCTATTTTTGACATTCTGTATTACTTATTCATAGTTATTTTCGAAACTTGATAATTTAGGACTCTATCTAAGGATGCATCTATCTAAGGATTACAATTTCTATTTTACAGGTAGGTACTTAGTGTAATTACTTTTTGAATATGTTGATGTTTACCTAGAAAAATGCGGTGCTTATTACTGAGAAGAAGTACCAGATCTGGACCACGATTTTTGACCCTTCGCTTCGCTATCGAACGTATTCGCTTCGTATCTGTTTAGCGTACAGATAGCGAATGATCGATAACAAAGCGAAGGGTCAAAAATCGAGGTCCTGAGCAATTATCAACAGATAAATTTGCACTTGCGTCGGCAATATGGAACTCATGTATAGAGAATTGTATGTTTTGCTATACCTACACCTGCCTAAAATATGTCTATCGACGAACAACTTTTTCTCCACGATGTCAAGGTGTCACTACACCCAGTACATGGCGTATAAACCCAATAAGTTTGGAATTCAATTCTGGCTAACAGCTAATGTCTAGTCCAAATATTTATTGAACGGATTTCCTTACCTAGGGAAAGATGAACGACGACCAGACAATCAACTTCTAGGGGAACATGTAGTTAGCCATCTAATGAGAGCATTTATGAATAAAGGAAGAAATGTCACGACGCATAAAACGTATTACGAAAGAAGGTTACCACAATATTGGGACAATAAACCGAGCAAGAAAGGATATTCCTTCGTGAATAAGAAACGAAAAGATGGAATTACATAAATCAAAAATTTTCATACATGAAAACTTAAGCTAACAAGGTGTACTAGAGAAAAATGATCAAACATATTCTAGCATTGAGTTCTTTATACTCAAACAATATTGACATAGGCAGAGATAAAAAGGAAAAACCTGAAATCATTACCTACTGCAACCACACAAAATATGGAGTAGACATTGTAGATCAGATTGTAGATACACTTTTCAACCAAATCAGTTTTAAAAAGATGGCCGTTGCAGGCTTTTTGTAATATCTTAGATATGGTAGGCATAAATGCTTGGATTCTGTATAAGGAAGTTACTGGCTGTCAAATATCTAGGCAAACTTTTCTACTTCAGTTAGCAGAAGAATTGCGACAAGATCATATTATGACTAAGGGCAGGACAACATCAACGGATTCAAATCAGAGTTACAACATCTCAATCAAATAATAAACGTAGGCAGTGGCAAACAGGGAACTGCAACAAAAATAAAACATGTAAAATTTGTCATATACCTATTAGGCTATTGATTATATTCAAAATAAGATAGCTAAAAGGAACTACAACTTTAACGGGGTTTTATTATTTCATGTGGTCAATGGACATCTATACATGAAAAAACCGCGGAGTGCTACCATTTAGAGGGGTGCGTTTTTGAGAAATGGGTGAATTAGTCCCTGGGCACAGGTTACATTAGGGTGAGTTCTATGCACTTTTGGTACAAACATATCTACATAAAAATTGTTTCTGGTTAAATTTTCCATCTAAATATTACTTTTTAAAGTCATTGATACTTTTTTTTACAAAAATATATTAAAAGAAAAAGCACAAAGAAACCCAAAAGGAAGAAATTTTATTTCTTGTCCCATAACTTTTGTCCACGAGGATATAGGTATAGACATTGCTTTACAGAAAAAGAAACCTACATATTTCTTCTTTAAAATGTTGTTGAGTAGAGGTAATTAGGATTAATAGTTTTCGAAATATGATTTTTCAAAGTTCTCCACTCACAGCAATTTTGGGCAATTTTCCTTGTTATTTCGCAAATATTGTTCTGTAACTTTTTTCTGCGTAACTTTAAGTATATGCAATGGTACATGTAATAGGAATAGAAATCAATTACCTTTAAAATGGTCTACCCTATAACGTTGTACGACTTTTTTTTTAAAGAGATTATGGTTTTTCAAAGTTTAATACTTTTAACGATTTTTTATAATATAATATAAAAATAAAATAATATTATTATATATTATATATTATATTATATATAGTATATACAGTGAGCACGTAAAGGTGGGAATCAATTCATTTTCTCGAGAATGAAAGATTTTGGAAGAAAATCCCGAAACAGGTCAATTTTTATTTTTAAATTACGAGTTTTTGGCATATAGATTATACTAGTGACGTCACCCATCTGGGCGTGGTGACGTCATCGATGATTTTTTTAAATGGGAATAGGGGTCACGTGACAGCTCATTTAAAAGGTAATTTAATTCTCTATTCAGTAGTATAAACATTAACATAATTATCTATACAGGGCGCCCAAAAAAAATGTTTATTAATTAAATTTATTGACATAAAAAGAAGAATGCATGTAATTTATTTAGTCAAAAATACATTTTACTGTTCTCATAAAACAGAAAAAAATGTTTATTTGAAAAATGATCATTGCTTTTGGCTTAAATTAAATGTTCAAACTGTCACGCGGAAGGTGGGTGGCGGCTTTAATATTGAATTTAAGCAAAAAACAATATTTATTTGTCCAATAAACATTATTTTCTGTTTTCTGATAGCAGTAAAATCTATTTTGAGTTAAATAAATTATACACATTCTTCTTTTTATGTCAATAAATTTAATTAAAAAATAATAATTTTTTTGGACACCCTGTATAAATAATTATGTTAATGTTTACATTACTGAATAGAGACTTAAATTACCTTTCAAATGAGCTATCATACTACCCCTATTCTCATTTAAAAAAATTGTAGATGACGTCATCACGCCCAGATGGGTGACGTAACTAGTATGATACATATGCCAAAAAGTCGTAATTTAAAAATAAAAATTGACCTGATTCGGGATTTTTTCCAAAATCGTCCATTTTCGAGAAAATGAATTTATTCCAACATTTACGTGCTCACTGTATAATATAATATTATATTATATATTATATAATACCTAATATAAAAAATATTATTTTTTACATTTTTTACGATTATTTTTGAATAAGATATTATTTTTCAAAATGTAATAAGTACTTGCAACGCTTTTTGATTTTAGGATTATTTTTTAAATTTGTCATTATAACTTTTTTTTTCTTATACATGAATATACTATATATTGCTCAATAAATAGGTCTTACTTTCTGTTCTTTAAAATTGGTGTATCATCTCTATTTAAATAATGGAAACCGAGTGATTCTTTGATATTTTTTACCTGTATTATTTAAAATTATTTCTTTTACAAAAATTACATAAACATTAGTCTAATTATTTCTTTTACAAAAATTACATAAACATTAGTCTTAGAAAATATCACTTTAGTTAAAATTATTTAAACGTTGACATTTAAAAAATTTTCAAAATCAAAGTCCATCTCTTCGTTAGCATTAGCTTCAATATCTTCCTCTGACACCTCAGTTATCTTAGAGTTCCCACAATTAGTACCCATGCATATGCACCCTTTGCAGAATATTGAACAACTAATTCATATCTTCCTACAACGCAGTTTTTTGCACATCCTTTGGTACATTTACGTGCTATTTTTTCAAGCAAAGCTTGTGGTGCAGGAGCTTTGACAGTAAATATTGGAATTAATCCACATTTTGAAGTTCGCCCGGCTGAGTCAAGTGGATCCAAAGTATTACCTATAAAAAATAAGATTCAATCATACTAAACAATCACATAAAAAAGTTATAATGAGAAATTTAAAAAATAATCCTAAAATCAAAAATCGTTGCAAGTACTTTTACACTTTGAAAAAGCATATCTTATTCAAAAATAATCCTAGATCTTTTTATAATACACCATTTTAAAGTAAACAGAATAAGATTTCTTTTTTATTATATAATATATACCTAAATGTAGAAAAAAAAAGTATAATGGGAAATTTAAAAAATAATCGTAAAAAATATAAAAACTCGTTAAAAGTATAAAATCTTGAAAAAGATAACCTCTTTAAAAGAAGTCGTACAACATTATACAGTAGACCATTTTAAAGGTATTTGATTTCTATACCTCTTACGTGTACCATTGCATATGCCTAAAGTTACGTAGAAAAAAGTTACAGAACAATATTTGCCAAATAACAAGGAAAATTGCCCAAAATTGCTGTGAGTGACGAACTTTGAAAAATCATATTTCGAAAACTGTAAATCCTAATGACCTCTACCAAACATCATTTTAAAGAAAAAATATGTAAGTTTTTTTTCTATGAAGCAATATCTATACCTATATCCCCGTGGACAAAAGTTATGGGACAAAAAACAAAATTTCTTTCTTTTGGGGTTCTTTGTGCTTTTCTTTTGAATATATTTTTGTAAAAAAAAAGTATCTTTGACTTTAAAAAGTTATATTTAGATAGGAAATTTAACCAGGAACAATTTTTATGTAGACGTGTTTGTACCAAAAATACATAGAACTAACCCTAATGTAACCTGTGCCCAGGGACTAATTCACCCATTTCTCAAAAACGCACCCCTCTAAATGGTAGCACTCCGCGGTTTTTTCATATATAGAGATCCATTGACCATATGAAATAATAAAACCCCGTTAACGTTGTAGTTCCTTTCTATAGTACATAATCAATAGCCTATATGTAAAAAATTTTTGTGTAGGTCTTATACATGCAAAATTGAAAAATTTTGCTACCGCATAAATTGTGCTTAAATAATTATATATATATATTTTTTTAATTAACTAAATGTGTCTTTTATTAGTAGGTATGAACTCAACATAGGTTTTTTCCAGTAAAAAAGGATGCAAAAACGACTGGGGATAAAAAATGCTAATACCCGTCATCTTAACCGCTCCGGTGCTTCTAGGTAGGCTTCTAGGTAGGTGTTAAAACAATTATTTTTCACAATAATTTCTCGATATAAAGATATTATTTTATTAGTAGTGACTTCATTCTTAAATGAACATTCCAAATACTCTGTTTTTGTTCTACTAAGTTTTACACACTTTTCCTCAAGAGCTTGGGTCTACTGTTCCAGTTTTTGTTCTAGGTCGCTTTTACTACTTGCTACATCATCAGCATACATTAAGCACCAATGAATGCTACCTACTTTGTTGTGTTGCTGTTAAATGCTCCAAAATTAATAGGCTATTGATTATGCTCAAAATAAGAGAGCTAAAGGGAACATAACGTTAACGGGATTTTATTGTCTCATATGGTCAATGGACCTCTAAATTAAAAAAAAAAACGCGGAGTGCTACCATGTAAATGGGTGCGATTTTGAGAAAGGGGTGAATTATTAGTCCCTAGGCACAGGGTGAATTAGAGTGAGTTCTATGCACTTTTGGTACAAACACGTCTACAGGAAAATTATTTCAGGTTAAATTTACTATCTAAATATCACATTTTAAATGGCTAAGTTTTCAATATAATAGCACATAAAACAATACTAAAATATTTACTTCACCTCCCACCAGATTGAAAACAATGGGACCCTTCACTGGTTACACCTCCGAGGCTTCTAAAATTTGCAAGCCATAACGGATGCTGAGACTAAAGAAGATGAGTGGAATTTTACAATTTATAATAATTCACGTCCCACTTGCTCAGCGTGGAAAGTTCCAACGAGAATGGTTCCCTTCATACTCCAATCAGAGTAAACATATAAATCAAAAATAAATAACCATTTTCAGTTCTGTTGCAATACGAAACTACAGCCGCATTATATTCTAGTTCAATCAGAGAGTACAGCAAGCACCTCTACCGGTTTCGAAACTTATTACCCACATAGCAATGATGTTCGCATCATGTTCTAAGCATATACTACCAACATTCGTCGGAGTATATTCTTTTTAGTATATGCGTAGTAAAAGCATAGCATGTACCTTAAAAAACATTCTAAATTTCATGTTCTTTGCATATACTTTAAAGTATATTCTCGTACCGAATATACTGAGTACATTCGTGTACGTAGTATCTCGGAATATTCGTAAAAGTTTATTCTTAGAATATACCTTTATCGAATAATCTTAGCACATATTTATAAGTACATTCTTAACACATACTTATAAGTAGATACTTTTAAAATACCTTAAAAATAATATGTATTTATAGGAAGTATAATATTAGCCTTATAGATTATCAACTTCGTTATATTTTAGAATAATTAATAAAATTTATGTATATGTAGGTAGTATTGGACGAATTTCATTTCAAAATTGTTGTATGGTAAAAAAGTTTAAACATTAATTGTATTAACGTTTATTATTAAAAATTCGTTTTCATAATTGAAATAACTTTACCATTTCGAGTTTATCATGAGTATTTTTACATCGTTGGAAGTTGAATTTAGGTACATTCAATTCAATATGGGCCATTCCAGAACCAAAGCATGCCAATAAAACCCACAACCAAAGGCTTTAATGTTGCCAACCGTAGAGTAAGCTTTTTCGGTCAACTTACCTTAAAAATTCCCGCTTTTATAAAAAAATTGCTTCCTGTTTACAAAATCTGAGAAGATATGTTTAATTATTTTCAAATATTTTGCTTTTTTTTAATATGTTACAATTTGAACTGGAACAAAAATTCCCTTTTGAGTTAACTTTTCCCTTTATCACCTTTTATGTTAAAAATTCCCGCAAAAAGGGAAAGTTCCCTTGGTTTGGCAAAACTATAACCCCCGGTGCACCGATGTTGTTATTCCACAAAATATCCCCGTCTTTATGACCATTTCTTACCTGAACGGATCAAGGATAGGAAACAACGGTAAAATATGAAACCGAAAATAAGCATTATTTGAATCTATGCAGTGTTAAGGATGAAGACGAATGTACTAGGACTAAAGAACATACATAATCTCTTTATTTTGTTTGCGGCGCTTCAAAATAGGTATAATCTATTTTTTCAACTCAATATTTTTAATAAATACATATAAGTAAGTACATATAAGGATATAAATTTTAGTTACTCATACATAGTTTAGTTTAGCTAAATATTATAATATAATAGTTTATATAAATAACTAAAATTTATAAATATGTACTTACTTTTTAAGTAATACTGCAGAATGTAGGTACTAACTTCATTCTCATTTGCCATTAAAATATGTAAATATAATAGGCATTTGGTAGAACCAGTAGAACCTAAGACTTCCTTGGAATATTCTAAAAAGCACGTTCTTAGTATAAATTAAAAAGATGTGCGGTGGTACGTTCTAAGTATATAAATAGAAGGTTTATAGCACGTCTTTGGAATGTTCTAAAAAGTATATTCTTAGTATATACTGAAAAGAAGTGCGGCAGTACATTCTAAGTATATACATAGAACGTTTAATTACTGTAATATAGTATATACTCAGTATGTGATCTGCACATTCGCAATGGTAATTACGCATATTCTCAGTATATACTTTTTCTGAAAAGTATGTTCTATGAATCTACTAAGAACAAGAAATTGTTATGTGGGTAGTCTCTCATCAGGAGGCACATATGCTGCTCTCTCTGACCCAACCAGGACAAACCACGGCGTGCAGTTACGGATTGCAACGAGCGAAATGGCAGGGATGACCTAGCGGCAACTGCTAGCAAACGACTAAGTTTTCAATCTAATAGCACATAAACAATACTAAAATATTACTCTACATCCCACCAGATTGAAAACAATGGGAACCTTCTCTGGTTACACCTCCGAGGCTTCTAAAATTTGCAAGCCATAACGGATGCTGAGACTAAAGAAGATGAGGGAAGTTTACAATTTATAATTCACGTCCTATCTGCCCACGTCCCATCTGCCCATCACGTCCCAACGGAGCTCCGTTATGGCTTGCAAATTTTAGAAGCCTCGGAGGTGTAACCAGAGAAGGTTCCCATTGTTTTCAATCTGGTAGGATGTAGAGTAATATTTTAGTATTGTTTTATGTGCTAGTAGATTGAAAACTTAGTCGTTTGCTAGCAGTTGCTGCTAGGGCATACCTGCCATTTCATTCGTTGCATTCCGTAACTGCATGCCGGGGTTTGTCCTGATTGGATCAGAGAGAGCAGCATATGTGCCTCCTGATGAGAGACTAATGAGTTTCGAAACCGGTAGAGGTGCTTGCTGCACTCACTGATTGAACTAGAAGATAATGCGGCTGTAGTTTTGTATTGCAACGAAATTGAAAATGGTTATTCATTTTTGATCACATTTCAAAATAAAAAATTTTTTTTAGAAAAATATATTCAAAAGAAAAGCAAGAAAAAAACACAAAAGAAGGCAATTTTGTTTTTTATCCCATAACTTTTTCCCACAGGGATATAGGTATTGTTATTATTTCAGCGAAAAATAACTTCCATTCTTCCTCTTTAAAATGAAGTTTGAATAAGTCTCTAGGATTTATAGTTTCCGATATAGGATTTATTTTATTTAAAAATATTCATACAGCTTTCTTCAATAGATAATTTTAAAGGTAATTGACTTTTCTGCTTTTTAAATGTAACATTGCATATACCTACCTAAAGCTACGTAGAAAAAAGTTACAGAACAATGTTTGAGAAGTACCAAGGAAAATGGGCCAAAATCGCTGTGAGTGCGAACTTTGAAAAATCATATTTTGTAATCTATAAATCATAGAGACTTCTACCACACGTAGTTTTAAGAGTAAACAGTAGCGCGTCATCAATATTTTTGTTTTTCGAAAGTTCTGCGAACTTTCAACAGTGAACCAACAGTGCGTCGGTAATTCGACACTGACAGTGACATTATACTATCAAAAACAATAATTTTTATACTCATAGGCGCGCTAAATGTGGCCAGGTCAGTCACATTTAATTTCTTGTTATAGAAAATCAATTTTTAGTAGATCCAATGTGACACAAAATCTACGCATCGGATAAAAAAGTTTATTTGAAGAAATTGTATTTTTTTTGTTCTTCTTGATGGCGTTACAGGCTCCTTTTTGCAATATTTTATTTACTTATAGAATAATTTCCAGATACTAAAATATTTCTCAAATTGGGCTATGTACCGCCATTCCTTATTATATTACGAAAATATATGTCAAATATCTTGAAAAAATATTCAAAATTACAGCCGCAATCTTGGACCGCGTTTGTTGCTACCTGTTGATCGCTACTGTTGCCTCTGAAAGAGGAAGGATGGTAGTTTTTGTTTTGTGAAGCAATGCCTATACCTATATCCTCGTCAAAAAAAGCTATGGGGCAAAAAACAAAATTGCTATCTTTCGTGTTTTTTTCTTGCTTTTCTTTTGACTATATTTAAAAAAAAATTGACTTTAAAATAAGATGTTTCGATAGTATATTTAACCTGGAACAATTTTCCTGTAGACGTGTTTGCACCAAAAGTGCATAGAACTCACCCTAATTCGCCCTGTGCCTAGGGACTAATTCACCCCTTTCTCAAAACTGAATCCCTTTAAATGGTAGCACTCCGCGGGTTTTCCTATTTAATGATCCATTGACTTTATGAAACAATAAAACCCCATTAACGCTATAGTTCCTTTCTAAAATACATAATTAATAAAATAAGAAAATCTACGGTTTCGTTTTGATTTAAAACGAAATAATTGAATAATTAGGTCTGTCCTTAACCTTTTGTATTTAAAATATTTCAAATTTTTTAACTTGGAGAGTCTTATAAGATCTTCATGGATCCAATCATCTTCCGATTATCATAAACATGGAACCAGATAATACAACTTCATCTCCAACTAAAAACTTTCACAAGATCTGGAATCTTAACAAAGCCGATTGGAACTTACACCTCTGTACACCTCTGTACTAGAAGCTGAAAATTCTCCCGGTAATTATCAACAATTAATAGCAAACATTAATAAAGCAGCCAATTTAGCAATACCAAAGTTTTCATTTAACGTCATACATAAGAGACAAATTTCAAACTAATGGTGGTGCAAAAGTTGTCAAACTGCTGCTGATAACCGTAAAATTGCATACAAAAATATAAACAAAACCCTACAAGGAATAATTTATTTGAATTTAAGAGACTTGATGCTGTCGCAAAAAAACGCTTCAAGCAAAAGAAAAAACAGAATTGGATAGAGTACTGCGAAATAGTCCTGTCGCCAGGGGGGGTACAACGGCCTCCTTAATTCAGATGGACTTACCCAAGTTTTTTTTATATATTTTGACCCGTAGAATACGAATTTTTTGGGTAACAGTTGATCCGGATGTCGATAAGATTGTTATAGACAAAGAACTTGAGGAATTACATAACAGCGATTTCTCGCAAAACAAAACATCTTTTTGTATTTTTTGGGTCATTTTAAGCAAAAAATATTCCTACAAGTTTTTTCGTAGAATGCATAGTTTTCGAGATAACCGCGGTTGAACTTTCAAAAAATCGAAAAATTGCAATTTTTGAACCCGTCGGTTTTGATTATTTGCATTGCTAAAAATTAATTTTTTTATTGTTAAACTAATCTATAAACACATAGTGTTTCCCGTGCCTAATACATGCGTTTTAACGTATGCTACGTAGAAATTACCTCGCTTGCACTCGTAGCTACTCTACCTACTCGTTCGATTTTAAATGAGAAATCATTGAAAACATCACTCACATACTAGGTGTTTATAGCTTTGTTTAATAATAAAATAATAAATTTCTAGCAATGCAAATAATCAAAACCGACATAATTTGACTTAAACTTTCAAATGCGGTAAGCAGAATTGCTACTTTATTTTTTAATCAAAAGTTATTCGGGTTCAAAAATTACAATTTTTCGATTTTTTGAAAGTTTAACCGCGGTTATCTCGAAAACTATGCATTCTACGAAAAAACTTGTAGGAATATTTTTTGCTTAAAATGACCCAAAAAATACAAAAAGATGTTTTGTTTTGCGAGAAATCGCTGTTATGTGATTCCTTAAGTTCTTTGTCTATAACAATCTTATCGACATCCGGATCAACTGTTACCCAAAAAATTCGTATTCTGCGGGTCAAAATATATAAAAAAAAACTTGGGTAAGTCCATCTGAATTAAGGAGGCCGTTGTACCCCCCTGGCGACAGGACTAAAAGCAGGGCCGGACTGGCACATAAAAAAGGCGCCAACCCAAATCCTAAAAAAGGCGCCAGACCCCCCCCCCCCTTCTTTACATCAAACTTTTCAAATTCTAACGCATGTATTTTCAAGTAACGCTATAAATATTACTTGTGATTTTTTTAAGTTTATTTTAATTTAAATCCATAAAGTAATTTACTATTTTTATTGGAAATAGTAAATTATATTAAGATGCCATAAAAATATAGCTTCTATCCCTTTTACTCCGTTACATTTTTTGGTGATCTCTGGAGATTTAAAACAAATTTTTGAAAAGTTTCAGTAGTAAGTTTTCAACTGCTTCTACAGATGAATCTACTGGTTCAAAAACGATTAACAAAAATCATGATTGGTGTTCAATATGTCACTTTTTGAATCTTTTCAAATTTTTAGAGCGCTCTAACACTCCATATAATAGAAGAGTAAACCTAGATAAAATATCCGCAACCACACGGTGTCAGGCGATCCGTGCCTGAGTGGTGAATGACCTAGATCAGACAGCCGCAAACGGAGCCCTCGGAGAACTGACGAAACCCTTTGAAATTTGAAATTCAAGCCTTAACGTGGGTAAGTGCGCACTGTCTCGCCGGACAGTATAATTCGCCCCTACTCATGGGAACTATATGGATAAGTATTTAATCACGCAGGAAAAAATGAAGCAAAACGAAGGGATAATGGAGCGAGTCACCGGTGGTGATGCAAGCTGGAACAAGCTATGAATGAGATGATAATATCGTGTTCATCAGTAGTGAAGGGAACAAAGGGAAAGTACTCAGCGAAGAAGAAAAGAGGAAGGAGACTTCGGAAAAAGGGGATCTGTTGGAAGAATTCCGGTCAGGGGTAGGGAACTGAACAAGACGGAGCTTCCAGCGGATGCAACCTTGCAAATGAGCTCCTCACTTGAGGAGAAAAGATCTAGAGAGGAGTAGAGTTCCGAAATAACGGCTATGGTAAGAGCAATGAATAAACTTACCAGAGTTACAAATAATTTAGTGAAACTAATGTCCGACCATAAGAACACGAAAGTCGAAATCAAGAATGAGGTAAAAAACCTTAAAAGAGTCACCAAAGACATCTTCTTCTTTTTGTATAGACATGACTGTCTGTTTTTTCAATGTGCCTCTAGTAAGTTAAAGTTCCATCGTTTTCGTGGTCTTTCCACTGGTCGTCTTCCTATTGGAGAACCGTCTCGCGCTGTCCTTAAACTATCGAAGACCACTGTCCACCGAAGCCATGGAGGGCACTTTCAGAGAAGTCGCCCTCGGCAGCATTGAGAACCGAAATATAATAGTGGAGAAAAGCGGTGAGGAAGGAACGACTAAGAGGCGGCAAGCGTGTCCACAAAAATGGACTTCGAAGAGCTCTTTCCTTAATAACTTAGTGAAAGAAAGATACAAATTATCGTAACGGTCCTGAACTCAAGAAAAAGAGGCTTTGAAAAAATTAACATTATAAATTCGAATAGGAAGAAGATCACTTTACTTTACGGTCGTCAAACAGGGAAGAGGAAATAATCCTCCAGGAGAATTAGTAATGGTCTTGGAACCTGGACTTCTAGGTGAAGCGGAAACCTCCAAAGACCTGACCAGGAAAAACCGAAACTGGTAGTAAGTGCAGTAGGTACACACAGACCAAGAGACCTCCCACTTAATTCTATGATCACAATTACAAGGTAGAGTCAGGAAAAAGAGAACCGGGGAAATCGTCAGACTGCTTCAGATGCCTACAGTTCGGTCATGGTAAAACCGACTGCAAGGAAGAAAACAGAGCGACTCCTGCTACAGATGTGGCAAGGGAGGCCATCAGGCACGAGAGTCCAGTAGTGAGGCGACTTTTTGCCCCACTTCAGTGCCCGGAGTATAAATGGGATGTAAATGATTAATGGGATGTTACAATATCGGCAAGCTCTTATTTTTAAAGGATGCATAACGAATTTCTTAAACATATACCAAACATTAACATTATACCAAACATTAAAATGGCCACTTTTTGCGCATTCTGAAAAAGTTGCGTTTCTACTACGCCCACGGGCTTCATTGTGTAGGATTCTAGGGCGCAGAAATCCTACATGTATAATGTAGTTATGGAGCGCAGAAGACTGCACTCATATATTTTAGGCCAATTGTGAGATGTAACACTCTTATATTATAATAGAAAGAGCGGATATTGATACCTACGAAAGGCGCCTGAATCGTAAAATTGGTCTTAGAGGGCGCCGCGCGTCGCATCTAAGCCATTTGATTATCTAATACCTGATACAAGTTGACAATTTGTATTTTGTTGTACCCAATGGCTTCAATATTTAGGATACAGGGGCGCAACAATCCTATATGTATAATATAGTTATGGAGAGCAGAAAACTACACCTGTCTATTATAGGCCAATTGTGGGATGTAACACTGTTTGTATCAAGTATCAGATAATTAAATGGCTTAGATGCAACGCGCAGCTGCCTCGAAGACAATTTTTATAATAGTAACAGCGGAAATTGATACCTACGAAAGGCGCCCGAATCGTAAAAATTATCTTCGAGGGCGTCGCGCGTCGTATCTAAGCTATTTACCTATTATAATAGAAACAGTGGATATTGATACTAACAAAAGGCGCCAGAATCTAAAAATGATCTTCGAGGGCGCCGCGCGTCGTGTCTAAGCTATTTATTATAATATAAACAGCCGATATGGATACCTACAAAAGGCAAAGGAATCTAAAAATGGTCTTCAAGGGCGCCAGGAGTCGTATCTAAGCTATTTATTATAACAGAAACAGCGAAAATTATTTATACCTACGAAAGGCGCCCGAATAGTAAAAATAATCTTCGAGGGCGGCGCGCGTCGTATCTAAGCTATTTATTATAATAGAGACAGCGGACATTGATACCTACAAAAGGCAAAGGAATCTAAAAATGGTCTTCAAGGGCGCCGCGAGTCGTATCTAAGCTATTTATTATAACAGAAACAGCGAAAATTATTGATACCTACGAAAGGCGCCCGAATCGTAAAAATTGTCTTCGAGGGCGCCGCGCGTCGAATCTAAGCTACCTATGTATTATAATAGAAACACCGGATATTGTTACCTACGAAAGACGCCCGAATCGTAAAAATGGTCTTCGAGGGCACCGCGCGTCGTATCTGTGCTATTTGATTATTTGATACCTGGTAAAAGTTATACTTTGTTGTACTCACTGGCTTCATTATATAGGTTTCTATAGCAGTTTCTGTTTCTTCATTAAGTAAAAACAGTTTTTAGGGGAATGGTTGCCACATAGTCTTTGTGTAAAGTTTAAAAAAAAATCAGCGTTTAATTTTTTTAATGGATTTTTTTAACTAACGAAGGCAAAAGGCGCACCGGCCCGCGGGCCGGTGGGCCGGCGGCCCAGTCCGGGCCTGACTAAAAGCCTTAATTTTAAAACAAAAATCAGTGAAGTATGGAAGAAAGTAAACGCCTTTTAAAACGGCAAACAGTCCAACAAGATTCCAATAAATCCAAATTCAAGCTGGCTAGATGAATCCTCAGTGGGTGCCTTCCCAAAATTTTCCAGAATACAGCGAAACAGTTTCAATGGATAAGTTTGGCTTAGAACAACAATTTAAATTGTGGGAGTTAGATCGAGTACTAAGTCAACAAAATAGCAGTGCTCCAGGTAACGACAATATTTCATATTCCATGATATACCATATACCACTTCACTATAAAATATCATTATTACATATTTTTAAATAAAGAGAAACCCAAAGTAATGAGGATAGGAGACAATCAAAAAATAAGCATTTCAATTGATAGTGCAGTCACTGAAGGTGGATATGAGCTATTACCTCCGATTTCGTTGAACCTTCATCGATTTTCATGAAAATTGGTGTGAGTGGTTAGGAGATATCTCAAGGAACAAAGGTGACATGGTGCCAACTTGCGCTTTTACCCTGGGGGTGGATGCTACCCCTCCTCGGGGGTGAAAATTATTTTATTAAAAATAACCCCACAATTCGATAGAGGGACAAATTATAAGCAACATTTGTTATATAAAGTTATTAAAATAAATCAAAACTTTTTGAGTTATTAAAGATCAAAAATTTTAATTTTTCGTGAGAAAAATGCATCTTTTTAGCCGATTTTTCATAAATAACTCAAAAACTATAAGTTTTTACAAAAAAGTTATTATCAAAATTAAGGCCAATAAAAAATCAAATAAACTCCTTACTAGAAAAACCTTTCAATGTTAACTAAAAGTGAGTTATAGGTAATTGAATGTATATTTCTTTCCTCGAGTACCCAAATCTAAGTATTCAAGCTTAAATACCGGGAAAATTGAGCGGCCGTGGAGTAACGGCATAATCGCTGGCCTCATACGCCAGTGTACGTGGGTTCGATCCCTGCCAAAGACAAACCATTTTCATTTTCAATAATGACACGAGCCGTCTCACCGTGCCTCGGAGAGTACGTTAAGCCGTCGGTCCCCCTGGGCTAGTGTACATCGACACTAGTTACTTGAAACAGGGTTAAAGATGTAATTGGCGCTGGAACTATCCGAAAGGATC
Organism: Diabrotica virgifera virgifera; assembly: GCF_917563875.1. Classification (NCBI taxonomy): domain Eukaryota; kingdom Metazoa; phylum Arthropoda; class Insecta; order Coleoptera; family Chrysomelidae; genus Diabrotica; species Diabrotica virgifera. The sequence continues at coordinate 142,743,268 of NC_065446.1, read as the reverse complement.
TCCCCGGCAAAAATGCCATACGATATTATTATTTAGTATTACCGGGAAAATGATGTATTTTATAACATAAACTTATTAAACATTTGTCAAAGTTCATAGAAATATCTATCAAATAAGTCCTCGAACAAGTTGATAGCATTAAAATTTATGCACCAAAAATGTTTCAGAATTTATCTTTTAAAAATTTTCCAAAAAATGTTATTGTTTTTTTGTAAATAACTCCGTTAATTTTTAAGACATCAGGTTCACCTAAAAACTACTTAAAATCTGATTCCAAGAGCTATTAAAAAAACGTCGAATTTAGTTTTTAAACCTCTTACTTTTTTAAAAATAAAAGCTTAAATGGCCCCGGTTACATGGTTCTTGCAGCAAAATTAAAAATTTTAAACGTTTCTATCTCGGTTATTTTTTACTCTACGGAAATAGTAAAATAGGTAAAGTATTTGGAACAGAAAAAACTAAAATTTAGTTATACATCATTTTTTACATATATTGAGCATTTTTGGGTTGCCATTATTATCAAAAGAAAATGAAAAGTAGGATAATTTTAAAAATTCTGATTTTTTAAATTATATCTTTTTTTTCAAAAATATGCATTCTAAACCGGTCAAAATTGTTAAAATCATTAACTATGTTAACCTAAAGAAATTCTTGCGAGGATTACTACAAATTTTAATTTTTGTGGAAATGGCGTATGTTTTATTTTTCACTTTTTCTTAAAAAAATCGAACGGGTTCTCTTATTTTCATCATAACTTGTTTAATTTTGATGCTATTAACTTCTACTGGAGCTCATTTGATAGGTATTCCGAAGTACTTTGACAAGTGTTTAACAAGTATATTCTATAAAATGCATCGTTTTCCCGTTATGTAAGCTTGAATACTTAGATTTGAGTACTCGTCGAAAAAAATATACATTCAATTACCCATAACTCACTTTGAAATAACATCAGTTTAGTTCTTTAAGTGGGAAGTGTATTAAATTTTTTATTATCTCTAATTTTGGTAATAATAACTTTTTTACAAAAGCTTATAGTTTTTGAGTAGTACGTGAAAAGCAGCTTCAAAATATGCATTTTTTTAAAGAAAAAATAAAATCTTTGATATTTAATAACTCAAAAAGTATTGATTTATGTTAATAACTTTACATAACAAATTTTGCTTAGAACTTGCCCCTCTATCGATTTTTGAAAAATTTCAACCACGAGAAGGGGTGGCATCCACCCCCAGGGTAAAAGCGCAAGTTGGCATCACCTTTGTTCCTTGAAGTATCTTCTAACTACTCACCAATTTTCATGAAAATCGATGAAGGTTCAACGAAATCGGAGGTGAAAACCTTCAGTGACTCCACTATGAGGAAGAAAATTAGAACAAGTCGACATTTTTGAGTATTTGGGTACTAAGATAGAGGATTCAGGAGATGACGAAATGGAAATCAATTCAAGAATAGAAAAAGCTATGAAAACATACTATCTAATGAACAGGGGTTTAATAGGGAAAAGATAAATTTAACAGAAAACCAAGATTAATGTATACAAGACGATATTCAGACCAATCCTCACTTTCGGTTGCGAATCGTGGGTATTAACAAATAGGCAAAAAAGTAAATTACAGGCTACCGAAATGAAATACTTGAGAAGCGTGAGAGGAGTCACGAGAAGAGACAAAATTAGAAATAATGTAATACGGGAAGAGCTAAACATCCAACCCTTGATCTCATTTTTTCGAACAGAAACAGCTAAGTTGGTGGGGACATCTGCAACTTATGGAAGACCAACGACAGGTTAGAAGAGTATGCGAAGCCAAAACATGGAAGAAGGCAAAGAGATGAAGACCTAAAAAGACCTGGGACAAAACAGTTGGGGAACTGCTTGTAAGAAGAGGAACCACTTGGAATGAAGCAAGAAGAATGGCAAGAAATAGAAAAGAATGGCGAAAATTTGTATACCGGTAATGGTATACTGACTGCCACACACCATTAGATGGTATAAGTGGCTCCTGATTATATATAGGGTGAGGCAGATAAAGGGCCTATTAGAAATATCTCGAGAACTAAAAGTAAGAGGATCATGAAAATTGGAATACAGGGGTTTTGAGGTATGAACTATTTATAAAAAATATTTTGGTCTCTTTGCTACTTCCGGTTATGCCGGAAGTTGATTGTAACTTCGTTTTGTTAAATGGGACACCCTATATATTTTTACATTTTTGGATTCTGCTTGGTGTTTTTTCTTAAAATATGAGGTTTTGTATACAAGGTTTAAAGTGTATAGAGTTTAAAAGATAATTACGGTTTTTTATAAATTTTGTAGCAAACTTCACACCCTGTATAATTGTACTGATTTGATATCAAAAACTCCATTTATGTTTCAGTGATTTTTAATATAGTCGATTATTATTATTTTTTTTTTTTATTAACATCCAAGTTTTTTTACAATCTGTTTTCAATGAAAACAATAAGTAAAATTGTTTGTCTTTACAATGGCAGAGAGATGTAAGGTCCAGTGACCAAAGCATCACGACACACACACATTACCTTGTTTACCGGTGAGATGCGCACATACACTGATACGCGAGCACGAAAACTAAAACTAAAATTGGCACAGAACACAATGGCTGGACGCTGTTGAAGGCGTAGCTTCCTCTGCTGTAGGCTCTATCAGGATCGGTTAGGTAGGTCCAAGGGATCATATCGCTTCAATCTCTTCGCTTGTTGCTTGTTGAGAAGATTGTGTGCCAGGGTGTTTGGATGTACCCGCAACCTATTTTGATATTGTTCAGAAGATTTTTTGCACTCTTCGGAGACTGATAGTACCTGAAGATCTCTACGTATTGCGTCATTATGGATGTACCAAGGGGCATTAGCGATTGTTCTTAGAGTTTTGGATTGAAATCTTTGTATTTTCATAATATTAGATTTGCTAGCTGATCCCCAGAGCTGCGAACCATATGTCCAAATGGATTTTATTATTGTTTTGTATATAAGCAGCTTGTTATCGATCGATAGGTGAGAGTTTTTTCCCAACATCCAGTAAAGTTTTCTGTATACAATTCCCAGTTGAAGTCTTTTCGTCCATATATGTTTGGTCCAAGTTAGTCGTTTGTCAAGGTGAATACCTAGATATTTTACGTCATCCTTTTGAGGTAAAGGATGTCCATCGAGATTAAGTTCTGGACATGTACCTCTTCTTAGAGTGAATGTAATGTGTGTGGATTCTGAGGGGTTTACTCTAATTCTCCAGAGTTTAAGCCATTCACTTGTTTTGTGCAGATGTAGTTGCAGTCTCTCTGATGCTATTATTGGATTACCATGAGAGGCCAGGAAAGCAGTATCATCTGCGAATGTTGCAAGTGTTAGGTCGTTGCTTGTTGGCAAGTCAGCCGTATATATTAGGTATAGGATCGGTCCGAGCACACTACCCTGAGGTACACCAGATAGGATGGGGTAGAGTTTTGTATAGGCTTCACTATATTTTACCAGATATCTCCTTTCTGTAAGGTATGATTGAAGCAGTTTGAAGTAAGTGTAAGGTAGGTTTTTCTTTAATTTGTACAGAAGTCCTGTGTGCCACACCTTGTCAAAAGCTTGAGAGGCGTCTAAAAAGGCTGCAGTGCAGTATTGCTTGTTTTCGAGACTAGTTCTTATTGTTGTGTACAGTCTGTGAACTTGTTCTATTGTACTATGTTGATTACGAAATCCGAATTGATGGTCAGGTATGAGACTCTTCTCTTCTAATATTGGTTTTATTTTTCTTAACAGAAGTTTTTCAAACACCTTAGAGATGACTGGGAGCAGACTTATCGGTCGGTATGAGTTGACATCTTTTGGATCTTTTCCAGGTTTTTGAATTAGTATAATCTGTGCCACTTTCCATTGCAACGGGAAGTAGTGCAGACTTAACATAGCATTAAAGATCATAGTGATTATTCTGTAACAATCATCGGTTAGTTCCTGAAGGACCTTACCCGTTATGAGGTCGAATCCTGGTGCCTTATTAGGTGGTATCTCATTATTTATTATCTCTTTTACTTCTTTAATATTAAACTTGGAGATTGGCAGTTCCATTTGATATGGAGCCTCAAGAAAAGAATGAAATGGTTCTTCTTGTTCTAATGGTACTACTCTAGTAAAGGGACTAAATACTGTCGAAAGATGTTCTGCGAATGTCTCGGATTTCTCTGTGTCTGTTCTTGTCCATTTACCTTTGGCATTTTTTAAAGGAGGTATGGCGTCTTTTGGTCCTTTTACTTTTCTCGTCGCCTTCCATAGCGAATAGTTAGTGTCTTTGAATGGAGTCAGATTTTCTAAGTAAGTTTGAATCCCCCTGTTTTTTTCTTCTTTTAATAGATTTTTAAGTCTTCTGGTAATTCTGTTTAGATTTTCTTTGTCAATAGGTGCATGTGTGTTTTGCCATTTTCTCCTAAGTTTTCTTTTTTCTTCAATTATGTTTTTTGCACTCAGAGAACAATTTATGGTTTCCTTCCATAATGTTTGTTCAGGTGTAGCACTCCATCCCGCCTTTTGTATGGAGGTAGTAAGTTGTTGTACTGAATTTTAAATTTGTATTTCTGTTTTAAGTGGCAAATTCGTTGATATTTGTTCTGTTAATGCACTTCGGAATATGTTCTAATTTGTTTGGTTATTGGTTAGGACTGGAGGCTTATTTCTGAGTATGACTTTGGAGTCTAGGTCAATTAGAATGGGAGAATGATCTGACGAGAGGTCCCAGCATGATTGTATAGCTAAGTAGTTAAGAGAGATACCTTTAATCACACAGAAGTCTAAGAGATCTGGTGTTTTATTTGGATCTGTAGGCCAATAAGTTGGTTCTCCTGTAGATATGTGTTGTAGATTGTTTCCTATTATCGACTTCAGTAGTTTTCTACCCCTTGTTGTGATTATTCTAGATCCCCAGTGATGATGTTTACAGTTAAAGTCTCCTCCTGCTATGAATTTGTGTCCAAGTGAACTAAAATAGGTATTAAAGTTATTTTCGTTGATGGATTGGCCAGGAGGACAGTAGACAGCAGATAAGGTAAGGTTGCCTAACCAGTCATCAATGACAATGCTAGTTGACGGCAGGTACATTTCACTGAACTTATTTAACTCATGGTGTTTTATATTAGATTTGATAATGATAGCTGTACCACCGTGTGCTTTGTCATTTGGATGTTTTGTGTAGTGAACAGTGTATTTTGGAATTTTTATATAATTTTTGTCTGTTAGATGGGCTTCTGATATGAGCATAACATCAATTTTCTTCTCGTCGAGAAAAATTTTTATTTCTTGGATATGATTCGTTAGCCCATTTGAGTTCCAGACGGCTATTTTAAGTGCGTTTTGCATTAGTGCATTTTGGAGATCATAGTGGTAAGGAGATTAAGCATAGTATCCATTCTCTCCATTAATTTTGCCATTATGTTTTCCAGGTTGGCAATTGTCGTTAAATGGTTTGAGCCAACATTACTTTGTTGGTTTGTGATTTCAGCTGTTTGACTATTTCCTGACGTTTTTTGAGCGTAAGAAACACCAGGGGTTACTGTTTGGCTGTTAATTGTATTGATGTCTGTTCTATGGGTCTCTTGTTTCTGCCTGAGTTGGGGGAACTTTTCTTTTTGTATTTGTTTGTATACGCTGCAGCCCTTATAGTTGGCCGGATGGTTTCCCATACAGAGTACACATTGTACGTTATTGCTGCGTTCCTTGCGTGGGCAGTCTAGAGTATGATGATTACTTGCACACTTTACGCATCTTGGAGGCATATAACAGAATTTTTGTGTGTGGCCATAACGTTGATATTTGGTACATTGGGGAACCTGACGCTTAGGATGTGGTGGTTCGAAGGACACAATCATATTCTGAAGTGCTCTCACTTCATAAATGTCTTTATTATTTGGCTAAGCTTTTAGTTCTATATAAAAAAGCGGAAGCGCCGTTTTGGATCCATTCTTATATATATTAGCTATGTTGGTTACTTCGTGTCCCATTTGTGCTAACTCATCTTTTAAAGCATCTTTATCTGCTGTTTGATGCTGTTACGTTTAAAAATCTACCCAGCAAACCTGTGCCGCAAGCCCGCTTCATTTAATACAGATTGATAAATAATGTTAATAAAAACTACTTGCCTTAAGTATTTCGTATTTAAACATGATCAATTTTAAGATTTCCGATCCAGACTGCATTCTTCCTTTTTCCTCTTTTCAATATAAGAAAGATAAATATTCTTGCTTGCAATAAATTTGTTAAAATAAACCTCCAATAATTTCAAATTTCAATTTCAATTGTTGGTTTTAACCAGGAAATTATTATTCACTTTTTATCACCTTTTAATGTAAAATAGTTTATGCTTTCATTATATTATTTACTAATCATTTGAGGTTAGAATCTGCTTCTTTTACTTTTGAAGTCGTTTCAAATTCTGTCACGACTAGTGTCAAACCGAGGCAGTTTTGTTCTATGGTTCACGGGACTACCTATGTTTTTGAATTTCTGTGTTCGGAAGGAAGTTGGCGTTTCTCATAGCTGACTGGCGAGCGTCCTTTTTGAATTTGATGGGGACGCGTCTTTGGATCGTGTAATTTAGGTAAAATTTGTATGCTAATTATTTTGAGGCATCTGGCTTTCCTGGATAAATTTACCTATTACACATAGTGGGGCTAGATAATAGATGTAGTGTGTATTGGATATTTTAGTATTTAGCCCAAGCCGAAAAGGGATTATTTGTTCAAAGACGTGGTCACTTCGCACGCTAGGCAGGTATGAATAATTTTCGATTAATTTTGGTTCAATCTTAAGGTCTATCAACCCAGTGTACTTATGTGGGTCTTCTATTTTTCTAGCGCTGTGTATGAGGTCTATATAGGGAGTATTATTTGGATTAGAGAAGCTCCATAGGAGAGCATAGCGTGGTTGACCGTAGTAAAAACCCCGATAGGCTTAAGCGGTAAGTAATTCATGCAATGATTAGATTCTTTATGTATTGAGGGACAGACAACCAGTGTCTTAATTTTATTTAGTGTTTATTGAAGCCCGTTGGCTAGGGGTTTATTCTTGATTTGTTGCTAAGCCTCCTACAATGTAGATGACATTGCAAGCTCACTTCTAGGCTATGTTATAAGTGGTAAAAGCCTGTTTAAATAAAATCAGTAACAAACTTATTGAAATATTTATATTATACCAGGGGGTTACGAGAAGAACCTAGTTGAAATATATTTATTGATATGGAACAGATTTAGTGATTCATAGCACCGTACGAGAGGACAATATTACTTCGATGGATGCAACTGTCAATTGGGAATTGAGTAGGCAATGGGTTTAGCAACCGAGAATAAACGTTTAAATAAATTCATTGTAATAAGTGTCTAATGAGTTTTCGTTTTTGGATTTTTGTATGTGGTTTCTGGTTTTACTTTTTGTGGATGTTTTTGGTTACATTTGGATGCTAAGAGTCGTCATTGGATACAAGTATATGTGGTGAAGAAGATTTCTACTAACGAATTGTAGTTTGTTACCAGACTATGGAGGATATCAGGTTTTTATAACAATGTTAAACATTTAAATTCATTTGTCTTTTTTATTTTATATTATTTAATGATAGTAAATATTTTAGGTTCTTTTTTTGTTAACAAATTAACGTGTTCCTTTTTTTATTATTATTATTAAAATTTATTGGGGATAGTCATACATTCAACTTTATATACATATAACTTATTATAGAGGTCATTATAGTACATTACTTTTTAGATTTGTATTAGTGGCACTCATGAGCTCATGCGGCAACTATAGGGTAGGCACTAGTATCGCCAATGTTTAAAATATTTCTAATCTGTAAATTTAAATTATTTTGATATTCATTTCCTTAGCCACTTTATGCTACCAATGACTGGACTTGTTTATTTTCATATTTATTTGTGTTGCAACTGTTTAATAAATAAATGTAAGTAAACCTATAACGAGATTTATTGGTCAACTGGTAAATCGGGGAACTCTTGTAGCATTTGTAGTACGAGTTGACTGGCGCCCTAAAATCCATCATTTTTAAATAGTTTTAGCTAACGGACCCACTCCGTCTCCACTGTTAACTTTAAAAGCTAGCCGCAAATGCTTTTGTCGCTCCATCCACATTCGTTGTGATAGTGTGGAAGGGTGATAATTTTGGCGCCCAACATATATGGGGCATGGTTTGCTTATATTTCTTCTTTAATGGTTGTAACACTAGACTTATCTTCTTGAAAAACACCAAACCCAGGTTTGAACTGAAATGTTGAATTTGATCACGTTTTTAATTTTAATGACTTTGAATTGAGGAACTGCTATAGCTGTATATAGATTTTTCTTTCTAGTGGCTGGTTTCTGAAAATCGCGATTTAGTTTTAGATAACCAGTGGGGTAAATTTAGAAATCATTTAGTTGCTATAGTTCCTCCCATGATTATTTGACGAATTGACAAAATATTTTGATATTGATTTGAGACATTTGTTTTTGATATTTTGAATTTTTTTTTAATTATCTTTTTTTACAGGAACGGTCGAACACTTAGAACTTTGTAGTTATATTACTTATAATATTGTCCCTTTTTCCTATTCTACTTTATTGTTCGTGAAGTTTGGCAAGCGCAATCAAGGTCTGTCTTGTTTTGCTAATAGTGGTTGGATTATATCTTTTATTTGCTTGTGTTTGAATTTAGTATAACTTTGTCATCATCATGTCGCGTAGATTACAAGTCAATCGATTAAGTCAAGACGAGCTCAACTATGAGCTTCTCATTCGTGGAATAGTTGTAGGTACAGTAGAACAGATGCGCCATGCCCTTGCTAGCGCGATGCGATTGGAAGGCAGTGGCGATAGCGTGAAATACCCGGATTATCCTTTTACACCAGAGGAAGACATAAAGGCAGTCAGAGGTAAATTGGCTGAATTGGAGACTTTTGTGAACGCATTTGAAGGTACTAAAACAAGTAATGATTTTATTAAATATATGGTAAAGTTGAACCATGTCTTAAACCGCATAGATAATATTCCGGACATTGAGGAAGATCGACCTCAATTAGTTGCTTCCGCGTACGCTCTTATGGGTTCTCTTACGGAAAAAGCGGAACAGATGCAGGCGAAATCCACAGTCCCTGTTCAAGTTAGCTGTTTCAGCCCCGATCAGACACAAAACTTTGCTACTGAGATTACGCAAGCTTCTAGCCCGGTTGCAGCTTCGGCTTCTCCTAAGGTTACGGCTGCTTCTCCTTACGTTAAGTCCGTTCCACCTAGTCGTTGGGACTTGAAATTTTCTGGTGATCGTAAAGGTATGTCCCTTAGTGCTTTTTTAGAGCGTGTTGAAGAATTGCGTGTTGCGCGTCATGTATCAAAGGAAACTTTACTGGAATCGGGTATAGATCTATTTTCAGGGAGAGCATATCAGTTTTATTTGGCGTATCGTGATCAAGTCAGTAACTGGGACGAATTCTTGATATTGCTAAGGGAAGAGTATCTGTCACCAAACTACGATGAGAAACTCTTCGATGAGATCAGAAGGCGAACTCAAGGAAGTGATGAATCAATGGGAATCTTTATAGCAGTTATGTTGGGATATTTTAATCGACTGACGTGCCCCGTATCTGACGACACCAAACTAAAGATCCTGCTAAGAAACATAGCACCGTATTATCAAAATCAACTCGCTCTGGTAGAAATAAACTCGATAGCGCATCTACGTGAACTTGGGAAGAAATTGGAAGCCAGAAAGGATGCAATAGAGAATTTTGTTCAGCCCACTCGTCGTGGCAACGTCATGGAGCCAGATCTGGCCTATATCGAAGTTCAGTCGAGCAGCAGTGTGGACACTTGCCAGGCATCGACTTCTTCATCTAAGGGGAGGCAACAAAATCCGTCTACCTCGAAAGCTCAGATTGTTTGTTACCGTTGCAACAAGCCAGGTCACCGTGCTGTTGGATGTACCGAACCTGGTAGAAAGTTTTGTTACCGTTGTAAAAAAGAGGGTGTGACAGTGAGAACCTGCCCTAATTGTAAGCCATCGGAAAACTAATTACATCACGTTCAGATGGTCGAAATGGGTGTGGTGTGAAGGAATCTTCGACCGATAAGTTTAAGATTATATTAGATTATGTTTTAGAATCGTTTAGCGAAGATGATGCAAGACCTTACATCAGTGTGGAAGTTTATGGCAAACCGATATTAGGATTATTAGATTCGGGTGCTAACAGGTCAGTTTTAGGAAGTAAGGGTTACGCATTCACTCAATCGTTGGGATTAACATTGGATAGGAGTCGTGCATCTGTTTGTAGGGTGGCAAATGGTGTTAGCTGCGAGAGCATTGGTGTTATAGACCTACCACTAAAACTGAAGGACGAGTTTCGACTAACGGAAGTGCTGGTTGTTCCCGATCTGCCACACTTACTAATTCTTGGTTGTGACTTCTGGCGGAATATGGGCTTGGTACCTAACTTACGTACAAATGAATGGTACTTTTCAAAGGAACCAGTGGTGGTTAATGAGGTCGAACACGTGAGTAGTAGGACATTACTTAGCTCTCTTGACAAGAGTCGTTTGCAGGCGATCATAGATCGCAATGTAGCCTTGATGGGTAGCGGTCTGGGCTGCACTGAAAGAACTGAACACGTGATCGTCGCTAGTGGACCCCCTATAAAGCAGAGGTACTATAGAGTCAACCCAGTAGTACAAGCACAGATTGATCAGGAATTGGATGAGATGCTCAAAATGGATGTAGTTGAGCCTAGTAATAGTCCCTGGTCATCGCCCATTTTATTAATTAAGAAGAAAGATGGAAAATTTAGATTTTGCGTGGACTATCGTAAATTGAATTCGGTAACAGTACGCGATAGTTATCCATTGCCTCAAGTCGCTGACACCTTAGATAAGTTGCGAGATGCTAAATATTTGACCAGTCTAGATGTAAAGTCAGCGTACTGGCAAGTCCCAATGGCTGAGTCATCCAAGCAATATACAGCCTTCACCGTGCCTAATCGGGGCTTATTTCAATTTAAGCGTCTTTCATTCGGTCTACATAATGCCCCTGCCACTTGGCAACGTTTGATCGACAATGTGTTGGGACACGACCTCGAACCACATGTGTTTGTTTACTTGGATGACGTGATAATCGTGAGCCAAAGTTTTGAACAACACCTAACCATTTTAGACGAGGTATTTCGTCGCCTCATAGAGGCCAAAGTCACCATCTCTATGGATAAATGCCAATTCTGTCGGCCGGAATTAAAGTACCTAGGATATGTCATAGATCGGAATGGATTGCATGTTGACCCTGATAAGGTCAAAGCTATGGTGGAGATTGCGGTGCCCAAGAGTGTAAAAGAAGTTCGAAGTGTGGTTGGGACTTTTTCTTGGTATCTAAGATTTGTTCCCGACTTTTCATCGATCATAGCTCCCATTACTGCGTTGTTAAAGAAAAACTCTAAGTTTGTTTGGTCTGAGGAGTGTAATAAGTCTTTTAAGCGACTTAAAGAATGCTTAGTGGCTGCTCCAGTTCTGAGATGCCCGGATTATTCGAAACCTTTCGTGGTGCAAACAGATGCATCAGGCTATGGCATTGGTGCTGTTCTTACACAGTCGTATGATGATGGTGACCGTGTTGTTGCTTACCTGAGTCGGTCTCTCACTCGTCAGGAGCGTAATTACTCTACCACTGAGAGAGAATGTTTGGCAGTGCTATGGGCTATTGAAAAGTTGCGACCTTATCTAGAAGGAGTGGAGTTTACTGTAGTCACGGACCATTATAGCTTATTGTGGTTACAAAACTTGAAAGACTTATCTGGTCGTCTGGCGCGTTGGGCCGTGCGTCTTCAGCAATACAACTTCAAAATCATTAATCGAAAGGGCAAAGATAACGTTGTGCCCGATATGCTTTCCAGATCGGTACCTATTGTGGATTTAGTGGATATCAATCATGACATACATGCTGGAGGACGGGGCGAGGATCGTTGGTACCATAAAATGTTGAAAAGGGTTCAGGATAGTCCCCTTAAATTTAGTAACTGGAGGGAATCTGACGGCAAATTATGGAAATACGAAAAATTGCGATATCCAGAACTGTCGGCCCCTTCTGATTTTTGGAAGTTAGTGGTGCCAAAGAAGGATAGACAGGGTGTGATCTCTGCGGCTCATGAACCACCTACTTCTGGTCATGTTGGAGTTTTTAAGACCTAGTCTAGGATAGCTGAACGCTATTATTGGCCTAAAATGAGGTGGGACATAGCCAAATTTGTTCGCCGGTGCGACACCTGTGCCGCCCACAAGGTACCTCAAGATCGACCTGTTGACAAGATGGTATCACACCCGAAAGTTGACCGTCCTTGGGAGATGATTTCTCTGGACTTAGTAGGGCCTTTGCCACGTTCAAAGCTAGGCCATAACTTCATATTGAACGTCACGGATTATTTAAGCAAATTTACCTTACTGTTCCCTCTTAGAAAAGCTACTGGTGCCACCGTCATTAAGAAGCTTGAGGAGGAGGTTTTCCTGTTATTTGGAGTTCCAAAGACTATAATTTTGGATAATGGTCCACAATTTCGCTGTAAGGAATTTGTTAAGTTAGCGGAATTATATCAATGTAAACTTAAATTCACTGCCGTTTACCATCCTAGAGCGAACCCTACTGAGAGAATGAATCGTACGATGAAGACGATGCTAGCGATGTATGTCTCAGACAATCACCAGACCTGGGATATCAACCTACATAAAATTGCCTGCGCGCTTCGTACTTCTGTGCACGAGACAACTAGACTGACCCCGTACTTCATAAATTTCGGGCGTCATATGATGCTTTCTGGAGATGACTACGCCACTAAGCTAGACTTGGAAGATGGTGCTCAGACAGCAGAAACCTCTAAGAATGAGGCCTTTAAGAAAATGTATACGGATGTGCGAAATCGGTTGGAGATTGCTGGCAAGAAGAGTTGTGACCGCTACAATTTGCGTTGTCGACATGTAGAGTATTTTCCTCATCAGCCAGTGTGGAGGAGAAACCATGTTCTTTCAGATGCGGCTAAACACTTCTCGTATAAGTTAGCACCTAAATTTGTAGGACCATTTTTCATCAAGAAATAGATTTCTCCTTGGACTTATGAGTTGAAAGACGGTCAAGGTAATAGTAAAGGGGTTTGGCACGTTAAAGATCTTAAGCCTGGTCCAGATCCAGATTCGTTTGTACCCGACTATGTCACTTCGGTTCGTTTTGAGCCACCATACGTGGTCACTTAACAGTGAATTATTGCCCTGTATCGTGGGGGCTGGAACATGTGGACTTTCTAGATGGTCACATGTTCTAAAAGAATTCCCGGTACCGAGTTTGATCCCTCGTGGGGTAAAAGCCCCCAATGCGGCCACGCGTCCTGGTATAAACATCACATCGCCCTTGTTTTTGAATTTAGGTTTCATTGACGCTTGATTTTGATTTTCAACCTTTCACTGCGGAATATATTTTTGATCGATATATTGTTCTACGTTAGAGCGTTGCGCAGTCAGAGGATTAATTATTTTTACTTTGTTTTGATTGATTTAGGTATTAAGTTGTATTTTTTTTAGTTGTATTTAGAGTCATCTCTTCCCCAAGGATTCTTGGGCACGCTTCTGTGAGGTGTCTGTTTTCAGGGAAATTTTGAAAGTTTCTGAGAGGCGGTAGTGTGAGTCTCAACGGCGCAGCCAATTCCATCCGACAGCGAAAAGGGCCTCTACCTCAGATCTGAAAGGAACGTTTTCGTTTCTGGGTGCTGTCACGGTGGTGTGGAAGAAGATGGATTACTCTTTAGATTAGGTGTAGGTTTTGTAGCAGCCTTCGTGTTCGTGCTTGTTACTAATTTCGTAACCATGAATTTTTTTTATGGGCATTTTGTAGAGTCGTGGTTAGTTTGTCTCTCTTGCATTAACCATTAGTATCATTGGTCAACAGCACAATGGTTCCGTCGTCGCAGGGTTTGTCCGTGTGAAGAAATTTAGGGGCTAAATTTCTTGGAAGCGAGGGGGGGATTGTTACGTTTAAAAATCTACCCAGCAAACCTGTGCCGCAAGCCAGCTTCATTTAGTACAGATTGATAAATAATGTTAATAAAAACTACTTGCCTTAAGTATTTCATATTTAAACATGATCAATTTTAAGATTTCCGATCCAGACTGCATTCTTCCTTTTTCCTCTTTTCAATATAAGAAAGATAAATATCCTTGCTTGCAATAAATTTGTTAAAATAAACCTCCAATAATTTCAAATTTCAATTTCAATTGTTGGTTTTAACCAGGAAATTATTATTCACTTTTTATCACCTTTTAATGTAAAATAGTTTATGCTTTCATTATATTATTTACTAATCATTTGAGGTTAGAATCTGCTTCTTTTACTTTTGAAGTCGTTTCAAATTCTGTCACGACTAGTGTCAAACCGAGGCAGTTTTGTTCTATGGTTCACGGGACTACCTATGTTTTTGAATTTCTGTGTTCGGAAGGAAGTTGGCGTTTCTCATAGCTGACTGGCGAGCGTCCTTTTTGAATTTGATGGGGACGCGTCTTTGGATCGTGTAATTTAGGTAAAATTTGTATGCTAATTATTTTGAGGCATCTGGCTTTCCTGGATAATTTTACCTATTACACATAGTGGGGCTAGATAATAGATGTAGTGTGTATTGGATATTTTAGTATTTAGCCCAAGCCGAAAAGGGATTATTTGTTCAAAGACGTGGTCACTTCGCACGCTAGGCAGGTATGAATAATTTTTGATTAATTTTGGTTCAATCTTAAGGTCTATCAACCCAGTGTACTTATGTGGGTCTTCTATTTTTCTAGCGCTGTGTATGAGGTCTATATAGGGAGTATTATTTGGATTAGAGAAGCTCCATAGGAGAGCATAGCGTGGTTGACCGTAGTAAAAACCCCGATAGGCTTAAGCGGTAAGTAATTCATGCAATGATTAGATTCTTTATGTATTGAGGGACAGACAACCAGTGTCTTAATTTTATTTAGTGTTTATTGAAGCCCGTTGGCTAGGGGTTTATTCTTGATTTGTTGCTAAGCCTCCTACAATGTAGATGACATTGCAAGCTAACTTCTAGGCTATGTTATAAGTGGTAAAAGCCTGTTTAAATAAAATCAGTAACAAACTTATTGAAATATTGATATTATACCAGGGGGTTACGAGAAGAACCTAGTTGAAATATATTTATTGATATGGAACAGATTTAGTGATTCATAGCACCGTACGAGAGGACAATATTACTTCGATGGATGCAACTGTCAATTGGGAATTGAGTAGGCAATGGGTTTAGCAACCGAGAATAAACGTTTAAATAAATTCATTGTAATAAGTGTCTAATGAGTTTTGTTTTTATTTTAGGGGTTTTTATTTTTATTTTTATTTTTTTTTTGGAGTTTTGGAGTTCGTTTTACTTGGAGTTTTCGTTTTTGGATTTTTGTATATGGTTTCTGGTTTTACTTTTTGTGGATGTTTTTGGTTACATTTGGATGCTAAGAGTCGTCATTGGATACAAGTATATGTGGTGAAGAAGATTTCTACTAACGAATTGTAGTTTGTTACCAGACTATGGAGGATATCAGGTTTTTATAACAATTTTAAACATTTAAATTCATTTGTCTTATTTATTTTATATTATTTAATGATAGTAAATATTTTAGGTTCTTTTTTTTGTTAACAAATTAACGTGTTCTTTTTTTTATTATTATTATTAAAATTTATTGGGGATAGTCATACATTCAACTTTATATACATATAACTTATTATAGAGGTCATTATAGTACATTACTTTTTAGATTTGTATTAGTGGCACTCATGAGCTCATGCGGCAACTATAGGGTAGGCACTAGTATCGCCAATGTTTAAAATATTTCTAATCTGTAAATTTAAATTATTTTGATATTCATTTCCTTAGCCACTTTATGCTACCAATGACTGGACTTGTTTATTTTCATATTTATTTGTGTTGCAACTGTTTAATAAATAAATGTAAGTAAACCTATAACGAGATTTATTGGTCAACTGGTAAATCGGGGAACTCTTGTAGCATTTGTAGTACGAGTTGACTGGCGCCCTAAAATCCATCATTTTTAAATAGTTTTAGCTAACGGACCCACTCCGTCTCCACTGTTAACTTTAAAAGCTAGCCGCAAATGCTTTTGTCGCTCCATCCACATTCGTTGTGATAGTGTGGAAGGGTTATACTACGAAGTACAACTCGGAATGTTCTTTCTTCCTTTGTTTGGTAATAGTGGGTTTTTTTCTCATTTAGTGCTTTGGCTATGTTTCGGTAATGTTCAGAGGTTGTGGGCTGGATCTTTACTTGGTTGTTATAAGGGCATTTGATGGTGTATCCCAGTGGGGATATTGTTTCTAACAATTCTCTAAGAGGTTTTATATCACCTACATCTGAAACAAATATGGGTGGAGGCTGAATACTATTTTTAACTTCATCAGTTTCGGTTAGGTTGGTCTCATCCGGTATTTCATCTAAGCTAGCAAATCTATTAGACGTTGGTGTGGGTGCTTTGAGCCAGTAGTCGCTCATTATT
Organism: Diabrotica virgifera virgifera; assembly: GCF_917563875.1. NCBI lineage: Eukaryota > Metazoa > Arthropoda > Insecta > Coleoptera > Chrysomelidae > Diabrotica > Diabrotica virgifera. Next base: position 142,726,714 of record NC_065446.1, on the reverse strand, counting down.
GTTTGTCTTAGTTGTTTATCAGCTTCAGGGCTGTCCTTTCTTGCTCTTTTGCGCGCTTGAACAGTGTCCCATCCTTGGTCCTGATTTTCTTGGCTATCGTGTAGATTACTGAGGTGTGTTTGTGACGGTTGATAAGAATAAGAAGAAGAAGAAGCATGATTAGAAAGAAAAGAGTTACCTGGTTGTTCTTGTTGATTGTTAGTAGAATCAGTCTCTTGGTGCACTATAATGCTTGAGTAATTTTCATTGCTTTGTTGCTCACTAGACGAGGCTGTGGTTGAATCTCTCGATGGTTGTTCCATGGTATTTGTTTGCAAGTTAGCGGTGTATTCTTCTGAAGTTGATCTTCTCGTCGGAGATCTGCTCACTTTATTTGAATTTAGAAACGGATTGTCTTTGTCTATGATTTCTACATTTTCGCTCATCCTGTATCACAATTAAATGTTTTATACATCACGAACAATTATTTTATGGGACGCCTATGACTTTATTTGCCGGTATTTTTGCGTATAGAAAATATAAATAGTACTTGTTTTATTTTATTTGCGTTTTTAAAACACTGCTAATTAATATTACTAATTAACGATAAAGTTTGGAACAAAAACTGGTTACTAGATGTTTTTGTACTAAAAATAAAATGGGACCGTCTCTAGCAAAGGTTGGATCGAGACTTCTATTATTATGAAATAATATTAATATAGCGAAATGTTTAATTTTAGTATACAGAGTTGGTCGAAACTCGGAATGAGTATTATATGAGTTTTCTGAAATAGAACACCCTGTATTTTAGTATTGTAATGAAATGATATTTTATAGTACTTTTTTATTTCTTAAGCATTCCCTATACCTAACTGCTTTAATTTGTAAGGTATTCATAGTTCTTTAAGCCAAACATTAATTACAACAAAAATTACGTGAAATTTTATTAGGTTTGCCGTAAAAATATTCAATCATAAATAATTTTTTGAAAATAAATACATGTTAATCTAGAATGATCCTTAATTTATTAATATTGGATGAGATACCAAAATGCCTACGTTGTTGTTAAGAGTGTTGGTGCATAAAGTATTAATAACAACAAACCATATTCTACCCAGTTGGCTATGGCTTTGACACTAAACTTGATTAAACATTAGACATTAAAATATGATGATTTTTATAGTTCCAGTTGCTTTGTTACCATTACTAATATAAATTTTTGTAATGGGGAACTGATTAGTAAAGTTTTTGTTCTAAAAGAGTAAGTATAACAAAAATGTACTACTAGCAATAACAATTTATCATCTGCAACTCCCTGGTAGACGACAGCTAAGAAGAGAAACTTTTCAAAGTTTAAAAGAGAAGCTTTTCAAAGTTTACAAGAATAGTTTCGACGTACTAGACACTTAGATTACGAGAACGTTCATACTAATTTGCAGATTCTCAGTGACACTAACATTTAATTCATTTTAATCATTTAAAATAGTTTTTGTTCGTTCAGATTTCTCGTAATTTAAATTTCCAGTTCGTTGAAACCGCTCTAGTAAATTTTGAAAAGTTTCTCTTTTTGGTTGTCATCTATCATAGAATTGCTGATGATAAACTCTTATTGCTGGTAGCACATTTTTATTTTTGTTCAGTTTCAGTTTCATTTTTATTTTAGTTCCTCATTAGAAAAATTCATATTAGCAATGCTAGCAAAGCAACGGGAACTTCAAAAATAGTAGAATGTTTAAGCAAAGCAAATGTTTGAGCATATTTAGTGTCAGTCATAGTCAACTAGATAGAATATTGAATGTTTTTATTAACATTAAACACACCAACAATCTTAAATACGTAGATATTTTGATACATCAACCAGTATTATTAAATTAAGGGTCAGTCGAGATTAATATGTGTTTATTTTCGAAAAATTATTTATGATTGAATATTTTCACGGCAAACCTAATAAAATTTCTCGTAATTTTTGTTGCAATTAATATTTGGCTTGAAGAACTACGAATAACTTACAAATTAAAGCAGTTACGTATAGGGAATGCTTAAGAAATAAAAAGTACTATAAAATATCATTACATTACAATACTAAAATACAGGGTATTCCATTTAAGAAAACCCAGATAATACTCATTCCTAGTTTCGACCAACCCCGTATACTATAATTAAACATTTCACTATGTTAATAATTTTTAATAATAATAATAAACTATATTGAAAATCACCTGAACATAAATGGACTTTTTAATATCAAATCAGTACAATTCTACATGGTTTGCTACAACATTTATAAAAAACCGTAATTATCTTTTAAACTACCCTGTATAATATTACAGAACCTCATATTTTAAGAAAGAAGACATCGAGCAGAATCCAAAAATGTAAAAATATAAAGGGTGTCCCATTAAAAAAACGAAGTTACAATCAACTTCCGGTATAACCGGAAGTAGCGAAGAGACCAAAATATTTTCATTAAATAGTTCATACCTCAAAACCCCTGTATTCGAATTTTCATGATTCTCTTATAGGTCTAGATCCCGCGTATGAAAAAAAAGTTGATTAATAGCATGCTGAAAATTTGTTAATAGCTTAAGGGTGTCTAGTCGGATAAACTTTGATATATGAAAACACTGGAACAGGAACAGTTTTAATTGTGGAACAGGTTAAAAATTTAGAACGGTCAGACCACGAAAACGGCACATGTATTTTGTCTGACAGAACAGACTTAAACTCTCCGAACAGAGATTAAACTCTCATGCAAAAATCAGACTGCTATTTTTCACCAAATGGGCGTTTTAATGAGTGGAACATGTAGAATATGTCAAATGACAGGAATTATGACAGGTGATAAATAGCAGTCTGATTTTTGCATGAGAGTTTAATCTCTGTTCGGAGAGTTTAAGTCTGTTCTTTCGGACAAAAAAATGTGCCGTTTTCGTGGTCTGACCGTTCCAAATTTTTAACCTGTTCCACAATTAAAACTGCCCCTGTTATAGTGTTCCCATATATCAAAGTTTATCCGACTAGACACCCTTAAGCTATTAACAAATTTTCAGCTTGCTATTAATCAACTTTTTTTCATACGCGGGATCCAGACCTTTAGTTCTCGAGATATTTCTAATAGGCCCTTTATCTGCCTCACCCTGTATATTATATATTACATATTTTTAATGAAATTTGGAATGATACGTCACAAATTCCAGAGAGTTGGAAGGAATATATTCTAATACCTATTAAAAAACCTGGAAAACCAGAAAATAGCTGAAATACCAGAAAATAGTTCATATATAGTCTAGTAAAATAAAATTACACTACATGTAAATCAAAATGTAAATTCGTACAGGTTGAAACAAATTTTACATCAAAGTTTAGGTGGGTACAAAAGATATTTTCAAGAAAGTATCCAAATCATACAAGGGGATCATTGTTTAAATAATTAAAAAGGGGTCATTTTTGCAAAAAACTTACTTTTTTAACTGCTGAGGTCATTCAATTACTAATGAAGGTGTATAGGATTGTTTTCTGCAAAGATGAAGGGTAAATTTTTCACATAAGACTTACAAAATTAAAGGGTACCCCCCGTTAAGATAGGCAAAATGCCCTCACTCCCTGAATTCAATATATTTATTTTTTTTACGTTCTATACAATTAAAAAATGAGATAACGCGGATTTTTAGGTCGCCACCCCCCTTACTCCTCCCCCCACAGCCCAAAAGGTAGATTTTTAGATTTAATTTTTTTTAGTTGGGTTGCAATTGATTTCAAAATTTCAAAAAATTCACACATGTATCTGAGACTTTTACAAAACATGTCCATTTTTTATGGACCCCTAGGTCGAGTGTACATAACCTCAAAATTTTTTTTAACATTTTAAAGCTTATTACTTTTTCTTGAAGGGGGCTGCAGGTCCAATTTTGTTTGCATTTTGTGTATTTTATCAAAAGCTATCTCTCTGATTTTTTTCAGATTTTTACGTTACCTGCGCCATCTTGAAAAATCCGGAAAACTGTTTTTTTAGGGGGTTTTTGGGGATTTTCTTCATTTTATAGACTGCAACATAGATCAACTCAAGGTTTTGTTAATAGATTATGTAGAATTTGAAATAACTGAGTATTTTATGACTATCAAAAATTGGGCAAAACACCCCAAGCCCCCCAAAAACCATGTTTTTTTAAGTTATATAAGGGTTTTTGTTGGCTTAATGATATTTTTTGAGGTCGATACAGCCTAAAAATTTTGAATTTTTTTCATTTTTTTACTTTATATGTGATTAAAAAATAAGACTCATCGCATTTTTAGCCCACCACCCCCCCCCCCCTGCCCCCACAAAAACGACAATTCTTCTATTTTTTTTATTTAGTTAAGTTGCAATTAATTTAAACATTTTATGAGGCTTCTAAAAAATATATCTATTTTTTATAGACCCGTAGGTCAAGTGTACACATAACCTCAAAATTCCTTTTTTATTTTTTTAAAACGTATTTTTGACTTCGATCGATACTTGTTTTATCGATATTTTTTAGAACGTCCAATGAATTGTACATCTCTCTCGCGGACGACCGCATCAATACGCGCTTAGCGCTCATTTTTAATTATTAAAAGTAATAGTTAGTAATAAAATAATGACAAAAATTTCTTCAGGCTCTTGTAGGGGGGGCTTTAAACTTTCATTTGGTCACTTTCTGACTTTCCTTATAATAATTTTTAATCGAGTTAGTAAGCCTTGAAAATTGCCATTTTCGCCTTTTTCAAATTTTAAATCGCGTGTAACTCGACAACAGTCAATTTTAGAGCAAGATCACAAGAGACCTTTTTTGTTCAGGTTGATCCCGATAATCTAAAACAGATTTATCCGAAGTGAAAAAATTGATTTTTTGAATTCGTTTAAAAAATTGTTTAAACAATTTTCCGACCGCGGTACAGGTGAATTTGTTTAAAGGACCCGTTTTTGAATAAGTTTGTGCAAAAAAACGAATCGGAATAATTTACCTAACGGGGACAAGCATACGTCGTGGACTATTTGCATTATGAGCCAAATGCAGATGGTTTGGAAAATATTAAACGATAGATATCTATGTCTTGTATATATCTTGTAGATGCGAGTTGCGCAATCGGCAACATAACCATAGGCTGTTCTGTTGTTCGCATGTAGCTGCCATAGTATAATATTTATGGCATGGAAGATATTCTACAAAAATCATCATGCCAGCAGAATATCTTGCAAAACTGTTTGACAATACAGATGTTATACCTGTAATAGACGAAGACAGCGATGAAGACTTTAGAACTGTTAAGTGTAATACCAACGAATATAACTCTCCGAATACTCTATGAATATACCTATACGGAGCTATATATTCTTTGGTAATACTTTCCTCATTCATTTTATGGTGTTTTATGTGGCAGTAAACGTGAAGCAAAGTGTCATTATAGGCAGAGATACAAAGAGGTTATGTAGATGGTACAAACAGATGTTTGAATAATTAGAATATGTATAATGTAAGGTAATATTAGGGTACCTACTAAATACAAACTAATGAACAAAGGACAAAATGTTTTGATTCACAAAACTACAAGAAGTATGATATATTAAAATGTACTTTTTGTAATTTATAATTTAATAATTATTAACTATTCTAAATGGGAAATAAGCGACAATTTAACTAAAAAATGATTTTATTAAGGTTTCGACGTCCACCACGTTGTAAAAATACAAAATATTAATAAATTAAACAAAAATGTAGCTTGGTGAAAAATCTTATCTTAAAAATATCTAATAATTTAATTTAATCTGACTTATTTATATACATCGCCCCGAACCATTTTTTCAGTGCGTCACAGATTATCGAATTCTCACTAACGCATTACAGATGGAAAATAAAATCATTTTTTAGATAAATTGTGGCTTATTTTCCATTTAGAATAGTTAATTACAAAAATGCCACAAAGAAATAGTTGTAGAACATTTTCGATTTAATTTCAAGCCAACTTAAAAAAATAAAATCGAAAAATTTAGGTTTTTGGCTGTGGGGAGGGGTAATAGGGGAAGTGGGCTAAAATTGCGGTGAGTCATAATTTTTTAATCACATAGAACGTAAAAAAATAAAAAAATATTCAGGCTGTATCGACCTCAAAATATATGATTAGACCCGCAAAACCCTTACAAAACTTTAACTAAATAAAAAAATAAAAGAAATGACGTTTTTGTGGGGGCAGGGGGAGGGGTTGGTGGGCTAAAAATGCGATGAGTCACAAAGTAAAAAAATTAAAAAAATTCAAAATTTTTAGGCTGTATCGATCTCAAAAAATATCATTAAGCCAACAAAAACCCTTATATAACTTAAAAAAAACATTGTTTTTTGGGGGGCTTGGGGTATTTTGCCCAATTTTTGATAGTCGTAAAATACTCAGTTATTTCAAATTCTACATAATCTATTAACAAAACCTTGAGTTGATCTATGTTGCAGTCTATAAAATCGAGAAAATCCCCAAAAACCCCCTAAAAAACAGTTTTCCGGATTTTTCAAGATGGCGCAGGTAACGGAAAAATCTGAAAAAAATTAGAGAGATAGCTTTTGATAAAATTTACAAAAAGCAAAAAAAATTGGACCTGCAGTCCCCTCCAAGAAAAAGTTATAAGCTTAAAAATAGTTAAAAAAAATTTTGAGGTTATGTACACTCGACCTACGGGTCCATAAAAAATGGACATGTTTTGTAAAAGTCTCAGATACATGTGTGAATTTTTTGAAATTTTGAAATCAATTGCAACCCAACTAAAAAAAATTAAATCTAAAAATCTACCTTTTCGGCTGTGGGGGGAGGGGTAAGGGGGGTGGCGACCTAAAAATCCGCGTTATCTCATTTTTTAATTGCATAGAACGTAAAAAAAATAAATATATTGAATTCTGAGAGTGAGGGCATTTTGCCTATCTTAACGGGGGGTACCCTTTGACCCTCTATTTATTTAAATAATTATACATAAAACTTTAAAAACAAATTTGCAAAAAATTATTTTTAGCGTTTTAAATAAGCACTATAAAATATTTTATTTTACAGGAGAAGTTGTACTATGTTATCAGTATTAACAAAAAAAAATTGATCCAAAAATATTTAATATTTTTTGAGATATTGAATTTGTTTATTAAATGTTACTCTATTTTCAATTGGAAAAACGCGGTTGTCGACAAAGAAGTATTCACCTGTATTAAATCTTATTATTTTTATTTTTTTGTATATTTTAGATAAATGTATTGATAAATTCAAATTTCAATTAAATTTCCCCCTAAAATGGCATTTGAAAATTATCCAAATTTGTTTATAATTTATGTTTTTAATAACATCGCGGGGATTAAACATTTTAAAATACCGTTTCGATAATTGGATTCCTGGGAATTTTTCACTAATTAACAAATTTTTTTGTCTTTTTTTCCTCTTCTTTTTTTTTTCTTGGAGTTATATTACTACGGGCCCTTTTAGGGTTAAGTTTCATTAAGAATGTCGAATCTCTAAGTTGTAGATTCTAGACCTAAAAATATTAAGATTGGTCTAAAATCACTTAAATAAAATATGGCTACTTACTGAGTTACAGGGTGTTTTATTTAAAAATTTAAAAATTATTTTTACCTTTCAATTTATACTTTCAAACTATTCGACGTATCCTTATCATACTTGGCAGAAATTGTGGGTACTATACAGTCTACTAAATTGTGATAAACAAAAGTTTCTAGCTACTACCAGAGGCGTACGACAGGGGATAGTTAATGGTTGACCCTTCGCAAATTCTACGCCACTGAGGGAATTACTATTTTAGCGAAATTTTTCGATTCTCTAATACTTCATATGTAAATAGTATACTCTTTACTGGTAACGATTAAGTCATTAGTTTTCGAGATAGTGGACGTTAAGAATGAAACGGCATAGTTATTTTGATTAATTCATTCATTCATTTTAAACTTCCAATATCTCTCAAACTGATAACTTTATCGATACCAATAAAGTTATTTACATACAAAGTATTGGAGGATCGAAAAATTTCGCTAAAATAGTAATTCACTCAGTGGCGTAGAATTTGGGAAGGGTCAATCATTCACTATCCCCTGTCGTACGCCTCTGGCACTAGCTAGAAACGTTTATTAATCACAATTTAGTAGGGTGTATAATAGCTACACTTTCTGTTAAGTATGATAAGGATACGTCAAATATTTTTAAAGTACTTGGTAAAAATAATTTTTAAATTTTTAAATAAAACACCCTGTAACTCAGTAAATAGCCACATTTTATTTAAGAGATTTTAGTTAAATATTTATTCTTAAATCTTCTTAATATTTTTAGGTCTAGAATCTACAACTCAGAGATTCGATATTCTTAATAAAAATTAACCCTAAAAGGGCCCGTAGTAATATAACTCCAAGAAAAAAAAGAAGAAGAAAAAACGACAAAAAAATTTCGTTAATTAGTAAAAAATTCCCAGGAATCCAATTATCGAAACGGCATTTCAAAATACTGAATCCCCGCGACGTTATTAAAAAAACAAATTATAAACAAATTTGAATAATTTTCAAATGCCATTTTAGGGGGGAGTTTAATTGAAATTTGAATTTATCAATACATTTGTCGAAAATATACATAAAAATAAAAATAATGAGATCTTAAGCAGGTGAATATTTCTTTGGCAACAACCGCGTTTTTGCAATTGAAAATATAGTAACATTTAATAAACAAATTCAATATCTCAAAAAATAATAAATATTTTTTGACCAATTTTTTTTTTGCTTAATACTGGTAACATAGTGCAACTTATTCTGTAAAAAGATATTTTATAGTGCTTATTTAAAACGCTAAAAATATTTTTTTGCAAATTTTTTTTTAAGTTTTTATACAATTATTTAAATAAATAGGGGGTCAAATTTAATTTAGTAAGTCTTATGTGAAATATTTTCTCTTCAACTTTGCAGAAAAAAATCCCATAGACCTTCATCTATAAGTGGATTACCTCAGCAGTTAAAAAGTATTTTTTTTTTGCAAAAATGACCCCTTTTTAATTATTTAAACAATGATCCCCTTATATGATTTGGATACTTTCTTGAAAATATCTTTTGTACCCACCTATACTTTAATATAAAATTTGTTTTAACCTGTACGAATTGACATTTTGACTTTTTTATTTTATTAGGCTAATAGACCAATATCCCTAGTAGTCTAAGAGCTGGGAGCGGATTTTGTGCGTGATAAGTAATAGGGAAAAACTATACGTGGATATGTTGAATTAGTTGTGTACATGACTTTCACCAACGGCCGAAAACCAGAGTGGGGGCCGAGGGTAGCTATAAGGGGTCAAAGTCGCGGTTTTTATTATTTTTTTATGGCGCTCATGATCGAGATAGTGCACCAAAATTTGGGAATAAGTAGGTCATGACGTAACGAAGTAAAATCTCCAGGAGTGGAACGGTGCGTGGCCGACAAAGGTGTGGGGCAGGTGTGAATATAAAAAAATGTAAGGGGTTTTTTGCGACGTTCGTGATTGAGATTGTGCACCAAAATTTGGGAATAAGTAGACCATGACATAACTAATGCCCGGTTGCACCAACAGATCTTAAGCTTAAGTCGAGAATATCATAAGAATTAATATAATATAATTATAATATATTACAATAAGAATACCATAATATAATAATAGATATAATTGATAATAAGGTAAGAATCTAAAATTATGGTGCAACGTAAGTGATACTCAGGAAGGCCCTATCTATAAGTAGAGCTTAGCTAAGCTGGAGCTTAAGGTCTGATGGTGCAACCAGGCATAAGTAATGTTCCCAGAGGCGGAAACCAGAGTGGCGAACGAGGGTAGTTATAAAGGGTAAAATTCGCGGTTTTCATTTTTTTTGTGGTGCTCATGATGGAGATACTGCACCAAAATTTGGGAGTAAGTAGGTGATGACGTAACTAAGTAAAATTTCCAGGGGCGGAACGCTGCTTGAGGTATAAAGGGGTTGTAGGCAGGGCGAGTATAAAAATAATGGGGGTTTTTTGCCGTTTGTGATCGAAATAGTGCACCAAAATTTGGGAATAAGTAGATCATGACATTACTAAGTAAAATCTCCAGGGGCGGAACGCTGCGTGGTGGTAAATGTTATGCCAGTTCACAAAAAAAAATAATACACACTGCGACTTTGACCCCTTAAAAATACCCTCATCCCCAACTCTGGTTTCAGGCTCTGGGGATTTTACTTAGCTAAGTCATGATCTACTTATTCCCAAATTTTGGTGTACTATCTTGATCTAGAACGTCGCAAAAAACCCCTTATATTTTTTATATTCACACGTACCTCCACCCCTTTATCGGCCACGCAGCGTTTCACTCCTGGAGATTATACTTAGTTACATCATGACCTACTTATTCCCAAATTTTGGTGCACTATCTCGATCATGAGCGTCACAAAAAAAATAATAAAAACGGCGACTTTGACCCCTTATAACTACCCTCGTCCCCCACCTCGGATTTCCGGCTCTGAGGATTTTACTTAGTTATGTCATGCTCTACTTACTCCCAAATTTTGGTTAACTCTCTCAATCACGAACGTCGCAAAAAAACCTTATATTTTTTGTATTCAGCCCTGCCCCACCCCTTTGTCGGCCACGCAGCGTATTGTTGCTAGACAGGTAAATGTCATTTTATACCGAGTGTAACAATCATACTGTGCTTTTTTCTTAAAGTTCAGAACACCCTGTGGAATATTCTAGATATAGTCCAGAAAACCACTGCGCATCCGCTAGGAAAAATATTCCAATTCGGATTTTTTGCACAATCTTACTCAAAAAGGACCCCTTTTAACAAATTTGCATGTGGCCAGGACCAAAAGTGGATCAAAAATGTTTTAAACTTTTTTTTTTGTTTTTTTCCTAAAATTATTTTTTTGCAGAGAAGAGAAGAGAAGATATTAATAGAAAAGAAGATTACCATATTTGAACATGTGTGGATAAAGATCAGGAAAACATTTAGCGTTGGCTGCAGTATGAAGTATTTTTTACTAGTTTCTGTCATTTACTATTCCTATCAAAGTAATACGTTTTGTAATTACTTCTTGATGATCAATGAGTACTTTTACCTGTCGTTGACAATCTTAAATCAACAAAAGTGACTAACCAAATAAAAGACGCTATTAAATATTTATCCATTTAAATTAATTTAAATTTCAAACGATTTTAGATAGAGCATAGCTCCATCATGCAACTGATCAGACTTTTTCAATCCCGCTGTGACAATGTAAAGCGAAACCGAAAAAAGAAATAGCATCGAAAATTCGAGTCTCCTGCTTGATCTCATCGTTGGACCGAATGGGAAACTACCGGAAAATGACATCCGAAGGGCGGCAAAAAGGGCGACGAAGGCTGGCTACCAGTGGAAGGTACACTCTAAAAATTCACTATTACTTTGGGCTAATTAGCAAAATACAAGGAAAAGTAATTTACCAGCAATTTTATTGCTGGATCGAATCTTATGATTGTATATATTAACAAGAAAAAAACCGCTAAACGCCTTAAAAATGAGTGGCGCATACAATATTCTAGCTACAAAAGATCTGAGATGAATATAACGTGGCGCGAAAATGTATTTTCATTTTGATGAAAAACAAAATTCTAGTTTTATTTTAAAACATTTCTCCATAATATTTGCTAAATTGGAAGTAAACGCGCCACAAAAGAGTAACTTTGATACAGTTTGAATTTTGAAACTCTTTTGTGGCGCGTTTGCTTCAAATTTAGCAAATATTATGGAAAAATCTTTTAAAATAAAACTAGAATTTTGTTTTACATCAAAATGAAAATACATTTTCGCGTCACGTAATATTCATATCAGATATTTTGTAGCTGGAATATTGTATGCGCCACTCATTTTTAAGTCGTTTAGCGGTTTTTTATTCTTGGATCAGGAGTTTTTCAAAGTTATTTATAAATTAAATGTATGAAGTTGAATGCAATGTTCCTCTATTACTCGTTAAGCTTTATAAATGGTCACCTTTGTTGCATTATCTCCCAAATGATCTAGTGTCCATCGAATGTACACTAGATTTTTTTCTACTCGAAATAGATTTAAAAAAATATTGAGATGACCGGTAAATGAAGTCGGATTGCCCGTTGCCAGATCAAATTTAGCGTCTTAATCACTACAACTACATAAACCATTTCGGGAATAATCGTTAATTGTACTATACTTTTGTAGCTTAATAACTTCTAAAAAGCTTAACCGATTTTGATCAGTAAACATTAGTTTGAAACGTATTTAGCAGTAGTATCTGATGGATCTAAGATCAAGTATGATAACTGAAGCTATTACAGGAATTATTGAGCTGAGGAACCGTTTTTTCCGTAGGAAATAGATTTGATCATACTTCGTCTAGAGTTCTTTTATAAACGCTCAGTTATTGGTGCAATTCGTAGGTTGAAATTTTGAGTAATTGTCGAAAAGCCAAAATTTTCAAAGTATAGTTTTTCAGTTTTTCGGCTATACTGAGCCGTGTGTATGTCTGATCCTGACGGCTTAAACACCACTTGAAAGCTTAACTCAACACTATTGATTTGGTGTATTTGTGGTTCTCCTGTCTCTTCTTGGTCCGAAGATATATACCCTCAAAAAATATGCCGTTTTGTACCTACCAAGTCCTCTAGCTGGCTTATGGGTGGTCAAAAGTTACAAACTACACCGGTTATGAATCGGCCCTGACCCCCTCTTCAAACACAGAAAGAAATTCAAATCGGTTTAACTTTTAAACACATATACATACATATCCACACACATTTTCCCTTTTTTAAATAAAAATTGAGTCATATTTCTGAGCTCGGTAACTTTTGAAGGGTATAACCGATTTTCAAAATTAGACATGCGTTGGAGAGGTAATGATCAGTACTATTAGAAACTGCAAAGGTCGGACTTAAATTTTAGAAGTTTTTGGGAGTTTTGGGGACGAGAACGAAAAACAGACCCTAAATAGAAAGGGCAAAGGTCGGACTTAAATTTTAGAAGTTTTTGGGAGATTTGGGGACGAGAACGAAAAACAGACCCTAAATAGAAAGGGCCGTAAAATCCACACCCTTGGACCAAAATGGATGGTTGACATACAGTGCGGTGGAATAAGTGTTGCCCCCCCTGTTAACTTGTTTATTTTAAGAATATAAGCAAAACGCTCGGACAGGTCGATTTTTAAACTAACCATGGTATATTATTATAGCATCAACGTTTCGAACTTTACGCGATCCCTCTTAAGGTGACAGGTATAACTTTGATTTTTTTAAATGGTAAAGTACATCATGTGACACCTCATTTAACAGCTTTTAAAATACTGATTTCAAAAATGTATAATACTTTAATCCTTTTCAAAATCGCAGACCCAAAATTTCGGTCGAACTCTTTTTAAACGCATTTATTTTTTTCGAATTCTGAGAAAACTAATAAGTATTTTTGAAAAATTTAAACGCAGAATGAAAGATTAGATTATTACCGAGGGCTGACATCCCTTAGAATAAACAAAACGTTTCTTTTGAATGATATATTTGAAATTAAAAATCATTTTCTCTTTTTTCCACCACTGTGACTTATTAAAATAAACATTATAGGAGTTCTCAGGGACTTTTGACCATCGAGAATACTGTAATATTTCATTCTGCGTTTAAGTTTTTCCAAAATATTTATTACTTTTTCAGGATTCGAAAAAAAATGATTGCATTTAGAAAGAATTCGACGGAAATTTTGCGCCTACGCTCTTAAACAGGATTAAAGTATTATACATTTTTGAAATCAGTATTTTAAGAGCTTTTAAATGAGGTGTCACATGATGTACTTTCTCATTTAAAAAAATCAAAGTTATGCCTGTCACCTGAAGAGCGATCGCGTAAAGTTCTAAACGTTGATGCTATAATATACTATGGTTAGTTTAAAAATCGACCTGTCCCAGCGTATTGCTTATATTCTTAAAATAAACTTCTAAATTCATAAATATTCTTAAAATATCTAGGAGTAATATATTTTTATTATGTTAGTTAAATATATGTAAATGTTTTATACTTGTATCATATACCTATTCTAGATATGTAATATTATACTTAGATGTCAAAATTGTCTGGCTAATTGGTCTTTACCAAAGCCATCAAATTAAATAAAAAAAAATACAGGGTGTCCAGAAACTCTACCGACAAACGAAGACAGGACGTTCCTCAGATAATTTTAATACAATTTAACCCAATTCACCTAGTCCGAAAATGCTTCTTAGAGCTCTTTGAAGATGGCGTCTTAGTTTTTCTTAAATGCCTCCAGAACGGTTCTAGTTAGGAAAATGAAAATAAATACACATATTTGTCTTCCAGAGGTAAATCGATTTCATTCACTGCGAATTTCTAGTACCGGTCATATGCGTCCGTTTTGGGTAGGGCTATGGTTATTTTATCGCATAACTTTTTTATCTTTAACTTTTAAGCATTTTGACTCTAGATTATTAAATTCTGAGGTATTCTAGTACTAAAGATACTCTTGCTTTAAGTCGGAAGGACACACCGTTTTCTAGAAAAATCGATTTAAAAATTTTTCGTTTTTTGAATTTTCAAAAAATTTTAAAAATTTTTCAAAAAAAAACAGTGTATTTCACCTACATGAAGCAAGAGTAACTTTTAGTACTATAATACCTCATAATTTAATATTCTAGTGTCAAAAATGCTTAAAAATTAAAGACAAAAAATTATGCCATAAAATATTCGTTAACCTACCCAAAACGGACGCATATGGCCGGTACTAAAAATTCGCAATTAAAGAAATCGATTCATATCTGGAATATAAATACACGTACCAGTTTTCGTTTTTCTGAATATTTTTTTTTTATTTTTTTTTTTTCAAATTTACAAAACGAAAAATTTTTAAATCGATTGTTCTAGAAAACGGTATATCCTATCGACTTAAATCAAGAGTACCTTTTAGTACTAGATTACCTTACAGATTAATAATTCAGAGTCAGAAATGCTTAAAAATTATATAAAAAAGTTATGCTATAAAATAACCGTTGCCCTACCCAAAACGGACGCATATGACCAGTACTAGAAATTCGCAATGGATTGAATCGATTTATCTCTCTAAGATAAATATGCGTACCAATTTTTGTTTTTCTAAATAGAAGCGTTCTGAAGGTATTTAAGAAAAACTAATTATAAGGCGTCATCTTCAAATAGCTCTAGCCCCCTTAGAAAGCATTTTCGGACTATGTGAATTGGATTAAATTGTTTTAGAATTTTCTGAGGAATTTCCTGTCTTCGTTTGTCGGTAGAGTTTCTGGACACCCTGTATAGTGTCGCGTGTAGGGGGGTGTTGGTGTGCGCCACTGGCGAGAACTGCCGTTCTCTGGTAATAATGTAGGTACGCAAAGTCCGCAGATAGTGTGCTACTTTTTTATAAACAAAATGGCGCCCAAAAAACGTGTTTTTTTCAATTTTTGCTCTATAACTCCAAAGATTCTTTACGCCAAAAACACTCAAATAAAAATTCACCGTAATTAAATTCTGCATATAGACGGGTTTTCCCGATTAACTTCGACGAAAACTTTCCCCGGAAAATGCGGGTTTTTCCAACAAAATCTTTAATTTTCAACTAAAATTTTAGATAAGTAAGTATTTATCAATAAGTTTAGCAACAATTGAATTGTGTGTGTGTGTGTTTAGATTTATGACCTTGGTTTGAACCAATTGGCCAGCTCAATTTTTTTTTTTTTTATTTTCATAGACACAATTTCCTAATTTTAACTGATATACATTATATTTTAATAATCATAAACATATATTACATACATTACATTAAAAATACATACTAATAAAACACTATTACTAAATACTTATACTAAACCACTAATTGATATTAATTTTTTTTTCTTTTTTTTTTTTTCTTTCGCGCTAAGACCTAAACCCGATTCATCCTCGCGGAGGTTTAGGCCTTCTTTGTGATTTTTTTGTTTTTTTTTGTTTTTTTTTTTATTTTGTTTTTTTTATTGTTTTTTAATTTATTTTTTTTATTATTATTTTTTTTCTTTTTTTTTATATATATTTTTTTTTTAATTTTTTTTATATATATATATTTTTTTTAAATATCAATTTTCATATTTTTTAAGTGGTTATAAAAAATTTTATACAAATTTATATTTCGTGTACATAAAATGGAATTTAAATTGGTGGGGAGAGTAACTCCTACTGTTTGTAGATTCTTATATAACTGTTGATTCAGCATCTGGAAGTTTGCGCAATCGAAAATCACATGCTCTAAAGTACCCAACTCCCCGCATGTGCAGTTTTGAGAAGGGGCCAACCCTAGTTTATTTTTGTGAACTGGATATAAACCATGTTTGTTCCTTGCTCTATTTAAGGTTTTAATGAAGTGCCGATTTGTAATGTCGTTAAACCACGGTTTTCTATAAATTTTTGGTTGGATATCATGAAATCGTACACCTTTAAGAGATATATCATATTCCAGTTGCCATTGCTCCATTTGATTTTTCTTAAACCATTGTCGTAGATCAGTGACTGGCATTAATGGTTCTTCTATCGTTTCCCCTGTTGTAGTAGCATCCTTGGCAAGTCTATCCACTATTTCATTTCCCATAAAATTGTTTTTTTTAATTAATTTCCCATAACAATTGAATTGTTAATTGAAAATTTACGGTTGTTATAATAAACCACAATAATTATGGTACATAAGAATATAGTTCGTTCGCTAAACTCAGACACAACTGTCTAGTGATTTTAGTAGGTATTTTTTTTGTTTTTAGCCAATTTTGCCAAAAATTGGCAAAATTACTAACTATTTAGTAATTATTAATTATTTACTAATTATTTTATTGCCAATTTTACCAAATTGGCAAAATTACTTACTGAAATCACTAGCCAGTTGTGTCTGAGTTTAGCGAACCCACTTATATCTATGATTTTTGTATAGAAAGACACTGTACCTATCTAATGTACTTTACAGAATTGAAATTGAAGTATTAAGGAGGCCTCAGGAATATTTTAAAATTATAAACAATTTTTTGGCTTATAAACAAATAGAATATCTCAGGAAATATTAAATAAATTAAATCATGAAGACGGTGTTAGAAAAAATCGGCAGGGCGCTTCTATTAAAAGAAAAAACGTTTAATTGTGATGCCTAGTTCCTGAGATACAGTCGGTCAAAGTTGACCGGCATTTGCGGCAAAGATATAAACAATAAGATCATAATTTTCGAACAATCACCTTTTTATTTTTGACCTCTTTCTCCACACCAATTTTAATATCTTTAAAATACTCATACCATATATAATTATAATAAAAACTATCGATATTACGAGTGAACATTGCCAAAAATAGCAAAATTCCAATCAAAAATAAGGTTGGAGAAAATGTAATCTCAAAGTTCAAAGTCGGTATACGGTTCAAATCGATTATTAATTTATAAGAAAAGAAAACTACATATTTTTCCAGTTGTAGACTTCCTTTAGATTAACTTACTACAAGCGTTCCTTTTAACGTTAAAAACACAAATATTCCCTTTTTGAAAGCTGTATAATTATTTAAACAATCTTTATTTAAAAAATTTTTAAAAATTTTGTTATAATTAATAAATTATTTCATTATAACAAAACAAAAGCAACTTCGACATTTATTAATGCGTTAGTTAGATGGCTCTACTCGAGTTACTTGGGAACAAAAAAAGAATGAAGAAAATTGCTCCATGGGAAGCCGAGAAAATGCATTTTTTAACGTATACTGATTTTGAAATTTGAGATTACATTTTCTCCAACCTAATTTTTGATTGGAATTTTGCTATGTTTGGCAATTTTCGCTCGTAATATCGATAGATTTTATTATAATAATATATAAAATCAATGGGAAAATCGCAATAGTTGGCTGTATACCATAGTTTAAAAAAACCTATACAGAAGTAAAAACTTCAAATTGTATTTTGGTATAAAATAGTTTATTTAAAACTTCTAAAAGTCATCCGCATGGATTGCAAAACGTTTTCGTTCTGAACAGAACATCTTCAGTGCCTGGAAATAAAGTATTTGCACGTTAGATTAAGGCAAAAAGGTTAAAATTGTGACTGTTAATGAGAAAAATATGTGGAGAATACTTACATTCCGCAAAGTAGTTGTAACTAGCACACCAATGAAGGTGGTAACTTCATAATATATGGCTTACATTATATCTTTTGATAAAATATTTTGACTACAAGTCGATGTTACAAGATTAAAATATGTATGTGCCTAAAGAGCAACATTCTTATTACAGTGTGTAGCACTCAGCACGTAGCACTTAGCACGCTTGCCCAATATGTCACTTTCTATTATAATTCTCGTTAAATATGTGAGTTTTTCAGCAAATGAGTTAGTCTAAGATCCCACTGCAAAATCACTACGTCATTAAGTTAGTTAATTAAAATCACATTTTTATATAAATTTAAGAATAGGAGAATATATTGAGAATAGGTTCTTCTTCTTTTGGCATCATAACCCTGGATGGGTCTTTGCCTGTCTGGCTATGTCTTTCCATTCAGATCTCTCTTGTGCCCTTCTCCTTAGTTGTCTTATATTTATGGTTTTCAGATCGTCTTCCAGGTCATCCAACTATTTCGTCCTGGGCCTTCCTTTCTTTCGCCTTCCTACCGGCTTCTACTGTAATATTTTCTTTGTAGTTTTCATACCTTCTTGTCGCTGAACATGTCCCAGACATGCCAGTCTTTGACATTTAACAAATCTTACAATATCATACACTTCATTCAGTTCATTAATATCGTCGTTTCCCCTGATTCTTCATATGCCGTCTTCCTCTTGCACCGGGCCATATACTTTTCTCAGTATCTTTCTCTAGAATGTCCTGAGTTGAGCTTCATCCCTTTTCGTCATTACCGAGGTTTCACAACCATAGGTCACCACTGGTCTAATTAAGGTAGGTAGTCATTTTGGTTCTTTTATCTAATAATTTCGATGTCATCAATCTTTTATTAGCATAGTATGTACGATTTCCACTGGAAATACGTGCATTAATTTCGCTACTTACGGAATTCTTCTGATTGATTTCTGTGCCCAGATATGTGAAGGCATCTACACGTTCAATAGTATAGTTGTCTATTGCTACATTACTTTCATTCTCAGGGGTTTTTTTTGATGGTCATATACTTAGTTTTTGTTTCGTTTGCCTCAAGAACTAGGTTGAACAGCAGAGTTGAAAGTGCGTCTCCCTGTCTCACCCCCATGTTGATGTCAAACAGGGGAGACAGTTCACCATCTACTCTAACTGCGGCTTTTGAACCCTGCAACGTCATTTTTATGACGCTTTTTGGTATACCTAGATTACGGAGGTCTTCCAACATTTTGCCTCTTTTCACACTATCAAAAGCTTGTTTAAAGTCTATATACAATAATATACATATTATATAGTTCTATGTCGTATTCATAAGCTTTCTCTTGTATTGTTCTTAGTACGAATATGTTGTCTGTGGTGGCTCTATTTGGTCTGAATCCATTTTGATAATCACCAATTATATTTTCGGAGTATTGTGACAATCTATTGTAGATAATGCCACAAAGGATTTTGTGTATTACATTTAGCAATGTAATTGGTCTGTAATTGAGGATATTGAGAATTGGTTACCACTCAAAAAGTGGCCGCAAATAATTTTTATTAAAATAGTAATTAATTTTTGAAAGAAAATTTCGTTCATGGCGTAGATGCATTTTTTATATAGAAAATTAAGGCTATTTTTTTTTCTAACGCAATGCTATAGGATTTCTTGCACTATGATTACTTACAATCCACTCAATATATTAGGCCAGCAAATGAAGCATTTTGGCTCGCAATTTTTTCGTCCAACATGTATTTACTTGAAATTTTCAAAGAAGGTAGGGAATAGTCCAAGGATCATTTTCTATACCACGTCGCTATACTCTAAAACCTTGGGGGTTGTTGCCACCCCATCTCGGGGGTGGGAATTTTTTATTACATTTTAACCATGTAAAAAGTGATTCTAAAAAAAAATGTTTTTACATTTTCTTCGTAAAACTAATATTTTTCGAGTTATTCGCGGATGAAAGTAGTAACAGTTCTTCGACGAAAAAATGAGGGTTTATCGAAAACTATGCATTAATAAAAAAATTGTAGATATCAAAATTGTATTTTTTGGCAACACAAATCAAATTGTTTTTCTTTAATATCTTTACGACCAATAAAAATCGAGATACGGTGTGTTAAAGGTTAGCTTTTTTCGTCAAATGCATAATTTCAAATATTCAAAGCCAAACAACGGGAAAACTTTGCATTTTTTGAGGAAAACTTAAATAAACTTTTTTCAAGTGTACAATTAGACCTTTCAAAAAATATTAAAAATTTCTGGTATAAAAATTGAGCGACTTATGATCAAAAAAGTTCGGTATGGTATGTTTAACAGTAAATGATTGAGTTCAATTAGTTACCACTACAAACATCCTGGATTAACCGATAATAGTATAAATGTCCCGGTTTCAGGTAAAATCTATTTCAGGCTTTATTATGGGAGTACCGTCTAGTCAGTATTAATTGTCAAAAGACCAACTCTGTCTACCTCGGTTGCTTATCGCTCCGGGTGGGTCTTAACAATGGGCCAGGTCAGATAAATTTAATAATATTTACAACCGCACTAATTGAACTCAACCATTTACTGTTGAACAATACTTACCTGCTTTTCTCTACGAAAAAATCAATGAAAATAACCCCCTAACTACCCTCCTAATTAAAAATTGGTCTTTACCTTTCTGTAATTTCTTTTATATTAGTATTATCAATAGTCCTGTCGCCAGGGGGTACAACGGCCTCCTTAATTCAGATGGACTTAGCCAAGTTTTTTATGTATTGTGACCCGTAGAACACGAATTTTTTGGGTAACAGTTGAAATGGGCTGTTCCTTTGTGTTTCTTGGGGTTGAGAGCGGACTGTAGACTTTTTAATGGGTTGGAACAGCCACGGTGAGCAGACCTAGTATCACTATTCTGTGTAGGTATCTTCTCGTTTGGGGTAGATAAAAATGCTGGCTAAATATTATGCCGTTTAATGACAAGCGAAGACATTATCAATTCATTAAATTAAATCTCACTGCGTCGGCCAAGGTTTTGTTTTTATTGAGCGTTGCCATGGGACTAAAGCCGCGTTCGCTCAGCATGTAGGGACAACGCATTAACCATACCGTCGCCCTTGAAATAATCTAGGATTATTTAAATACATTAATGCCCAGTATTATAAAACATTTAACTTAACAAGTAAAATTTAGTTTAAAAGTAAAACAACTTATTCTACAGATTTGCGTATTATAAACGCAAAGTAAATTAACTCGGGTAGTAAATCTGCGAAATAAACTATTCTTAAGTTTTCTACCAAGTAAATTTTATTTAACAAGTAAATATGACAGTAATGACAGTTTCAATGTGTTTTCGGCTGCTGTGAAAATATAATATACCTAATATAAGTAAGGTTAAGTTTTAGATTATAAGGATTATAATCATTTTCTGTTTGTAAATACATACAGTGGAACCTCGATAAGTCGGCCCCCGATAACCCGGAAGTCCGGCTAACCCGGACCGATTTTCATCAGACAAAACAAAATTTTTTTCACTTTGACTGAGTTTTTTACCAAGAAATAAACAATACTCTATACAACTGTACGTAATTTAGATGTACTGTGCATATGTATTTCATGTTTTTACATTTATAATGGAGTTTATCTCTAAGTATACCATATTTTGTTAATTTTTACCATATTCTCCGGCTAACCCGGATTTTCGACAACCCGGATCGGCCGCGGTCCCGATTAGTCCGACTTATCGAGGTTCCACTGTACTTAAATATTTAGAAATGTCCTCAGTATCCTCAGTGTCAGATGTTAGTTCTCCAACGGTGTCTAGTATTGACAGTGACCTGTCCGAACCAGAGCAAATAATAGGTCTGTTCCTTTGTTTTAAGTGTAACACTAGTTCTTGAAAAGTGTAAGAAAAGTGTAAAAGTGTTACACTTTCTTGTTTCTTTGTTTTTCTAGTGTTTACACTTTTTTTCACGATACACTCAACTTCTGTCGTAGAACGCGTACAACTCGTTTCTTTGAAATGCTGTAGGAAAAAAAGTGTAACACTTTTCTACACCTACCTCCGAGACGGTGGTGGATATTACACTCGTCCTGCGCAGTATCATCCAACCGGAGCCAGCTGTTTAGCCGTTAAATGTGTTTGTTTACAAAAAAGATATATTTCTTTTTAGTTTAATTTAAACTAGATTTATAAATTGAAAAAACTAAAGTAGCTACAAATTTTAATTTAATTTTGCTTAACCTCCGAGTGGCACTTTCCTGTAATTTTAAAATTATCACTTTTCAGTGATTTTTTTAATATGCTTTTATGTGCTTTAATATGCTTTTAAGTTCAACAAAGCATTTCCTTTAATTACAATTAAGCCAAAACATCGCAAATCCTGGGCCCTGGACTACTAAAGGTATCCGGTATCCGCATATCAGCCATGAATATGCGTTCACTACTCTACATCAAGAAATTTACTTTCCAATGGCTCTGTCACTAAATATATCAGCAAGTATAGGAAAACCTATTTAAAACTTATAAAATCAGCTAAAAAATCGTACTATCAAAATTGTCTGAGAAGCTCTAAATGTGTTGCAAAAGAAACTTAGTCCATAATAAACGATCTTCGAAATAAAATTCACCCAGCTTAAACATTTTTCCTTTCAGACCCTGGAAATCTAAATGAATACTTTGTTAATGTGAGTAAAAATATAACATCAACAGCTTCGTGCAATTGTACTTGAGACACTGTGTCAGGTGAGGTGTTTGAAAATTTGAGTAACTTGATTCTGGGGTGTGAATTTCTAAAACTTTTAAGTGTGGTTTTTAACCGTTGAGAAAAATTATTTATTTAGTGTTGTGTTTATAATTTAATATATGTTTTAAAATGAGTTTTGTTTTATTTTTTGAGAAAAAATTAAAAATACAGCATACTTACAGTACTTTTTTTGAAATGCTATTTTCCAAAGTTTATAAAATTTCTTATGCTCGATTTTATATTAATAAAGTTAAAGTGGACTTTAAATTTAAAGTTTTCTTTAACTGTAACAATTGCTTTTTTTAAGGTAACACACACTTTAACTTTATTATGAAATCGAGCGTTAGTCAAAATTCTAAATGCTCAGTAAATAATAACAACAATTAGGTACTTGTATTGAAAACAACATATTTTGTAATTTGAAAAAAAACAACATACAGTGGAACCCCGATAAGTCGGCCCCCGATAACCCGGAAGTCCGGCTAACCCGGACCGATTTTCATCAGATAAACATTTTGATTTTCAATATTTTGTATTTTTCAATTTAATTGTGGCTTATTTCCAATCAAAATAGTTAATTATCAGACAATCCTTTCAACAATAAAAGTGTATGTAATATAATATTTGAGAGATAATGTGTCTAGACTCTCTGTGTCGTGTACTTATGTGTGTAATTTGAACACGAGATTAAAAATTACTCATAGTACACGCCGCAGAAACAACAGCCAGCTGTCTGTAGTATCTATTCCTTTTTATTTCAAACTGTCAGCATTGTTTAGGAAAGACTATTTAAAAAATTCTTTTATAAACAATGGTCTTTAGTATTGTGTGTCTTGTATTGTTTGGGTTTGGTGTTTTTTTTAGAATTGTAATGAGTAGGTAATATGTACTGTGCATATTTATAAAAATATATAATGTTATTTCAATTCTAACGGAGTTTATCTGTAAGTATACCGTATTTTATTAATTTTTACCATATTCTCCGGCTATCTCGGATTTTCGATAACCCGGATCGGTCGTGGTCCCGATTAATCCGAGTTATCGAGGTTCCACTGTATTTGCAACATAGATAACAAAACAACATGCTTTGTTACGTATTTTAAAAAACTCTCCATCATGCATGCTCCATGAGAAAAGAAAATATAAAACTAATTTCATCCTTATTATGTCTCAGATGGCGTAGCTACTTTTGCTATAACTACTCAATGCTTTGCTACTCTACCTACCTACATACAATTTGTATTGTTTTATCAAAAAACAAGCATTTACCTACTCTGCAAATTGTATATTTTTTCTTTGCATTTTCATATGAAAAAACCGCGGTATTTATCTTGAACTTTTTTTGAACAAGGTGCAATACTTAGGTAATATTATTATTAATAAAACAAAGTATATTAAAATACAATGTTAAAAACTTTAATAATATTAGCAATATTTAAAAACTTCAATATATTATATTATAGTATACATATTATGAATCAGTAGAAACGATTATATTTAAATTTGGTAAATTATAACTCCAATCGACCAGAGCACGACCACACAACCCAAAACACAAGTACGCAAATATGGTTGTGTGAAGCGTGGCTCGAAGCCGTGCAATTTACGAGACTCGCTCGATCTGTAGATCCTTGTGTCCTCATCTCGCCAATTAATGATTCTTTTGAGAAAGGTAAATTTCCAGAGTACCTAAAGACAGCTATCATTATTCCTCTTCATAAGGGTGGTGAAAAATCT
This sequence comes from Diabrotica virgifera virgifera, assembly GCF_917563875.1. Lineage (NCBI taxonomy): Eukaryota > Metazoa > Arthropoda > Insecta > Coleoptera > Chrysomelidae > Diabrotica > Diabrotica virgifera. Next base: position 142,702,147 of record NC_065446.1, on the reverse strand, counting down.
AATTCCTGCAAGTATATACCTATTGCATTACTACCGGTACTCCAAAATTATTGAGAGACTCATAAAAGCATGACTTATGTCCTTTCTTGTTGAAAACAACATTTTATTACAAAAGTTCGGCTTTTCAAATAATAAATGTACTGCTGATGCCATGTTTTCTGTACTACATGAGGTTTATCAAGCACTGAGCAATAATCTTCACACTGCCACTGTTTTTTGTGACTATGCCAAAGCTTTTGATTGTGTAAATCATGAAATTTTGATAAAAATAACTAAATTTATAAGGAATTCGAAGAATTTCTTTGAATTGGTTTCAATCTTACTTGGATAGTTGGAAACAACTGGTTAGAGCAAATAATACAGACTTTAGTCTCCAAAATATTGTATGTGGGGTCCTCTACAAACCACAAGATTCAGTATCAGGTCCTCTACTTTTCCTTACGTTTATTAATGACATCCCTAGTTTAAAAATTAATGGAAAAAATTTTCTTTTTGCTGATGATACCAGTATTACTTGGAGCAACTCAAATATTGCTACTATACCTTCTGATCTACTCACGATAAAAACCTGGTCCGATTCTAATTTACCTTTTTTTAACATAAAACAGTAGCATTATCCTATACAGGAGCTCGTCAATCTTTACCTCTTAACACATTCACAGACACAACTGCATATGAAGCCACTTACTCCATAAGATGTGTCTACATCTAAAGTGTGTCTGTGAATGTGTTAATAACAGCCAGATCAGTATCGTTGATTCTGTAAAGTTTCTTGGTATTTTTTTTAGATAGCAATCTTAAGGGTTAAAAGGGTCTAAAGGGATAAACATTCACTGAAAGCGATATTATCTTTAATACCCGTGGTGCCTTCAACATTTAATGTCTGACTAAATTATTCTTTATAGGCAAAAAAATTTAAGGAATTTTGAATTAATTAGTTTTTAAATAAGTACATTTACCAGCAACAGTTGTAACGTAATTGTGTCAACTCGACAGTATTTAACTAGTTATTTGAATTTAATACCCTAGCTAGGGCATTATTTTTCAAAATAAATATTGAAAAATAACGCCCTAGGGCATTATAATATAACTTACTTTGAAATCATGTACAGTGGAACCTCGATTATCCGTCTCTCCATTAACCATCACCTCTGTTAACCGTCAGGGTACATACAGAAGTTGTATTGAGTTATACATTAGCAATCATTTAAATGCAAAAAAATAAAAAAAAGGTAATTTGATTTGTGATGAGGACACAAACGGCTATCCATTGCTGACAGATAAAGAACTCATTGAAATGGCAACAAAGGCGGACCAAACCTATTCGGAAGCTGACACAGTAGCTATATTGATGCTTGGACACAAGGAAGCTTGACTGTAGCTATATTGATGAACCTATTGTAACTGACAAAGATTTGCGTAAATAATCTAGAGAAGCTGCATCGCATATGCAATAATTCATCGAGTGGTATTCTCAACAAGAAGAAGCCAATAAAGTAGATTGCATGATCTTATGCCTTATGCCGATTAAGAAATTCAGCCGTCGCAAAATATGAAGCAACAGTAAAACAAACACAAATTTCAGAATATTTTAAATTGATTCGATTGTATGAACACAAATCCCTCTTATATTGTCAAACAAACCATACAAATGAAATTTGAGAGTTGTACTATGAATTTTTATTTTTTTTTTAATGTTCTGTTAACCGTCTTTTCGATTATCCGTCATACCCTTGGTCCGGTGCCCTGACAGATAATCGAGGTTCTACTGTAATAATATTAATGTCCCACTGGTATATTATTTGACAAATAATGACATGATTTTGAAGTCAGTTTGATAAATAATGACATGATTTCGAAGTCAGTTAAGTATGATATAATGCCCTAGGCTCTAGGGCATTATTTTGAAAAATTACGCCCTAGGGTATTAAATTTAAATAACTAGTTAAATACTGTCAAGTTGACAAATAACAACCCAAGTAAAACTATGGTTACCACAATTACGTTACGACTATTGCTGGTAAATGTACTTATTTGAAAACTAATTAATTCAAAATTCCTTCAATTTTTTGCCTATAAAAAATAAGTTAGTCGGACATTAAATGTTGAAGGCACCACGGGTATTAACGATAATATCGCTTTCAGTCAACTTATATCCCTCAGGCCAAAGGCCCTCGGTATATACACCATTGACCTCAAGTGTTATTATCCTTATAATACCCTTGGTACCTTAACTATAATCTCACAATCAGCCCATAGAAGGTGTCAAACAAATAAAATATTTGGGAATCATACTTGATAATTTATTAACAATTAAACGATTACTTTATTGATTACAGTTAATTTATTTAATGGAAATTAAGGTAATAATAATAATAATGTTTATTCAAAAATAATCAAATATAAAATCTTCCTGAGACTAAAAACATATTTAAGTGTATAATTAATAAGAATTAACATAGGAAGCCACAAGGAAATAAATCTGCACGTAGCTATAGCCCAAAGTAACTCCTGTTATTTATCCAAATCTTTACTAGTCAAACACATTTGTTTTGAAATTCCAGCAGTTTCTTCTTTTTATACCTTTTAAATATCTGGTGGTTGTTCCTAAAACAAAGACATAAATAAAAATTCTACATTGTGTACCATAAAAAAATCATAAAAATGTGGAAAGTATCACAAGAATAAAGAAAAGTCCCAGATATAAAATTCACTATTAAAATAAAAATAGTAAATAATTATTTATATCTGACACTTTTCTTATTGGAACTTCTTTCTGGTAACATCCTTAATCTCTGACTTTTACAATTTATAAGACAAGAGATGATGAATAAAGAAAGGGAAAAGGACTCTGCAGTATACAGTTACATTATGCTTTCATTAATCTAGAAAAAAGATCAGAAAGATAATTCAAAGTCCGAAATTGTAAAAGTCAAAAAGAGATTAAGGATGTACCAGAAAGGGGTTCCAATAAGAAAAGTTTCAGATTTAAATAATTATTTACTCTTTTAATAGTGAATTTTGTATCTGGGACTTTTCTCTTTTCTTTAAGAGATATCGCTGAAGCATCCTAATAGTAGATAACTATTTTTGAAATTCCACTTAAATAGACAATTTGATTTCGTTTTGATTCAGAGGTGTGCAGGCAGCTCCACTGGGGACGCCGTAAGGCAGAAACAACTGTCTGGAGATTGTGTATCGCCTCTGGATCGAAAGGAAACATAAACTGTCTCTTCACTATCACAAAAGTATTTTAATATTTTTATTGAATAAAAGTAGTCAAAAAAAAAGGACTAGTTGGTGGAGCGAAGAGATAAAAATAGCTGTGAAAGAAAAGAAAGTACCATGGAGAGCTTATCTAGAAAATAACAGTTAATAAGCAAGGAAGCTTGTGAAAGAAAAAGTTAAAAAAGCTAAATTGGAACAGTGGGAGAGATTTGGAGAAAAGATGGAGCAAGACAGTAGTAGGACAAACCAAAAATTGTTCTATTAAGGTCTGAAAAAATGAGAGGTAAATCAGGTAGTACTGTCGTGCAAATAAAAAAAAATAAAATGGAGAAACACTTACCCAACCACAAGATATAGTTAATAGATGGAGTAAATATTCCAAAGAGTTGAGTAATGAAATAACAATGGAAGAATTAACGGAAGCCATTGCAAAAATGAAAAATGGTAGTGGCAGGAATAGATAATATCAAAACACGATTGTTGAAATATATGGGGGAATCTGCATTACACTACTTACACAAATTACTGATAACAATTTGGAAACAGAAACGCATCCCAGAAGATTGGGCAACAGCAGTAATGGCTCTTCTGGTAAAGAAGGGAGGTAAAAAAGTAATGTTCAAATTATCGAGGTATTTTCATGCTAAGTGTACTGGCTAAGATTTATGAATGAACACTGGAGATGAGACTGAGAAAGAAAGTGGAACATCAACTAGACGATGCACAAAAAGGTTTCTGACCGGGCACAGTGTCCAAGATCATATCTTTACTATAAGACAATGGAAAAAGCCTTTGACAAGGTACCCGGACATCACATTTGGAAAGGGCTTGAACTGTTCGATGTTGGAGGAGAACTAATTGATGCAAGTAAAATTTATGTACTGGAACATTGTGCGAGCATTAAACTATGAATCAAACAAATTTGCTAATACACAAGGAGTAAGGCAAGGTGGAGTTTTAAGCTCACTGCTATTCATTATATTATATATATGAATGAACCAATAAAAAAAATGCAGTAGAGTCCCGAAAATTAGATTTAGGTTACCATTGATTAAAAAGTATAACTCTGAGTAAATGTGTATCTGCAGATGACATTGCATTGATACCAAGTTCAGAGAAATCTTTACAAAGCAACCTAAATTTATAGACGAGAGAACTTGCAGACAAAGGAATGAAAATAAAATTAGCAAAGACTAAAACTTTACTTATTTCCAAGACACTGAGAGAAATCCATATAAACCTAGACGGAAATTTAGTAGAACATATGAATGATTTTGAATATTTATAAACTATAATAGACAAAAAAAAATGAACAACAGAATTGCTAAAACATCACGATTATATCACTCCCTCACTACAGGTTTCATTAGCAAAAGAGAAATTAGTGAGAAGACAAAAGGGACAGTATATTATATACCTCCCTTCTCTGCTTCATGGAAGTGAAACATGGCTGGCTTTCCTAATAATTAAGCTTGAATTATCACATCTTTATTATTATTGTAGACATTTAAAATCCTTATTAATTGAATTACATTAAACTTACCACTTATAAAATGTTTACTTTTCATATTTTAATTTTAGTTCCCTTATATCTGCTCTTCTTGTGGCTTTTATCCATTGTCCCCGGCTTTGTTTGGATAATTCATTTAAATGTATTGCATGGGGAGCCTTGGGAACAGTACAAAATAAGACTTTTCCCTGTCTGCCCTACTCCCACAATTTACAACAATACAAGTTACATGTATAAGCTTCCCAAGAAAGAAAAACTGATAACTGCTATGGACTAATTCAGTTCTGTAGGCGATAAACTACTTTATATTTGATTTGCTGCACACAATTTCGCTGCACAATCGACAATAAAAACAAACAGGATATTCTTTACAAATGTAAAAATTAGGATTAGGTTATGTTATGTTATGTGCCCCCAGTTAGGCCATATTCGGAAGTTCCTTGTCCCTTTGCTTGATTGGCACACAAGAATCTACAGGTCGAGCAAGTCTCGTAAATTTCACGATTGTGAGCCACGCTTCACGCAACCGTGTTTGCGTACTTGTGTTTCGAGTTACGTGGTCGTGCGGAGTTATATTTACCAATTCGCGCAATCGTACTTGAGACGCTGTATCAGGTGAGGTGTTTGAAAATTTGTGTAACTTGATTCTGTGGTTAAACTTTTGTTTTATTTTTTTTTCGCAGAAAATTTTTAGATGAAGTAATTGTATGATGAAGATAACACAGAAAATACAAGAGGGCAGCATACTTTGCAAAACAACTGTTACAATTTGAAATCAACAAGTTGTTGTCTTGCAGGTAAAAAAAGTGACTTTTTAAAAAAATTATATCTTGGAAACTAAAAATTATTTTTATTTATAATTGAAACATGTAAAAGTATAGTACAGTAGAACCTCGATTATCCGTCAGGGCACCGGACCAAGGGTATGACGGATAATCGAAAAGACGGTTAACAGAACATTAAAAAAAAGTTAAAAATTGATAATACAACTCTCAAATTTTATTTGTTTGTTTTGTTTGATAATACAATAAGAGGACTCTGTGTTCGTGTTAATATTGTCGAATTTGGTTTAAAATATTCTGAAATCTTTGTTTGTTTTATTGATGTTCCACATTTTGCAAGGGATGAATTTCTTAATCATCGTAAGATCATGCAATCTACTTTATTGGATTCTTCTTGTCGAGAATACCACTCGATGAATGGTTTAATGTGCGATGCAGCTTCTTTAGGCAAATCTTTGTCAGTTGCAAAAGCATCATCGACATGGCCACCGTCAAATTCTAAGTTTGTGTCAGCTTCTGAAGCTGTTTCGTCAGTCTCTGTTGTGCCATTTCAACGATTCCATCATCTGTCAGCAATCGATAGCCGCTTGCGTCCTCATCACAAATTAACCATTACTTTAAGTCATCTTTAGGCAACGAAAACAAAACAGTTGATTCAGCCATAACTTCATTCGTTATTATTGTACATTAATTTGTACAATAATATTGTACAAATTTCTTCTTATGTACTCAATACAACTTATGTACGGACCCTGACGGTTAACAGAGGTCACGGTTAATGGAGAGACGGATAATCGAGGTTCCACTGTACTCTCAAAAAAATTTCAGCCAAAAATATTCATTTTTGTATAGTTGACTGCAATTTTTCGACAACAGCCCTTTTTTGTGGTGAGCAGCATAACAAGTCCAGTCTCATCTGAAATCAAAGTTTCTTGTAGTTTATACCTCTGGCTAGTGAATGAACAAATGATTTTTTATTAGATGAGGTCATTTTTGTTTTATAAAAAAAAACTACTTTAAAAATGAGAAAAATTGGGGACAAAAATGTGTTTAAACTTATGTAAAATCTTCAAATTTTATTTTTTTTAATTCCTTCGTTCATATTCTAGCCAGAGGTATAAACTACAAGAAACTTTTTGATTTCAGATGAGACTGGACTTAGTTATGCTGCCAACGCAAAAAAAACTTAAACTCTACAAAAATGAATATTTTTGGCTGAAACTTTTTTTGAGACTACCTTAAGTACTATACTTTTACATGTTCCAATTATAAATAAAAATAAATTTTAGTTTTCGAGATATATTTTTTTTAAAAAGTCACTTTTTTTACCCACAAGACCTATGTAACCCCTTAAAAAATGTTTCAAAGAATATGTTTGATGACCAAGATACATACATATATTTAGAAGGAAAGTTCCTGATTTCTGTAGTATAATACATAATACCAAAGAGGAAGTAGCCCTAAGCGCCGGACTCCACTTGCGATTTGTAGTTGTGAAGATTGAACACATTCTTTCAAATAGAAGTCAATCCATGATTATTTAGTCACAAATGGATTGACTTGTATTTGAAACAATGTGTTCAATCTTCCTGATTACAAATCGCAAGTGGAGTGCGGCGGTAATAACACCAAAATATTCCATATAGGTCCATAGAAGGTACACAGACATTGAAAAATTCCTGGAATATCCCCGAAAACATGTTCCCTGAACATCCCAGGAAAATCCTGTGTCAGCATTTTAAACATTACCTGAATGTCTTATTGGAACATTCCATGAATGTCCACGAATGTTCTCTGGACATTCAAAATATATTTTGTAGACATTCCCTGGATATACCAGAAATACAGTGATGAGCGCTCTAATAACCGGCAAAATAGCACAAAAGATGTATTAAGTAGTGAGATAAAAAGACATGAAACTAGTCGAGCTGGGAAATTTAGCGATATTAACTTATACATTTAGATTGTATTGATTGTGTACCACCTTCAGACATATCAGACGAGTTTGGAAACTACCACTGTCACAGTGACAGTTTTAGTTGACATACTCCTCCGATATGTGTAAAGGTGGGATCAATATAACGTAAATTTAAAGGTTAATTTCGCTAAATTTCCCAGCTCGACTAGTTTCATTTCTTTTTATCTCACAACTAAATATGTTGCCCATATTTTGCCGGTTATTAGGGCACTCATCACTGTACATCCTTGCTGATGTGACAATACCTCCTATCTGTTTTTTCATGAGTTTTGTATGAGAGATGGAAAAACATGTTTTAAGGTCACCTCCTGTGTTCATATGTAAGTTTTTACTTGTTTTGTAGTTCATAGATAGTTTAATTTACTACAAAACAAATATCATATGAAAACAGGAGGTGACCCTAAGACAAGTTTTTAGTCTCTCTTACAAAACTCATGAAAAAAACAGATAGGATGTATTATTACATCACTGACGATATGTGGCCATACGAAATAATACATCCTTGATAAATATAAACATTTTTATTGAACAAAATCTTTTCATACATTTTTTAATGCAATTTACTGATATTCCTAAATATTTCAAAAAAATGTGTCACATTTGCTTTGTAAACCTTTCTTTTGCCTTTCGTAGCCACATATTCCGTTTCCTTCCTGGTTTTTTGTAGACCACTTCTCTCAGCTGATTCTAAAAAAAAATAAAATAAATGGTAATTTTTCTATCCTTTACAATTAACAATCAGAAGAAATATTATTTACAGATAATGATATGCATAATAATAATAGGTTTGTTTTAGCATCAGTTTCAAACAGTTTGAAATCATCAGCGAATAGTGGACCAGCGCGAGTAGAGGGGATCGCACTGGTGACTGTATTATGTTCTTTTACCGACCAACTGTTTGCTGACGGTTTTTGACTAGTTTGACTGTTTGCTAGAATAAACCTAATAATAATGAATATTTTGTATTTTGACAATGACATCTGATGTGGAAGTCAAAACATTAATAAAATTATTTTTTCAAGTTAACTTTCACATGCGCGTCTTAAAATTGTACTTTTAATACTTATATCATAAATAACTATTAAAACTATCTTAAGAGGTAACAGTATCGATCAACAGGTAGCGTAAAGGTGTTCCAAGATTGCGGCTGTAATTTTGAATATTTTTTCGAGATATTTGGCACACATATTCTTAATATAATAAAGAATGGTGGTACAGAGCCCAATTTGAAAAATATATTAATATGTGGAAATTACTTTGTAATTAAATACAATATAAAAAAACGAGCTTGTACCGCCATTAAGAAGAACAAAAAAATACACTTTCTTCAAATACAACTTTTTTATCCGATTTTGTGTTATTTTGGAACTACTAAAATTTTTTATTTCATTAGTAGTTCCAAAATTACACAAAATCTAGGCATCGGATAAAAAAGTTTATTTGAAGAAAGTGTATTTTTTTGTTCTTCTTAATGGCGGTACAGGCTCTTTTTTAAATATTGTATAATTACAGAGTAATTTCCACATATTAATATATTTTTCAAATTGGGCTCTGTAACACCATTCTTTATTATTTTACAAATACGTGTGCCAAATACCTCGAAAAAATATTCAAAATTACAGTGGCAATCTTGGAACACGTTTTGGCTACCTGTTGATCGCTACTGTATTAACTTAAAACATTGTAATTTGCTAAACCGGTATATTTTACTCTACTACTACTCTACTAGCTACCTCATTTTCCACTGTTTCTAAAGACTTGTTTACATGGGTAGAGTTTTGAGGAGAGTAGAGTAGCAGTAGTACTCTACCAAAAATGGCTTGATACCATTCACATGAGGAGAGTACAAGTATAGTACTGATGCTAGTATAGTGAAACCGATTTTTGTATTTTTAAACACTCTTGATTATAAGTGCACCTTAAATTCTTAATTTTTTGCTTAAGCTCGTTTACTCCAAAGCCCCCTTTGCCATTCTTTCGACGATTTCATCCTCCGCAGCTTGCTGCAAACTTTTATTTCTGTAGTATACACTACCTAAATTCCATAAACACTGGTATTCGCCGTATTATAGCTCTACAAGTTTTAAAGTTTCATCTTCGGTGAACTTCATTTTCACTATTTACACAAAACACAATTCCAGCCAGAATGACAGCGCCCCCATGTACTCTCCTACCTACTCTATTCTGCCATAATTGAGCGTGTTCCATGGGTAGAGTGTGTAGCCGAGTAGACATTTTGGCAGTAGTGGTGGTCATAGAGTAGTTACTTTGCCATAGGTTGCTAGTCACTCTACTTTAACTCCAACTATACACTCTACCAGCTATTCCACTGTGCTGAGCATTTTTACAGGTAGAGTTACTCTACTCTATCAAGTACTTGCATCATTACTCTACCCGTGTAAACAAGTCTTAAATCTACTGAATGAAAATCTACTTAATCTTAATCTACTCTTAATGAAAAATGTCTAAAATCATTTACCCACCTAGTATTATTGTAGAATTTAAGACAGTCCAGTGCCTTATAAATAATTTCAATATGAATATTTTTTCCTTTAATTCTCCTTTGATAGCACTCCATTTTAGATTTTGGGGAACTTATTTCATTGTGTTTATAGCCCATATTTATTGAAGGAACCCAATCTGGAGATTGTTATTATCGATTAAGTCGGCTGGTTTTCCTATTTTCCTATAAGATTAAAATGTTAACATCTTCAAAAATCGTTACTGTTGTAATTGTAACTTACCAGATATAAAATGATTACAGCAGACAGGACAGGAAAATGTTCATTTCGCTAGTAAAACCTGTACATTGTATTGCATTTAACCATTGTTGTCTCTCAGATACCTTATTTAGTTCAGTTTAAAAGTGAACTTTATCTTGACTTTATCACAATTACTTTGCATTTCACACTTCAAAACACAACACCAATGAAGCATATTATCTTTCTAAATTAATACTTCCAGAGAAAATGTTAAATTAATCTTTGTACAACACAAAATTACAAAGAAATACAACTAAAATTATCTAAAACTCATGAAGAACAGATAGAATAAGATTTATCTTTTACACCCAGTAGCCATATTGAGAATAGTATATTATTATCAGTAGAAACGATTACATTTAAATTTGGTAAATATAACTCCGCACGACCACGCAACTCGAAACACAAGTACGCAAACACGGTTGCGTGAAGCGTGGCTCGCAATCGTGAAATTTACGAGACTTGCTCGACCTGTAGATTCTTGTGATTGGCACACCGATAATTTTCGTTTAATACTGTCCGCTGTCATGAGCCGCTGTCACATCCGCTGTCATTTTACACTCAAATGTCCATAGAATTTCATACACTTACACTCAAAAGTGTAACACTAAAAAACAAAGGAACAGACCTAATAAGACGGCGGAGGGCTCGAGTTTTTAAAATTAGACAAGGTCTGATCAACACGTACACTGAAGAAGAGTTTAAGAGTAGATTTAGATTAACCAAAAAATTCCGTTCGCTACCTTCATTATTGATAGAAGACGACATCAAACCTCTGACTGCTAGAAATAAATCTATATCTGCTGTAAATCAAGTGCTGATTACACTTCGTTTCTTTGCTTGTGGGTCTTTTCAAATTAATATTGGTGACCATTTCAATGTTACAAAGGCTACAGTTTCTAGAATTGTACATAAAGTTAGCCACACCATTGCAAGATTGCGACCCAGATTTATTGAAATGCCTAGACTTTTACACAAAAGACGTGAAATTTGTGCACAATTTTACAACATTGCCAGATTTCCAAATGTTATTGGCGCAATTGATGGCACTCACATTCGAATACAGTCACCTGGTAGGAACGCAGCTGAAACTTTTCGTAACAGAAAGGGGTATTTTTCAATAAATGTACAGATGGTTTGTGATGCAAATTTTAATGTAATGGATGTAGTTGCTAGATGGCCTGGTTCCTCCCACGATAGTCATGTATTTGATAATTCTCTGATAAGAGCTCAGTTTTGAAAATAACGAGTTTGGTGACACATATTTACTGGGTGACAGGGGCTATCCATGCCGAAAATATATTTTAACACCCTTACATGATCCACAAACACCAGCTGAAAGAAAATACAATTCTGCACACATTCGTACACGGAACACAATTGAAAGGATGTTTGGTGTCTTAAAGAGTAGGTTTCCTTGTTTGTCTACAGGAATAAGGGTCAATGTAAATAGAGCTATTCCAATTATAGTGGCAATTTGTGTATTGCATAATATATGTAGAAGAAGAAATGATATGGTTAATGATAGTGAAGATGACAATAATAATGCAGAAGCAGAAGATCAAAATTTAAACTACGTTCCTATAGATCATGATAATTTTGCTGTAAGAAATGCTGTCATTCGCACTGCATTTAATAATTAAATAAAATGTTTATTTTATAATTATTTACATTGCAATAAAACGTAATATAAGAATTATGAGTTTTTTATTTATTTATATTATATTTCTAATTTAACAAAAAAGTGTTAACAATTCTCAAAACAAGTCACTCTTTGAGTCAACACAATTAATCTCTGGTAATAAATCTGCGAAATAAACTAAAGATGACACTAATAACTAATTTACAAAAAAATAAAATAAAATTAGGAGAACGGGTATTAATTTTTTAAATTCTCGAACTCATCCCATACTGATGTCTTAGTTGTAGAATCTTTTCTTTAACTGCCAACTCTAGTTTCTGTTTTTCTAATTTTAAAATGTCTCTACTTAACTCTTCCTTTTCTTGTCGAATTTGAAGAATTTTTAATGTAATTTTTTCCTTTTCTGAATCTTCTTCACACTTATTTTTTTTTGTGATGCGGGACTCCTGATACATTATTAAGTATTTTACACTTTTCCGGTAGTTTAAGAGGTTCATTTTCTGTGCATTGTTCAAGACTACCTTGATCCTGTACTTCTTCAGCAACTTGTGCAACCCCACCTTCATTACGAAGAAGTTCATCAAATGGACCGGTGCTATCATAAATATTTACTATTGGCTGCGTTCCACTAGTACTAGCCATAGATAAATATTTCTCCCCAATGGAATCTGACTCTTGAAATTTATTTGAACCGCCACCGGTTTTGTAAATTTCCACTTTTTGATTGGCCTTATCTTTTCTGGCTTTTTTTTAATACTATCATAAAGAAGTCTTAACTGGCCTGCATTTCTTATACCACTTTGTGCCGTTGTATTAAACTTTTCAGTGATAACTTCCCATACTTCATTCTTCAATTTTACACTTGTGCCATCCGTTAGTTTATTTTCAATTACATTCAAATATTGTTTTACAATTTCTAAAAGGTTTTCTTTCTCCTGCTCTGTGTATTTTTTTCCTCGCTCTCGTTTCTTTTCAGCCTTGTCCATGTTTTGATAATAATTTATATATTTCTAATTTAAAAAAACACGCGATGACACTTCAGGAAGTGACAGAAATAAAATTAACCTAATTTATTTAATATTTTTCTTATTTCTTATACATATTTTTTACAGCGCCATCTGTAATTATACTTATCAACTACAAATAGTTGTGTATAAATATTTTATTCATTGGTTAGTTATTTACTTTGTAGTTTTACTTTATAATACGGAATTTAATTAACTTGTCGATTTAGCAGCAGAGTAAATTTAACCCACAGATACTTATTTGATGATTTATTTGTCGTTTATAATACCAGCCATAAGTTATTAAAATAATAGATTGGACAAAGTCTTGGCTGAGGCTATGCATATCAACTAGAACAAATTGGTTATAAGCATAAAAACAAAGTACGTTTACAAAGGAAACAAAACAACGAATAAAAAAGTTCGTTTGATATTACTTCGTTATTAGAGAGTTTCAGTGTCCATTTCGATGGGCAGAGGACAAACTTTAGTTACACTGCGTTTAACTATTCCATTTAAAGTTAATACACTTACAACGCGCTCAACACCGTCCTTGCCAGGATGAAGTTCACAAATAAGACCTCGAGTCCATTGATATACAGGAGAATGTTCGTCTTTTAGAAGAACCATGTTGCCTAGCAGATTGGGTGTGTCTTTCTCAAAGCGCCATTTGTAGCGTTGCTGTAGGGTACCTATGTAGGTATTCTGTTTTCCATCTAGACCAGAAGTGCTGGAGCATGACCTGCAAATGCTGGTAGCGGGGTAATCGATTTATGGATCCTTCTAACTTTAGGTCAGAGACCAGGTTTATGGGATGCCCAATTAAAAAATGTCCGGGCGTCAAGGCTTCCATATCGTTAGGATCATTGCTCAGAGGAAACTGAGGCAGGGAGTTCAGTACTCCTTCAATTTGCACCAGCAAGGTACATAATTCCTCGTAAGACAATGGATTAGTATCAGTTAGGATTCTACGTAAATGAGTTTTTATTGACTTTACAGCACTTTCCCATATACCGCCAAAATGAGGAGATTTTGGGGGAATGAAGTGCCAATTAATTTTGTTTTCTTGAGAGAAGTTTTTAATATTGGAATTTGTTAAAATATCATGAATCTTTAGTAGCTCGTTGTTGGCTCCAACAAAATTACTACCGTTATCAGAATAAATATCGGTGCACAAACCGCGTCTAGAAGTAAAACGCCTTAGAACACTAATGAAACATTCAGAGGTTAATTCGCTAGCTAGTTCGATGTGCACCGCTTTTGTAGCCATGCACACGAACACACAAATATATGCTTTACTCAAGCGACGATTACGAAACTTTGATTCTCTCAAGAGAAAGGGTCCAGCATAGTCTAGGCCAGAGCGGGTGAAGGGATGAGATATAGTGATGCGAGAAGGGGGTAAATCTCCCATTAGGTTTTTGATAGTTTTAGGGCTGGATTTAAAACAAGGAATGCATTTATGTAAAACCTTTCGAACGGCATTTCTTCCATTCAGGGGCCAAAAGTTTTGACAAACAAATGATAGCGTTGCTTGAGCTCCTGAGTGAAGATTTCGTTTAGGCTCTTGGGAAATAATGAGTTCAGTAAAGTGGGTTTTGTCAGGAAGTAAACTCGGGTGTTTGGAAGAGTATTGCAGATCAGCATTTCGCAATCTTCCACCAACTCTTATAATATCATTTTTGTCGATAAAAACATGCAAGGAACTAAGTTTACTGGAAGGCATCACTTGACCTTGCTTTTTTAGGATTTGAGTATCTTCAAGAAAATTGCGAGATTGAATGTGTTTTATAAGAAGTATTTTCCCCTTTCGATTTCATGATCGGTCAGATCACCAAACATTCTAGACTCTTTGGTAAACTTGAGGTTTGACATAAATCTTAGACAATATGCTGTTACATTGATAAGCTTAGAATAGCTGGATAATCTTTCGATAAGAAGGGAAACTGTATCAGATTTGATTTCCTGGGTGGACAATATAATAGATTTTGGATTTATTTTTGGTAAATCCTGATCTAAATTTTTTGTAAAGTTAGAAATGTGATTAGCTGTGAACCAGGTCTCATTTGGTTGAGATAAGAACGTGGGCCCATGCCACCATAATTCAGAATTATGTAAATCAGTGGGAGTGGCTCCTCTGGATAAGATATCAGCGGGATTAGAATCTGAGCGTGTATGATACCAATTGTCAATGCTTGATAATTGTTGTATCTCTGATACACGGTTACAGACAAAGGTTTTTAAAATACGAGGTTCAAGAGATAACCAATTTAAAACAATTGTGGAGTCGGTATAAAGATAAGTTCTTTGAATATTGAAATCCAAAATATCAGTTATCTTTTTAGCAAGACGAGCAAGAACAAGAGCGCCACAAAGCTCAAGTCGAGGTAATGAAATCGTCTTTAAAGGAGCTACGCGTGATTTAGCGCAGAATAAATTGCTGAGTATATAGCCTTGTGGACTAACGGATCTTATGTAGATGCAAGCGTCATATGCGTTAATCGAACTATCTGAAAACACATGAAGCTCAAAGTTTGAGGAATTTTTTGAAACAACTTGTCGTGGAATATTAAAATCATTTACAAGTGAAAGATTATCGATAAAATGTTTCCAAGTCTTATAAATTTCTCAGGAACTGGATCGTCCCATGCAATCTTAAGGATCCATACTTTTTGCATTAAAACTTTTACTTGGACAATCATGGGTCCAAGGAACCCGAGAGGATCAAAAATTGACGAAATGGTTGATAAGATCGTTCTTTTTGTTACTAGAGTTGAGGGAGGTTTTATTTTAGATTTGAAATTAAACGAATTGGCTTAAGAGTTCCAAGATATGCCAAGAGCCTTATTATTGGGTGAGTCTAATATAATATATTCAGCGTTAGAGTTTTCTAACTTTAGGTTGGGCAATATAGCGTCACTATTGGAGAAAAATTTTCATAAAACGAAACCAAATGAACCTAAAATGGAGGTTAGATTTTTACGAATTAAGATTAATTCCTCCTCGGGGGAGGCACCAGTCACTACATCGTCGACATAAGTATCAAATATATTACTTTCAATTGGAAAATCGTCTTTTACCAAAATTGATACTTCTTTGAGACACCTTGTTGTTAGGTAGGATGAACATGCCATGCCGTAAGTTACGGTATTTAGCTGATAAGTGGAAAGTGTTTCCGTAGGAATATTTCGCCATATTATACGTTGAAGATTACGTTGTTCAGGATCAATCAGTATTTGGCGATACATTTTCTCAATATCGCTTGTTAAAACAAAACTATGTTGTCTAAAACGCAGTATTATAGAAAATAGATCGCTTTGTACAGTAGGTCCTATCTTAAGTACATTGTTCAAGGATAGTCCTGTTGAGCTGGGAGATGATGCGTCAAATACGATACGGGTTGTGGTAGTTAAACTTTCTTGCTTCTTGACAGCATGATGTGGTAAATAATAAGATATTATTGAACTCGATTTGTCCGTCTGTAGACCAATGGGAGACATATGTCCCAAAGCGATGTATTCTGATATAAAATCGGTATATGCTTTATTTAGCAAAGGGTTTCTTTGAAGTTTCCTTTCGATAGACAAAAATCGTTTTACAGCGGAATTATAAGATTCACCAAGTTGAGTAATTTGAGGTTTAGTAGGCAGGCTCACTTGAAAACGACCCGTATTGTCACGTATTGTGGTAGATTTGAAGTAAGTTTCACACGCTTCCTCTTCCTGAGCATACTTAGAAGAAGAAGACAAGTTATAGTTTTCCTCTATTTTCCAGAAGTTTTCAATGCTAGATTGGAGCTGTGCATTAGAAGATGTTAATAAGCAAGAGTCAATAGTTGTGTTCAAAGAACAAGCACTCGGAGGGACGGGACCGCTAACAATCCATCCTAATTTGGTTTGTTGCAAAATTGGATGATTTTTATTACCCCTGATTTGACCTGAGGTTAAGATGTTAAAAAACAATCCTGCTCCTATGAGAATATGTACTTCAGAGGGGTCATACAAATTGGGATCAGCAAGAACAATATTGTCAGGTATATTTAAATGAGTAGTGTTGATATAATGTTAAGGCGTTAAATCGGTAATTCGATCGATAACAAGAGCAGGCATTATAAATGTAAGAATTTTACTTCTAAATTTGCTCTTTTGGTTAAGGAAGTAGTTGATAAATTAATGCCCGAGATTGGCAAGTCAACATGTTCGGAAGTAAGATTTAATTTTTCAAAAAGTTCCTGCGTTATAAAGTTGGATTGATTACCACTATCTAGAACTGCTCTGGTTAGTATAGGTTGGCGATTTTTGTTAAGGGTTTTCACAACGGCGGTTGATAACAGTATAAACGAACTAGAGCTTTGATTGGTTGAGTGCAAGTTACAAGAGGATTGGGAAGATGTGGAATTATTTGGTTGGATGATTGCATTTTGCTAGGTGGATGCAGAACCATTAAAGTTGTGGGTTAGCGAGGTTTCACTCGTGTTACTGATGACTTTATTTCTAATAGGCTATGATGTTTACCCTGGCAACTTTTACAAAGGTGGGTAGATTTGCATTCACTAGATTTATGACAAGATCGTAAACAGTTGGTACATAAAAAAGCCTTTTTTGCCTCAGAAAATCGATTAGGTAGAGACATGCTATGAAACCTGTTGCAAGAATAAATGAAATGATTATCGGCACATAAAGGACATTTATTTTTGTTTTGAGTTTAAAGTGAATGGCTATTCGATTTAAATGACTGCTTAGGAATTTGATCGTATCTTTTATCAGTTCCCCTTGAGTTTAGCTTACATTCAATAGACTCCAAAAATTTACATCTACCACTTAAAAATTCAGTGAATTGGCTAATAGTAGGGGATTGAATATCTTTGGTAACCTTTTCCCATTCTTTACGAGAGGTTAAATCTAGCTGAGGTTAAAAGGTAAATCAAAATAGCATTCCATTCAGAGACGTTTTCTCCTAGGTTCTCTAATGATTTGTAGTGATTTAGGAACGTGTCTGCAAATTTTCTTAGAGCGTGGAATGATTCATTCTTAACAAGGCTTAATTTAACAATGGCCTTGATATGAGCATGAGTAATGGCTTTCATTATTGGCTGACATCGTAGTTTTCTGCAGTAGCAGAAAGGGACTTTATGATTTGAGCTGCTTCACCTTTTAAACTGCCTTTGAGATAATAGAATTTCTCAATATTCTGAATATTAGAATTTTTATCGATTAATGCTTCAAAGGTTTGTTTATAGGTTACCCAAGTTTCATAGCTTCTTTGAAATTCAGGTAAAGGAATTGGGGGTAAATAGGTATTTACATGATGATTAGGAGGAGTGATTGAAGAAGACTGTGCTAATGGTGGAGCTGGGGGCTCAAGATTGCATTTAGCTTTGGCCATAGAGGCATAATATCTGGTTTCGAATTCATTTCTTTCATCTTCTTGAAGATTAATTTCAGGAAGATCATTTGTTAAACAAAGCTGTTCAATATCACCTTGTATTTTTTAAAATTCTAGAGGAAGATTTTTTAGAGTATCCAAACGAATTTGTAAGTCAATGCGACTGGTGCATGATAACGGAGTAACGCATTTTTTTACAAAGTTAACAAATCTGGTTAAGGAGGCTTTAATTATACCACGACGAGCTACTAAATACTTAAACTTATCTTTAGTGTCTTCTTCTGCCATGGTTCGACTAATTTAAAAACGTTAAACAGTAAGTGTTAAGTCGTAATATATAACTTAATTAGATGACTCTGTTTATACAAAGCAGGTACGCCTATGGCAATTAAATTTTGATTTAATATTACAATTTTTATTAGTATGGTTTGGAATTAAAATTAAAATATTTTAACTAACCTTTGGAAAGTTTGGTTGCGCCTATGGCGAGGCAAAATGAATTAAAATACTTTAATCAATTTTAAAGGAAGTTGGTTTCGCCTATGGTGAGGCAAAATAAAATTTAAATATTTTAATTAGCTTTAAAAGCGTTTGGGTGCGCCTATGGTGAGGCAAACTAAATTTAAAATATTTTAATTAATTTTAAAATAATTTGGTTGCGCCTATGGTGAGGCAAAATAAAATTAAAATATTTTAATTAGCTTTAGAAGCGTTTGGTTCCGCCTATGGTGAGGCAAACTAAATTTAAAGTATTTTAGTTAACCTTAAAATAATTTGGTTGCGCCTATGGTAAGGCAAATAAAAAACTAAAATATTTTAATTACCTTTAGAAAGCGTTTGGCTGCGCCTATGGGAAGGCAAAAAAAATTTAAAATATTTTAATTAGTTTTAAATGAAATTATTTGCGCCTATGGTAAGGCAAAATTAAAATATTTTAATTATCTTTAAAGGATTTGGTTGCGCCTATGGTGAGGCAAATGAATGTTTAAACGAGTAAGTAACTTTAAAATTATGTTATCCACGCCAATGGTAGGCTTGAAAAGCTTAAGTATAAGCTCAGAATGGGTAAAGAAAAAGGTACCTTAAGCTAGCATGGCCACATGAGCAAAACCAAATTTAACCAAAGCCATAATTTTTCACCAATTTTTCACTAATTTATTACCACCCTAATAATTTTTCACCCCTTAACCCCATTTCAGGAGAGATGTCACGCTAGCTTAATATTCAAGCTAGCAAAATTCTCGATAAAACGGCATTGCATGAGCGGAATCCAATTTAACCTATGCAATAATTTTTCGCCCATATTAAACTAATTTATTACCCCCCTAATAATGTTTCACCCCTTAACCCCACTTCAGGAGAGATGTCACGCTAGCTTAATATTCAAGCTAGCAAAATTCTCGATCAAACGGCATTGCATGAGCGGAATCAAATTTAACCTATGCAATAATTTTTCACCCACGTTAAACTAATTTATTACCACCCTAATAATTTTTCACCCCTTAACCCCGCTTCAGGAGAGATGTCACGCTAGCTTAATATTCAAGCTAGCAAAATTCTCGATAAAACGGCATTGCATGGGCGGAATCAAATTTAACCTATGCAATAATTTTTCACCCATGTTAAACTAATTTATTACCACCCTAATAATTTTTCACCCCTTAACTCCGCTTCAGGAGAGATGTCAGGCTAGCTTAATATTCAAGCTAGCAAAATTCTCGATAAAACGGCATTGCATGAGCGGAATCAAATTTAACCTATGCAATAATTTTTCACCCATATTAAACTAATTTATTACCACCCTAATAATTTTTCACCCCTTAACCCCACTTCAGGAGAGATGTCACGCTAGCTTAATATTCAAGCTCGCAAAATTCTCGATAAAATGGTATTGCATGAGTGGAATAAAATTTAACCTATGCAATAATTTTTCACCCATGTTAAGCTAATTTATTACCACCCTAATAATGTTTCATCCCTTAACCCCACTTCAGGAGAGATGTCACGCTAGCTTAATATTCAAGCTAGCAAAATTCTCGATCAAACGGCATTGCATGAGCGGAATCAAATTTAACCTATGCAATAATTTTTCACCCATGGTAAACTAATTTATTACCACCCTAATAATTTTTCACCCCCTAACCTAACTTCAGGAGAGATGTCACGCTAGCTTAATATTCAAGCTAGCAAAATTCTCGATCAAACGGCATTGCATGAGCGGAATCAAATTTAACCAATGAAATAATTTTTCACCTATGTTAAACTAATTTATTACCACCCTAATAATTTTTCACCCCTTAACCCCGCTTCAGGAGAGATGTCACGCTAGCTTAATATTCAAGCTAGCAAAATTCTCGATAAAACAGCATTGCATGAGCGGAATCCAATTTAACCCATGCAATAATTTTTCACCCATGGTAAACTAATTTATTACCACCCTAATAATTTTCACCCCCTATCCTAACTTCAGGAGAGATGTCACGCTAGATTAATATTCAAGCTAGCAAAATTCTCGATAAAACGGCATTGCACGAGCGGAATCCAATTTAACCCATGCAATAATTTTTCACCCATGTTAAACTAATTTATTACCACCCTAATAATTTTTCACCCCTAACCCCACTTCAGGAGAGATGTCACGCTAGCTTAATAGTCAAGCTAGCAAAATTCTCGATAAAACGGCATTGCATGAGCGGTATCCAGTTTAACCTATGCAATAATTTTTCACCCATGTTAAGCTAATTTAGGCAGAATTTGGTGCACTATGAACTGGCCTTGTCGATACCGACTTGGTGTTATTTTTATTTATCATAATGACTTGTGATAACTTTTTATAAATTCAGCAATTAAGTACTTATCGCCACTGAAACTTGATTTATATCGGAGCTTGGTAAAGGAGTAAGATTTAAGGACAAAAAAAAAACATTTTTTATAATTTTACTTTACTTTACTTTAATATTATTCTTAAGCGGTTTCTTTGTGGAATCTTTTTGGAAAAAATTTACTATTTTATTGGGAAATATATACTATAGTTTAAGCTAGATTAAATTAAATTTTTAGAAGAATTTTTTTTACTAAGGAACACAAACAAACTATTTTTAATTTATTAATATTTTGTATTTCAATGACGACTTCCGAAGTGGAAGTCGATACATCAATTAAATTTCATTTTTAACTTTAATTGTGGCTTATTTACAAATAAAATAGTACATTTCTTTACACCTACTATATTTATAAGTAAAATAAAAATCAATAATTACAATTATTTGTAAAATTCATATTAGAGTTTTCAAAAAGCGCATACAGGGTGAAATTTTTTCTAAGACCAAAACGAACAAATTTTTTAAATCCGATCCTGATTTTTTTCTAGTTTGAATAAATCAGTTGATTGGGTGGTAACATAAATTAAATATTTGTTTAAAAAAAAATAATTTTTGTAATAAAAGTTAATTTTTTTAAATCTATGGTTCACTTTACCAAACTTTCAATTCATAGTCAAATTTGATTTTTTACAAAAAATTAAGTAATCGTGTGGGGAAAAAATTAATATGCCATAATTGGCTACTTGTCTAATTTGTAAAATTCATATTAGAGTTTTCAAAAAGCGTATACAGGGTGAAATTTTTTCTAAGACCCAAACGAACTAATTTTTTAAAGCCGATTTTTAAAGACTGATTTTTTCTAGTCTGAATAAATCAGTTGATTAGGTGGTAATAGTGTAACGATTTACCAAAATAAAAGACACATCGATCTGACCGTTCAAAAATTATGACGAATACAAATTTCTGTCAAAATGCGAAACTCGCCCTGTATATTATTAAACAATGGGAGCAGACACTTTTTAATGGTCATTTGGTATTCCCCATAGGCGCCTCTATACGAGGTAGGAGCATGTACAATTCCTCATGACTGTCATGACTCACTCTGTGTAGAGTGGAAGGCACTTAGGAAACAAAATTATTTGTGTCCTTGTTTTAAACAATTTTAAAAAACGCCGAGACCCGTCCATTTTTAAATATAAATATACGCTTTTTAAAACCTAAATTTGATTGTACAGGGTGATTCACGCAAGTCTAGCATAGTCCATAAGCTTTATTTCTAATGAAACACCCTATATATTTTTATATTTTTAAAAGCTGCTTAACAACCTGATTTCATCGAACTACATCATGTATGGTATATTATGAATAATACAGGGTGAAATTTTGAAATTATAATGTGTGGAAACCACTTATGGAAAAAAATTGTTTGTGTCCTTATTTTAAAAAATTATACCAAATTGTTCTATATGGTCCACATTTTGAGCGTCCGGTTTGGGGGCGGGGAGAGATGGGGAGATGGGGGAGAAGTCGGTAAATTAGTAGTTTTTTACGTTTTTCGTCAATCTTTCTAAATCTATGCTTTAGGATAAACAATGTTCTATATAAAACAATTCCGCTCACGAGGTGCCATTTTTTGGAATTCTGCTGGCTTGAATATTAATCTAGCGGAACATCTCCCCTGGAGTGGGGTTAAGAGGTGAAAAATTATTAGGGTGGTAATAAATTAGTTTAAAATGGGTGAAAAATTATTGCATAGGTTAAATTGGATTCCGCTCATGCAATGCCCTTTTATCGAGAATTTTGCTAGCTTGAATATTAAGCTAGCCTGACATCCCTCATGAAGTGGGGTTAAGGGGTGAAAAATTATTAGGGTGGTAATAAATTAGTTTAACATGGATGAAAAATTATTGCATAAGTTAAATTGGATTCCGCTCATGCAATGCCGTTTTATCGAGAATTTTGCTAGCTTGAATATTAAGCGAGCGTGACATCTCTCCTGAAGTGGGGTTAAAGGGTGAAAATTTATTAGGGTGGTAATAAATTAGTTTAACATGGGTAAAAAATTATTGCATAGGTTAAATTTGATTCCGCTCATGCAATGCCGTTTTATCGAGAATTTTACTAGCTTGAATGTTAAGCTAGCGTGACATCTCTCCTGAAGCGGGGTTAAGGGGTGAAAAATTATTAGGGTGGTAATAAATTAGTTTAACATGGGTGAAAAATTATTGCATAGATTAAATTTGATTCCGCTCATGCAATGCCGTTTTTTGGAGAATTTTGCTATCTTGAATATTAAGCTAGCGTGACATCTCTCCTGAAGCGGGGTTAAGGGGTGAAAAATTATTAGGGTGGTAATAAATTAATTTAACATGGGTGAAAAATTATTGCATAGGTTAAAGTTCATTCCGCTCATGCAATGCCGTTTTATCGAGAATTTTGCTAGCTTGAATATTAAGCGAGCGTGACATCTCTCCTGAAGTGGGGTTAAGGGGTGAAAATTTATTAGGGTGGTAATAAATTAGTTTAACATGGGTAAAAAATTATTGCATAGGTTAAATTTGATTCCGCTCATGCAATGCCGTTTTATCGAGAATTTTGCTAGCTTGAATGTTAAGCTAGCGTGACATCTCTCCTGAAGCGGGGTTAAGGGGTGAAAAATTATTAGGGTGGTAATAAATTAGTTTAACATGGGTGAAAAATTATTGCATAGGTTAAATTTGATTCCGCTCATGCAATGCCGTTTTTTGGAGAATTTTGCTATCTTGAATATTAAGCTAGCGTGACATCTCTCCTGAAGCGGGGTTAAGGGGTGAAAAATTATTAGGGTGGTAATAAATTAATTTAACATGGGTGAAAAATTATTGCATTGGTTAAAGTTCATTCCGCTCATGCAATGCCGTTTTATCGAGAATTTTGCTAGCTTGAATGTTAAGCTAGCGTGACATCTCTCCTGAAGCGGCGTTAAGGGGTGAAACATTATTAGGGTGGTAATAAATTAGCTTAACATGGGTGAAAAATTATTGCATAGGTTTAATTGGATTCCGCTTATGCAATGCCGTTTTATCGAGAATTTTGCTAGCTTGAATATTAAGCTAGCGTGACATCTCTCCTGAAGCGGGGTTAAGGGGTGAAAAATTATTAGGGTGGTAATAAATTAGTGAAAAATTTGTGAAAAATTATGGCATAGGTTAAATTAGGTTTTGCTCATGTGGCCATGCTAGCTTAAGGTACCTTAAAGAAAAGGCTTTATTGAAATTTGACGATTATTTTTCAGTTAAAATATATGTCAGGAACCCGAACTGTCATCCATTGACTCACGCTGTGTATCTCACGCTAATGCAAATTAAAGTTATACAATGTGAGGAACCGACCTGTATTCTTCGCTCTGAGTTTACCTAGACCTCGATTTTTGACCCTTCGCTTCGTTATCGAACGTATTCGCTTCGTACCTGTTTAGTATACGTAGCGAATACGTTCGATAACGAAGCGAAGGGTCAAAAATCGAGGCCCTGACGTGGTGCTAACTGGGTATCCTCTTCGTAATCTAATGGACTGGGTATCCGGCTCGAAGATGACCATGAATGGCTGTTTCTTTCTATTTCTTGGGGTTGAGAGCGGACTGTAGACTTTTTAATGGGTTGGAACAGCCACGGTGAGCAGACCTATTAGTATCACTATTCTGTGTAGGTATCTGCTCGTTTGGGGTAGATAAAAATGCTGGCTAAATATTATGCCGTTTAATGACAAGCGAAGACATTATCAATTCATTAAATTAATGCCCGATTTTACCAACGATACCTAAACAGTTGCCTTATTAAGTAATTCTTATCGATAGGAACTTCCTAAGTCAATACTTAAAAAAAATAGCGTTTTATAACTAAAAGAACTGCTTATCTAGGAAATTCTTTCCTAGGTATTAATTCGGGTACGTTTGAACTATTTTTGATAAATAAAAAGAAGAATAAGATGACATTTTCTTACTTTTTCGATTATTTGTCATTATTGTTTGTTTGCCAATTTGGTTTTATGTTCAGTGTTGTACGGTTATAGTTATGTATTTTATTTAGTAGTTAGTTATTTGTGAAATAAGTTTGTATACAGTGCTAGTCAAAAGTCCGTACTCCCCCTCGTATCTTTTGAACGGTTATACCTATAATAGTGAAATTTGGAGGAAGAAAATAAACGGACGTAAGCTTCTTAACTAGTCATGACAGGTGACGTAATAGTGGCAGATGACGTTACAGAGCCACTGTGACCGATAATTTTAAATGGGACCTTATGTCAAGTGATACCTCGTTTGAAAGGTATTGAAAATACCTATTCAGTCATACTAATTTTGTTTGAGTTTAAGCTAATTTTGATGAACAAATGAAATAAATATAAGATTGTAGTTTCGCATTTAATTAATAAAAATTCAAAATTCCGCCTATGATTACTTGTCAAACAGGTTGACGTTGACGTAAAAACTACTAGAGAATTAAAAAACGTCAACTTTTTTGCCAAAAAATTCATAGGCGGACATTTGAATTTTTATTAATTAAATTCGAAACTACAATATTATATTTATTTAATTTATTCACCAAAATCAAAATCAACCTAAACTCAAAAAAATTAGTATGACTGAATAGGTATTCTAAATACCTTTCAAACGAGGTATCACTTACCATAAGGTCCTATTTAAAATTATCGGTCACAGTGGCTCTGTAACGTCATCTGTCACTATTACGTCACCTGTCAAAACTAGTTAAGAAGCTTACGTCCGTTTATTTCCTTCCTCCAAATTTCACTATTATAGGTATAACAGTTCAAAAGATACGAGGGGGGGTACGGATTTTTGACTAGCACTGTACAAATAAATATAGTCTTGTATGTTATTTGTATATGTACAGTGAAATGGAGGATAAGAAAAGAGTTGTAAATTTCACATATAACGAAAAATTAAAGTTAGTTGAATTGTCATTAATGAACTAATTTTAAAATGAATAATATGTTGAAAATTGCTTTTTATTTTTAATTTTTAATGACACACTTTTAGTGATATCATGAATGGGATTTTTGCCCGATTTCACCAACGATACCTAAACCGGTGCCTTATTAAGTAATTCTTATCGATAGGAACTTCCTAAGTCAATACTTAACAACAATAGCGTTTCACAACTAAAAGAATTGCTTATCTAGGAAATTCTATCCTAGGTATTAATTCGGGTACGTTTGAACTATTTTTGATAAATAAAAAGAAGAATAAGATGGCATTACCTTACTTTTCGATTATTTGTCATTATTGTTTGTTTGCCAAGTTGGTTTCAGTTTTGTACTGTTATAGTTATTTTATTTAGTAGTTAGTTAATTGTGAATTAGGTTTGCTAAGTTTTGTATGTTATGTATATGTACAGTGACATTGAGGAAAAGAAAAGAGTTGTAAATTTCACAATGTCGAAAAATTAAAGTTAGTTGAATTAGAATTGTCATTAATGAAATAATTTTAAAATAAATATGTTGAAAATTGCTTCTTTTATTATTAATTTTTAATGACACATTTTTAGTGATATCATGAGCGCCATACACGCCATATTCTTAAATTTCGAGGCTTTCAGACACTAAAGTGATGCAAGTAGATTACGCGAGGAGTTCTGTGGTTGCTGAACATGAATACGCCATCAGAATCGACCTCCAAAAACTCTAAATTCGAGATCAGTCACCCTGGGCACCAGGAGCTCCGAGGGTCGGTTGTAATGTCATATTTGTGTTCGGCCATCACATGCCTTAGCAGCAACTCTGGGCACTAGGTGATTCGGAGGTCGGTTCTGCTTGCGTATTCGTAACTCCATAAACTTTCCAAATAACAAAAGTTTGCCCTTAATACACTGATTTTGACAGGTTTATGCACTTTTGGATGCATGTTATGCACTAAAATGCAATTTCCACCCATTTTTATATTGTACACCTTTTATTTGAATTTGAAAAAAATCTTAAAAAAATAAAAAAAAAACGGTGTATTTGCCGACTTAAAGCAAGAGTAACTTTAAGTACTAGAATACCTCATAATTTAATACTCTACTCTCAAAAATGTCTAAAAATTTAAAGACCAATAAGTTATGAGATAAAATATTCGTTGATCTACCCAAGACGGATGCCTATGAGCAGTACTAGAAATTCACAATTGATAAAATCGTTTCATCTCTGGAAGAGAAATAAACGTAGCAGTTTTCGTTTTCCTAAATAGAATTTTTCTAAATTCTTTTAAACTCAAAAAACGAAAAATTTTTCAAATCGATTTTTCTAGAACACTGCGTATTCTTCTGAGTTAAATCAAACGTACCTTTTAGTACAAAACTATCCCAGAATTTAATAATTCAGTGTCAGAAATGCTTAAAAGTTAGACAGAAAAGTTATTCGATAAAATATCCATTTCCGTACCCAAAACGGACCCCTATGACCGGTACTAGAAATTGACAATTGATAATTGACATTTGACAATTGACCTCTGGAAGATAAATAAGTGTACCAGTTTTCGTTTTCCCAAATAAAAGCGTTCTGCAGCTATTTTAAAGAAACTAATTACAATACTTCGATATGCTTCTTCTAGACGAAGCATATCGAAGTAGAGGTCGTCCGCCAACCAGATGGTCTGATTATATCAAACAGATCGACAGAAACTTGATGCAGACAGCACAGGACAGAAATGCATGGAGAAGACTGAGGGAGACCTATATCCAGCATTGGATAGATCCGGGTTGACTTATGACGATGATGAATTACAAGACGCCGTCTTTAAAGAGCTTTAGCTTTCTACGGAAGCATTTTTGAACTAGGTGAATTGAGTTAAATTTTCTTAAAATTGTCTGAGTAATCTCCGGTTTTCGTTTTTTATGAGAGCTTCTGAACACCCTGTATAATATAATGGGTAGGTAAATTCCTTACTATAACCAATAAATTGTAAAAATTGTTTATTTACTTTTATTGCGTTTACTTAGATAAAAATATGATCTAATCACTTAAAATAAAGATGTTAGTTTGCTATTAGATTTGAAAAGTGTGTAAAAATTCCGAGACATTATTCAGAAAAACAATATTTAATAGGATACGATTGTTTTAATGATATACAAATTAATTTTTTGTATTATTCATCTTTGCGGTTATCCTGCCAAGTTGTAAACGGTTTTAGATTAGTGTTTTTAAGCATACTCGACATGGTATGACTCAGAAAATTGTGGTGATATGAATATGTTTGTATAACACCCTGAAATAATTTTACAGACACACAATTTAATTTTTTTATACGAAATAACTATACAACCATCCTGCCTCTTTGAAAATAGATTTATATTAACCTTCTTGATATATGTGCGAAATGGCATGACTTAGAAAATCGTGTAATTTTCCACGAATTTTCTTACACATTTTTTAACTATATATAGTAAAAAAGGTGTAGCTAAACATCCTGCCATTTTGAATAATATCTACTGAAATTATTTATTTTATAACAAAATTTATTTTATGACTTAGAAAATCACGGAATCAGATTGAAAATTTTATACAGAATTTTCCAAGAAACAAGCGCAGTTAAACATTAGGTGACGTCATGACAACATTTTTTTTTGGTCATTTTGAAATAAATATGATTAATTTATTAAGTTTGCAGGACTTAGAAAATTATGAAAATTTCATTATTTTCATTACATGTTTGTATATCTGTATACTCCCTTAGTCCTTTTGCAACCGTCCTGCCCAAACAATTTTCTTCATAAAATAGATAGTGTCCTGTTATTCTATGGATATGGCAGGACTTAGAAATTCATCGCAACTCCCAATTTTTTTTTTCATGGAAAATCTAATTTTCACAAGAAAATGTCACAGGAAACCCGTGGATATTTCCGCAAATTGTAAGTACCTTCTCTAACCTTCCAGTATTGCAAAGGGCAGGACTTAGAAAATCGTGGTTGAACTTCTGTTAATATCTCCCGGTTTATTTCCATGTTATTTAGGTATGTAATATCCACGTTGCACCTCTCATTTTAAAAATTAATTACTCAGTGTGTTGACAACCGATTTTGAAAAACTTTATATCGCTGGATAGGTGAATGACCTTTCTTTCAATTTACAGAAAAATATACTGGGTGTTCCATTAAAAAAAAAGTCAACAACGTTTTTTTTTAAAATCCGCCATTTTTTTTCGTATTTGAAAGCGATATAAAAAATGTAATCCATTCAGACAAAACTTTTGCTAAAATAAAACATTTCAGTGAAAACCGCATATTTCTATCTTGAGCCGTTTAGAAGTTATAGGCAGTTAAAATGGGGGGAAATATAAGTGGACACCCGGTATAAAAGAAAATACAAAATTACAACTAATACACCTAATATTACAGAATAACAGAAAAATTAAGGTAAGAAGCAAATTATTGACAAACGTCACAAGTACATTAGTCAAAATTGTAAAAATATAACCTTACTGTCAACGATAAGTAATACCTAAAGTTTAGGGAGATCAAAAACCCTATCCTACCGTAAGGTAATGCTTAAGCGGTTTAGGCAATTCTTATCGTATGGTGAAATCCGTTTTAGAGTTAGGAAATACCTAAACCCACTTAGGTAATTCTTAAATATTTAGGTATCGTTGATGAAATCGGGCATAAATCTCACTGCGTCGGCCAAGGTTTGTTTTTATTGAGCGTTGCCATGGGACTAAAGCCGCGTTCGCTCAGCATGTAGGGACAACGCATTAACCAACAGTTGATCCGGATGTATGAAGTTTGTTATAAACAAAGAACTTGAGGAATTACATAACAGCGATTTTTCGCAAAACAAAACATTTTTTTGTATTTTTTGGGTGATTCTCAGCAAAAAATGGTTTTACAAGTTTTTTCGTAGGATGCATAGTTTTAGAGATAAACGCGGTTGAACTTTCAAAAAATCGAAAAAGTGCAATTTTTGAACCCGAATAACTTTTGATTAAAAAATAAAATAGCAATTATTCTTACTGCATTTGAAAGTTCAATTCAAATTCTATCGGTTTTGATTATTTGCATTGACAAAACTTAAGTTTTTATTTGTTAAACAAAGCCATAAACACTGAACACATAGTGTTTTCCGTGCCAATGCATGCGTTTTAATGTACGTAATCTACGTAGGAATTGTCTGTATGCGCCTACTCGTTCGATTTCAAATGGGAAATGCATTGAAAACATCATTCAATCACTATGTGTTTGTAGCTTTGTTTAAGAATAAAAAAATTATTAGCAATGAAAGTGATCAAAACCGATAGAATTTGACTTGAACTTTCAAATGCGGTAAGCAGAATTGCTATCGGGTTCAAAAATTGCAATTTTTCGATTTTTTTAAAGTTCAACAGCGTTTATGTCGAAAACTATGCCTCCTACGAAAAAACTTGTAAAAAAATTTGTTGCTTAGAATGACCCCAAAAAGTACAAAACAATGTTTTGTTTTACGAAAAATCGCTGTTATGTAATTCCTCAAGTTCTTTGTTTATAACAATTTTATCGACATCCGCATCGACTGTTACCAAAAAAATTCGTGTTCTACGGGTCAAAATACATAAAAAAAACTTGGTTAAGTCCATCTGAATTAAGGAGGCCGTTGTACCCCCACTGGCGACAGGCCTACAATACACTCAAGAAGTTTGACCTGTTCAAAAGGCCTAATGTTAGAAAAATTGGAGTTTAAAGAAAAATTTGTTTTTTGCAATTTCGTATTTCTCACCTTTTTTTCAAAATATCTCCGAAAATACTGGAGATACGAAAAAAATTATAGATTACTAAATTGTAGCTTTTTTAATAACTAAGATGTTTCTTTCTTTCTTTGATTTCTTTCTTTTTGCACAGATTTTCATTACAGTGAATAGTTAGCGAGATATAGCTGTTTAAACCTCTATTTACGAGTAAACACCCCCTTATTCGAGCCCATTAAACCCACCCCAATTAAAAACTAAGGGATCTTACGGAATTTAATTTACATAGTCTTATTACTCTTCAAAAATCCTTTAAAATCATTTTGTAGAACTGAAAAAACTTTTTATCGCCAAAATTGTAAGAGCTATGTTTATAAAACGAATTTTTTTTTTTCGAAAAATTCGAATAGTTCTCTTATAAATCATTTTTTATGTATGTCTAAAAAACTATTGTTAGTCCAAGCTGTGGGTGAAAAATAGGTCGATTTCATGATATAATTCAGGAATTTTTGAAACCTATCAGGCGTTGTAAAGGACGATGCCAGGAATAACTTATACTAAAATGTAACCAAAAATTTTGTGCGGTTTTTTATTTATGACGATTTTCATTTGTTAAATTTGCAATTTTTAAAGATTTTTAATTTTGCAGCTTCGGATATTCATTTTAGAGAAAAAGTTTTAAATAGAAAATTGTAGTTAATTAAAAAACCTACAATTTGAGCTATTTCAAGTTTAATTGCGTTAATACTTTATTGAAAAACATCCTGCGAAAAGTCCAAAATGGCCGTTTTTTGCAATTACATTATTTATTGTAAAAATATTTTTAATATATTTTTTAAGGCTTTAAAATAAAGATATTTCAATACTAAACATAAAAAAATTTGCAGTGCCCGATTTGTGAACTTGTTGCTTAGATATTATAATTTGTTTATCCCAAGAGGTCAAATATCCAAGGCTATAACTTTTTGAAAAAAAATCGTACAGAGTTAATCCAAGATCCACTCTCCTTCTAAAGACTTATATTTTCATATTCTGATGTAAATACGTATAACATTTTTCAACCTCTTATTTCGGGTTTGAAAATAAGGGGGCAAATTTCGTTATAAACATTTAGAACTGAAGCCGCCCCTGTACATGCTAGAGTTTCTAACTTGCAGATTATTGTTGCTGAAACCAAAATAAAGGTTCAAAACTAAATAAAAATATTCTACGGCCAACTGAAGCCGAGATAATTGTTTTTGTTTTCTTAAATCGTAGTGACTTTATTTATAACAATTAAGAAATTATTTCACAGTCATTGACTAAAGCAAGACTGATGTTATCTTAAAATAAAAATTATTTTGACCGAAAGTTACATTTAATTATTAAAAATAATTTTTAAAATGTAGTGGAGATTTATTTTTCGTTTCGACTGTGATTTATTGTGTTGGTTGCCCTTAGCAACGGCTAGCAACTTATAATACATTGAATCACGGTTTTCGTTTTAACTTTAAAGCACCGCTTGGATTGACATGAAATTTGGCAAACACATAGATAATATGTTAAAGAATAAAAATGATATTGAGCCTCTGTGTGCTTTTGTCCTAGGGGTGAGTTTCACCCCTTATAAGGGGTGAAAAAATATATGTTCCAAATTAGTTAGGAAATGGATAAAATGTCTAATTCTAAGCACCTTTTGTTCTATAGCATTTTTTCACCAAGCTAATACCTTTCGAGTTATTTTCGAGTAAATGCCTTCATTTTTCAACAACAAAAAAGACACGTTTTTAGGCGGTTTTTGACAAATAACTCAAAAAGTAAGCATTATATTGAAAAAAGAGTGTTAACAAAAATATAGCAAATTAAAAATTGAAAAAAACGGTGTACGCGTGAAATCTCTAAACCCAGTAAAAACAAAGTTCTAGCTAATGAAAAAGAGGTTCATATCCGTCAAATTTCAACGTGAAATAACCGAAAAATCATGCACTTTTTGGAGAAAAATCATTACAACTTTTTTAAAGTGTTTAAAAAAATTTGTATATCTGTTTTAAATAAAAGTTTATAGCATCAAAAGTAAGCAACTTACGCTGAAAATAAAGTTGATCTCTTTTTTTTTTGGTAAAAAACTCGGGAAAGTCACCCCCTAATTAGCATCAAAAATGAAATTTTGTTTATGTCTGTAAGTTTCATTGGTTCAAAGTGCTTATTTTTGAAGGGGCAGTAGTTAAAGGAATTGAACTAGTCAATAGTCACGAGTGTATGCAAATTTAGAACAGCCATATCTTAACAAATTTTTGCCTTCCAAAAAAAAAGCAAAGAATCCAAAATATTCGTAACAGCAAAAACTAATTTTTTTTACTCTTTGTGATTTTTGGTCACATTAATAAATTTTAAGTTATTTAGAAAAAAAAACATTTTTTTTTAATTAAAAATTAAAACAGATTTACTTTAAAACCAATTTTTTTAAATAAGCTCTTTGAACCGATGATACTTACAGATCATATAAATAATACATGAGCAAAGTAACTTGTGAAGCGGTAATGATTAATTTTATTTAAGATGTTAATTGGGGATTCAGTTTCGAGTTTTTTTACCAAAAAAAAAAGAGATCAAATTTATTTTCAGATTAACTTGCTTACTTTTGATGCTATAAACATATTTTAAAAACAGATATACATATTTTTTTAAATACTTTAAAAAATGATTTTTCTCCAAAAATGCATGGTTTTTTGATTATTCCACGTTGAAATAATTCACTTTGAAATTTGACGGATATGAACCTGTTTTTCATTAGCTAGAACTTTGTTTATACTGGGTCTAGAGATTTCATGCATACATCATTTTTTTCAAATTTTAATTTTCTATATTATTGTTAAAACCCATTTTTTCAATAAAACACTTATTTTTTGAGTTATTTGTCAAAAACCGCCTAAAAACGTGTTTTTTTTTTGTTGTTGAAAAATTAAAGTATTTACTCGAAAATAACTCGAAAGGTATTAACTTTAACTGCTATAGAACGAAAAGTGCTTAGAATTAGACGTTTTATCCATTTCCGAACTTATTTTGAACATATATTGTTTCAAAATGTTATGAAAACTGCAGGAAATATGAAAACTGAGTTGTAAAAAAATAGAATTTAAAAATTATGTTTCCACAAGCTTTGCACAATATCGCTTACCTGGAAATCGGTGATGTTTAGGATATGGTAAACTTGTAGATCCAATGGGTGACTCAATTCTGGACTCCTTCCATGGAATTCGCGATGCACGTGGAACGCGGGACGGTACCGTCAAGATCACGAAAGGGAGTACCTTTTTCGTTGAAAGCTTGAAGCGAAATCACAGTAGTGGTACCTTGTCCTTAAAGTACTTAACGCATGTCCAGTTTTATACATGCGTACCGAAAGCGATAAGCTTTGAGCTTGTGGATAATTTTAAAAATTGACATTAAGAAGGTTATTCCGCGTCATTTTACAGGGGGCATACCAAAATAACTAAATATAATTAAATTGTCTAAAGCTTATTCTACCCGAAAATAAATAAATAGTAGAATCATAGCAATATTAACATAAAGAAATAAGGATTCCCGAACATTCACCCCGCCAAAACGAATGTTTTCAAAGTAAGAGAGAAAGAAAAAAAATAAAACTAAAGTTAAACTCAATTAAACTTAATTAAAAAAGGCAGTTACATTGCCTAATTGCCTGGAAGAGGACAAATCTTGACCACCGGTCGTTTCATCGTGCCGCGAGAAGTTTTGACTTCGACAACGCGAATTACATCATCCTGTCCCGGAAATACGTTAACAATACGACCAAGTTCCCATTGCAAAGGAGCTTGCTGCTCATTCTTAATAACTACCAGATCTCCTTTAGAAACCGGAGGAGACTGTTTAGTCCACTTGTGTCTTTGTTGAAGAGTGTTAATATACTCTAAAGACCAACGTTTCCAGAAATCGCTTTGGATACGTTGCAGTAGCTGCCAACGACTTAGTTTGTTAAGACTTAAATGCTCTAAATTGGGTTCAGGAATCGGATTATTTAACGATTCGAAAATCAGAAAATGTCCAGGCGTAAGTGGCTGCAGATCATTAGGATCTGAGCTAATGGGACACAAGGGACGAGAATTTAGAATAGCCTCGACTTGTGTTAGAACTGTATAGAATTCTTCAAAGGTTAAAATTTGATTTCCCATAACTCGGTAAAAATATGATTTAAATGACTTGACGCCAGCCTCGGCCAATCCATTCAAATGCGGAGAAGCGGGAGGATTAAAATTCCAAGAAATATCTAATTTTTGTGCTGTAATTTGAGCAAGTTCTATTAATTGATTATTAGCACCCTTAAAATTAGTGCCCTGATCACTTACAATATGATTGCACCTACCCCTTCGGGCAATGAAACGTCTAAAAGCTGCTAAAAACAGACATAACCCTTAAACGTTTTTGCTCCTCTGTGTTTGCTCATCAAAAGCGAAAATGGACCAGCGAAATCAATGCAAACTGATGAGAATGCCTTTAACTGAGAAACGCGGAACGAGGGTAAATCAGCCATATACGGATTATATGACTTGGGTTTAGAACGAAAACATGTAATACATCTAGATAAACATTTATAAATTGCTGCTTTAGGGGATAAGATCCAATATTGTTGAAGCAACAAGTATTGCAAAGTCTTTAAACCAGGATGAAAATATGAGCTGTGAACTGATTCTATTATCAATTCTGTCAGTCTGTGTGTTTTGGGCAAAAGGATAGGATGTTTAATGTCATAACTAAAAGAAGATCTTTTAAGCCGACCACCAACTCTAAGTAAACCATCTGGGTCCACAAGTGGGGCCAATTTACGAAAAGGTTTTGACAGTAACTGATTTTGATTAATCTTAAGAAAAATATCAGAAAAAACATCCAGCTGAATATATCGAATGATCGGTATAAGTGAAGAATTTATTTCCTGAGGAGTAAGGATTTTGTTTTCGTTGAGTCTTTGTTTAGACCTAGAATTTTTTATAAACCTTATAACATAATCTAAAATTCTTTGAATTTTAAGCAAAGAAGACAATCGGTTAAGTAAATTAAATAGAAAATTGTCACTATTAACTGTCACCGCAAGTGCAACTTGTTTTTCCTCCTTTTGGATCTCTATTGATAAATCAGAGTAAGATTCAGTTGCAGGCTGACAGGGCCAAGTGGTTCTAGGCATAGAAAGAACAGGAGGGCCTGACCACCACATAGAAGTATTTAGAAGTTGAAGCGGACTTTGACCACGACTTGCATAATCGGCAGGATTCTGTGAAGACGCCACATGATGCCAACTAGAATTAGGGACAGTTTCTTGTATATGACTTACTCTGTTAGCTATAAAAGTCTTCCATCGACTTGGTGAAGAAGACAACCAAGCCAAAGTTATCATAGAATCTGACCACGCATATACAGCGTCAAATATTATGAATCCCTCATAAATTCTTTGAACAAAATTAATTAAGTTAGCCAGAAGAACTGCTGCCAAAAGCTCCAAACGAGCAATAGACTGGGTCTTTAATGGAGCAACCTTGCACTTAGCGCTAACCAAAAGGTTTTGATATTACCAGTGGTTTCTTCAATTCGAAAGTAAACAACACTAGCATAACCTACTTGAGAGGCGTCACAAAAGCCATGTAACTCGACGCGAGATATGGCTTCAGAACCCAAATAACGAGCAATTTTAATATCAGCGAGATTTGGTAATTCCGTTTTGAATTTTGTCCAAATTTCGGTAATCTCGTCGGATAAGATTTCATCCCAAGGGACATTAAGCTCCCACAATCTTTGTAGCAGACGTTTTGCAAACAGAAGACAGGGTGAAATAAATCCGAGAGGATCAAAAATCCTACTAATTTCAGACAAAATGTGTCTCTTTGTACAAGAGCGATCAAAAGGGACATAGGAATAGGAAAATATGTCTGATGACGGATCCCATTTTAATCCCAACAGTTTGATGAATGAAGGTTCGTCCTTATCAAAACTATAAGATGAGTTCTGACAATCGGAAGCAGAAAGATGAGTAATTAGATCAGGGTGATTACTAGCCCATTTTCCAAGTTCAAAACCTCCTCTTTTCATAACTGCGATTAAGTCAAATTGAAGAGTCAAGGCTGAGGGAATATCATTAGCTCCCAGTAAACCATCGTCCATATAAAATTGAGTTCTTAAAGTTTTAGCTACATGAGGATAATTATTTTCTTCAGAAGCTGCGAGTTCATACAAGGTACGTAATGCCAAATATGGTGAAGAAGATATACCATATGTCACAGTGCGTAAATGATACTCCTGAAGAGGTTCGGATAGGGAGAAACGCCATAGAATACGTTGATAGTCCCAATAGTCGGCAATCACATTAATTTGTCTGTACATTTGCTTAATGTCGCAAACAAAGACATAGGCATAAAATCGAAATCTAAGTAAAAGACTAGCAATGTCCTTCTGAAGCTTTGGACCTACAAGTAAGGTGTCATTTAGAGATACACCGTTTATGTCACGCAAACTTGCATCAAAGACTACCCTTATTTTAGATACAATCTCGAATTCGGAAATTTGTTCCTTAAATATAGCATGATGGGCGATATAATAGGCCGAAGGAGAATGGTTATGCTCTGTAGGAACGAGAGACCTGTGACCCTTATTTAAATAATCTTGCATAAAATCACAATATTTTGTGCGTAAATCAGGATTTTTTCTAAAACGATTTTCAAGCATCGAAAAACGTCGATGGGCTTGAGAATAAGTATCAAGAAATTTAGGTTTTTCTTGACGAAAAGGTAACGGGACAAAAAATCGACCTGTAGAATCTCTAAGAGTTAAAGACTTATATATTTCTTCACATTTTTTATCTTCAGAGGATAAAGGTAAGGATTTAGAAATCTCCTCAAGCTCCCAAAATTTCCTTAATTGCGTGTCGATATTTGTTTCAAGAGACATATGACAATTAACAAGAGTATTTATAGAAGAATCATTAGGAAGGCAATTTACTTTACCTTGAAGAACGTATCCAAAAACAGTTTCTAATGCCACTGGTTGATTTGGATTTCCAAAAATTCTACCCGATTTTAAAATAAACGGAGTGAGTTCTGCACCAACTAACATGTCTATAGGACCAGGTATGTGGATCTTAGGATCTGCCAATTTTAAAGTTTGAAGATGTGTCAACTCAGAAGGATTAATTAGGAATTTTGGCTGATTTGAACATACTTTAGGAAGAACAATGGCTTCAAATGAAAATGTTGGATCGATTTGTCCACACGGTTTCATTGTGCACTGCACTATACCACTGTTTGCAGCCAATGATATTCCATTGAGACCTTCAACAGGAATCGAAAAATTTCTTTTTGAAAGGCCAAGACGTTGAACACAAGATTCAGAAATAAAATTCGCCATAGAACCTGTATCAAGAAGAATTCGTATTGTGGTAAAGTTACCTCGAATATCCTTTACTTCCGCTTCACAGGTTGACAATAAAATAGTTGATTGAGGAAGTGATAAGGTGCTTGTAATACAGTCAGAATTGATGTAAGTATTTACAAGGGTATTGGTAATCGAAGAACTAGTAGACGGGTTGCAACCCACTGACGGACCAACAGAGGGGTTGGAAGAAGTAACCTGAACGTTTGAATTCTGCTCAGAAGCTGTATCGTTTGATTTTTTATCAAAGTGCAATGTTGTATGATGGGGGAATTTGCAAACACGACATTTATGAGATGACACACAATTCCTCATAGAGTGTGGCGAAACTAAACAATTAACGCAAAGTTTGTGTTGTTTAGCAATAGAAAACCTCTCTTGAGGGGATTTAGAAAGAAATATTCCGCACTTATATAAGGCATGAGGCGAAGAACATAAGATGCACTTAGACTGCTCAACTGAATTAGGGCTGGATTCCACCAGAAAACTAGATACGTGTTTTTTATTGTTCACCTTTGGATTGTGAGATGACGAAGCAATATACTGAACAGACTCCAGTGCGATGCATTGTCTATCTAAAAACGACATTAATTGCCTATAAGTTGTCAATTCCTGGCTAAGGCTATGTTCCAGTTCAAAATTGGTTCTGGTTTTTGAATCTAATTTATTAAGAAGCATGTTAAATAGCAAAAAATCCCAATGATCTACAGGCAACTTCATTACCCTGAGAGCAGCAACATTTTCTGAAAAGACACTTAATAATTTTCTTAGTTCAAAAGAATTTGCCTTTGAAATTGAGGGAGCATTAAAAATTTCATTATAATAGTGGCTAGCTAAGATACGTGTATTTTTATATCTTTTTTCCAGCTTTTCGTATGCTACAGTATAATTGCCCTCAGTAAGAGGAATGCCTTTGATTAAAGCTAGGGGTTCATTACCCAAAGAAGTAAGCAGATACTGAAACTTTTCAACATTAGATATGTCAGGATTATTGTGGATTAGACTGTTAAATACATCAAAATAAGTAGGAAAATCTTTATAAGAACCTTCGAAACGCATCAAGGAAAGCTTTGGAAGGTTTACGACACTTCTACGGTTAGAAGAATTAGAATTATCTACAGTAGACATGTTTGCCGCTTGAGAAGATAAATCATTCAACAAAAAATCATGTTTTAGTGATAAAACTCCATAAAAGGCTTTATCAGCATTTAATCTCATCTCATCATAGGAAGAAAATTCATCATCATTGATTAATGAAATAACAGTGTTATGATTACTTTGAAATTCATTATAAGTGCCATCAATAGCATTGGCTCTAGCAAGAAATTCAGGCTTTAAAGACTCATCATTCGAAACTTTAAGACCACACTCGTAAGTTTCTTGTAATCGTTTAAAAGCAGTAGTTCGCTTTAAATTGGCTTTTGTTAATTTATCAGACATGTTAGAAAGTTAATTTAACAAATTAATATTCTAATAAAATTTACTTAAATGTGATTGATTTGTATTCTAAATAGCGAATAAAAAATTTATTAATCAAAGACACAAGTGGTTTAAATAATAAACGTAATTCAAATAATAATTGTTTTGTTATAAATAAGCGAACAACAGCAAGTAACTTTATTTATCAAAATCGACATAAAAATAAACAAGAAAACCTAATTAACGTGAACCCATCAAATTAACCGATAATAATAATTAGCGACAGGTTTAGAAAAGCAAAAACTAGAAAGCGATGTACCGTTCAATTTCTCGATTCAAAAATATGTGCGAGAATTTACTTTAGGTATCGTATTGTAAAGTTTTTAAAAGTTACAAAAAAGTGACTGTTAATGAAAAGCCTATAACGTTTGTCGTTTATAGAAGCTTACAAGGTTTAAAAATGACGCAAAATAAGCTTATATTATGTAAAATAAATAGAAAAAAGGCTCAAAATCCGGCTCGAAGGACCAAAATGTTTCAAAATGTTATGAAAACTGCAGGAAATATGAAAACTGAGTTGTAAAAAAATAGAATTTAAAAATTATGTTTCCACAAGCTTTGCACAATATCGCTTACCTGGAAATCGGTGATGTTTAGGATATGGTAAACTTGTAGATCCAATGAGTGACTCAATTCTGGACTCCTTCCATGGAATTCGCGATGCACGTGGAACGCGGGACGGTACCGTCAAGATCACGAAAGGGAGTACCTTTTTCGTTGAAAGCTTGAAGCGAAATCACAGTAGTGGTACCTTGTCCTTAAAGTACTTAACGCATGTCCAGTTTTATACATGCGTACCGAAAGCGATAAGCTTTGAGCTTGTGGATAATTTTAAAAATTGACATTAAGAAGGTTATTCCGCGTCATTTTACAGGGGGCATACCAAAATAACTAAACATAATTAAATTGTCTAAAGCTTATTCTACCCGAAAATAAATAAATAGTAGAATCATAGCAATATTAAAATAAAGAAATAAGGATTCCCGAACATATATTTTTTCACCCTTCATAAGGGGTGAAACTCACCCCCAGGACAAAAGCACACACACAGGCCCAATATCATTTTTATTCTTTAACATGTTATCTATGTGTTTGCCAAATTTCATGTCAATCCAAGCGGTGCTTTAAAATTTAAAGCAAAAACCGTGATACAATGTATTATAAGTTGCTAGCCGTTGCTAAGGGCAACCGACACAATAAATCATAGTCGTAACGAAAAATAAATCTCCATTACACTTTAAAAATCATTTTTAATAATTAAATGTAATTTTCGGTTAAAATAATTTCTATTTTAAGATAATATAAGTCTTTCTTTAGTCAATGACTGTGAAATAATTTCTTAATTATTATAAATAAAGTCACTACGATTTAAGAAAACAAAAACAGTTATCTCGACTTCAGTTGGTCGTAGAAAATTTTTATTTAGTTTTGAGTCTTCATTTTGTCTTCAGCAACAATAACCTGCAAGTTAAATACTCATAGGATGTACAGGGGCGGCTTCAGTTCTAAATGTTTATAACGAAATTTGCCCCCTTATTTTCAAACCCGAAATAATAGGTTGAAAAATGTTATACGCATATATTTACATCAGAATATGAAAATATAAGGCGTTAGAAGGAGAGTGGATCTTGGATTAACTCTGTACGATTTTTTTTTTCAAAAAGTTATAGCCTTGGACATTTGACCTCTTGGGATAAACAAATTATAATATCTAAACAACAAGTTCACCAATCGGGCACAACAAATTTTTTCTATGTTTAATATTGAAAGATCTTCATTTTAAAGCCTTAAAAAATACATTAAAGTTATTTTTACAATAAATAAGGCAATTGCAAAAAACGGCCATTTTGGATCTTTGGCAGGCTGTTTTGTAATAACGTATTAACGAAATATAACTTGCCATAGCTCAAATCGTAGGTTTTTTAATTCACTACAATTTTCTATTTAAAAGTTTTTCTCTAAAATGAATAGCCTAGGCTGCAAAATTAAAAATCTTTAAAAATTGTAAATTTAACAAATGAAAATCGTCATAAATAAAAAACCGCACAAAATTTTTGGTTACATTTTAGTATAAGTTATTCCTGGCATCGTCCTTTACAACACCTGATAGGTTTCAAAAATTCCTGAATTATATCACGTTTTTTCACCCACAGCCTGGGGTATGTATTTGTATTTGTACATGGGCCATTCCACGAATATACGACTGTTTTGGTTTATCGCGACAACGAATATTTTAGTGTGCAACATAAGAAGTACGAAAGTAAATGGCGCTAATAATTATTCCAATAAACAACAATGTAATTTGCAATTTACTTTCGTTCTTCTTATTTCGTTCTTCACAGTAAAATATTCGTTGTCGAAGTAATCCAAAACAGTCGTGTGTTCGTGGAATAGGGATTATTTGTAAATTCGCATTTTTGTGTAAATAAATGTGTTTGTAATTCTTAATTCTACTTTTTTCTGTATAGATCTATTCAATTATCTACTTATAAAAATTGCAATGTTATTAAGGGTGGTTTTTAAGGGTTGAAATATTATGATATTATATCCTTTATCATAAAACAATCATTATTTAACCAATCAAAACCAAATTTTACCCATATTAAAGTTTACAATGTTTTTATATAATTTTTGACAATAAGGGGTAGTTTACACCCCTAAAAATAATCAACGTCCTTGAGCATGATATAGTATATGAAGTATAAGGTGAGATGATCCTAATCCCAAATTTTTATGTAAATCGATGAAAGCTGAAATTATTTTTTAGGATAAGTAAATTTTTTATATATAGCTCCAACACAGAGTGTTTTAAGGGTTGAAATATTATGATGTTATATCTTAAAGCGTAAAACAACTATTATGTAACTAATAAGAACCAAACATTGGCAATATTAAAGTTTAAAATGTTATTTTAAAATTTTTTTAAATTAGGGGTAATTTTTATCCTTAAAAAACTAAAAGCGTACAACGGCTCAATATAGAAAAAGAACTAGAGGGTGAAATGAGCATAATCCCAAATTTTTGTACAAATCGACGCTGGACGAAAAAATTTCGAGGTTTTGCCATTTTTTCAGTTTCATTTCCTCGACTATTAGACCTTTCAAAAAAAATAATAAAAAGTTTCTAGCATAAAAATTGAGCAACTTCTGATCAAAAAAAGGTCGGTACCTGCTTTTCTCTACGAAAAAATCAGTGAAAACAACCCCCTAACTACCCTCCTAATTAAAAATTTATCTTCACCTTTCTATAACACCATTTATATTTATATTATAAATGCACCCAAGAATTTTGACCTATTTAAAAGGCCTAATTTTAGGACAATTGGACCTAATTTAAGGACCTAATTTAACATTGGAGTTTAAAGAAAAATAGATTTTTTGCAATTTCGTATTTTTCACATTTTTCTTCAAAATATCTCCGAAAATACTGGAGATACGAAACAAATGTAGCTTTTTTAATAAATAAAATTTCCTTGTGCATAGATTTTCATTAGTTAGCAAGACATAGTTGTTTAAAACCTTTATTTACGAGCAAACACCCCCTTATTCGAGCCCTTTAAACCCACCCCAATTAAAAATAAGGGTTCGTATGGAATATAATTTACATAGTCTTAAATCTCTTCAAAAATCCTACAAAATCATTTTTGAAAAAACTTTTTATCGACAAAAATGAAGGAGCTCTGTTTATAAAACGAATTTTTGTTTTCGAAGAATTTGAATAGTCCGCTTATACAGTGATAAGCTCGCTAATAATCGGCAAAATAGCGCAAAATATGGAAAACATATTAAACTGTGAGATAGAAAGAAATAAAACTAGTAGAGGTATTAAAATTAGCGATAGTAACATATACATTGACATTATATTGATTTTTCCCACCTTTTGTTAGACGCATCAGAGGAGAATGTTATGGTGGCTCCTGACTTCTGAGCCACCCTGGATACTTAAGTGTTGGTTACCCCCTACCATAAGGGTTGATGAAATAACTCTTTTCACAGTAGATGCATTTATTTCTATAAGTCAGAGTACTAACGGTAAAGAGCTGGTGGTACATTAGTTCTCAGTAGCTGTGATGTTTTCCCTTTGGGATCTCAAATATTAATTACTTACTGTTCGCGATATAATTAGAACTAATCCTCGGTAATTCTCCTGTTATTGTTTTTTGTATATAATGAAAGTAAGATTGTTTTAATTAAAAGCGCTGAGTCTACTAATACAAAAATAATGAATACTATTGTTATTTTAAACCGACCTTGGTCAAACCTAAACTGTTACACCGATATTTGCTAATGTAGGTCGAATGTATTTACTATAAACAAACGTAGTTTTGTTTTGCTAAAAATATTTTTAATTATTAAAAAGATTTGTTTTAATAAGAAGATTACTGAGAGATGCCGTGTATCCCAACACATCTTCCTTTCCTTCCAAAAATTTTCTGACTACGGAAAAGGAAGAAAATTTTTCTATTAGTACCACCACTTCCTTACTGCGTTTTACTAAGTACAATATATACATTTTTTCCTATAAATAATAATTAAATACAAAAAAAATAAAAATGTTCGCTATCGACATTGTTCCCGTTTCACTTGTCACTCACTGTGTTCTCGGATTGTAAGCATATAATCTATTCTTATGTATTTCCTTGATTTTATTGTTTTCCGATCTGATCTTACAATTAACATTATTTACCTCTGTTATTGTGAAAGGGCCTACATAAAGACTATCAAACTTACCATTCTCTTCCCTTTTTACCAGGACTAGGTCTCCTATTTTAAAGTGTTGTGGTGTTGCTTTGAGCTTATTCTTTTCTTGTCGCTCTTTTTTGTCTTCATTGCTTTTATTATTTCTAGTGAATTGACCTATCGTATCTATGTACTCTGTGTCCTCTGGTTTCGAAGAAGTGTCCGATATCACGTCTTCTTTGACATGTGTTCTAT
Organism: Diabrotica virgifera virgifera; assembly: GCF_917563875.1. Classification (NCBI taxonomy): domain Eukaryota; kingdom Metazoa; phylum Arthropoda; class Insecta; order Coleoptera; family Chrysomelidae; genus Diabrotica; species Diabrotica virgifera. The sequence continues at coordinate 142,657,520 of NC_065446.1, read as the reverse complement.
TCGGTTTGTTAATTTGACATTCATGGCATTGTTTAACGTATTTTCTTACGTCTTTTTCCAAATTTTTTCATCTAAATCTTGCTTTTAGCCTCTTTATTAGTCTATTTTTCCTTAAGTGTCCTCCGAACATCGGATGGTTATGATATTCTTCCATTAACCTGTGTTTTTCTTTGTCATCTTCTATTGTTTCTGGTACTTCACATATGTATATTTCTACATTCTTCAATATTTCGTTTCCTTGTTTAATAAATTCCTCAATTGTGCACACTTTAAAAATAATATCGTTTACGTATATTTTTACTTTACGTACTGCATTCTCTACCGCCAGCTTATCAAGCTGTGCCAACATTTGGTTTAAATCGAAATGATTGAATCCTGTGGCTATGCTCTTGCTGCACTTTATTTTGTTTTTGACCCTAATGCTCAGCCTTGGTGAGATTAGTTCTGCTCCAAAAGACAAAATTGGTAGTTTATGCGCCTCTAAATTATTTAGTACGTTTCTTACTGTCTGTTTGTGGGCTTCTGGCTGTAGTGCGAGTTAACTTTCTGCCTTCGTTTGCCTTGCTTCCTTCTTATTTTCTCTTGCTTGAGCTCGTGTTATAGCTAATATATGGGTATTGTCTATGTATAGGTTCTTTAGTTGATGTAATGTTATTCTTGAAAGACTATCTGCATAGTTATTTTTCCCTGTTATGTATTCTATTTCGAAATCGTATTCCTCTAAATCTAATCTGATTCTTGTAAGTTTCGAAGTTGGTTCTTTCATTGCAAATAAATGTGTTAGTGGTTTATGATCCCTTTTGACTAAAAATGTTGGTGCTCCATATAAATAACATTTGAAATGATTGATTCCCCAATGAATCGCTAGTAATTCCTGAACGATTATAGGTTTATTACATTCTCCTTTATTAAAACTTCTTGATGCGTATGCTATTGGTAGGTCTATTCCGTTATAATCTTGACTTAAAATTGCTGAACAACTCTCGTTGGATGCGTCTGTTGTTAGGATGAATTGTTTATTGAAATCTGGATATTTTATGATCGGTGGCTTCATCAGAGATGATTTAAGCTTATTGAATGCTTTTTCACATTCTTCTGACCAAAAAAATTCTACTCCTTTTCTTGATAGTCTGTTGAGTGGTCTGCATATTTCAGCAAAATTTTGAATAAAACGTCTATAATAGTTACAAAATGCTACGAATCTTTTTGTTTCTTCCGCTGTCTTAGGTGTCGGGTATTGTTCAATCGTTGCATATTTCGCTTTGTCTGGTGATACTCCTTCCTGAGAAAGACCATGTCCTAAATATGTTACTTCTCTTCTAAAAAATTGACATTTTCCTGGGTTAAGTTTCAAATTGAATTTTCGACATGTCTCAAATGTCTTTTTAAGGTTGTCTAGGTGATGTTTTTCGGATATTCCTATCACTACTATATCGTCCATGTAAAGAAATGCTTTGTCTGGTGTTAATCCCGAAAATGCTATTGACATCATCCTTGAAAAGCTATTTGGGCTTACATTTAATCCAAAAGGTAATCTGGTAAATTGAAATGCTCCATTTTCTGTGCTAAACGATGTGTATGTTCTCGATGATTTTTCTAATGGTATCTGATGAAAACCTGACATTAAGTCTATAACTGAAAACCATTTTGCAGTTCCTAGTTGATCTAGTATCGACTCTATCCTTGGTAAAGGAAATTTGTCTGTGAATATTTTCTTGTTCAGTTGTCTAAAATCTATGCATAATCTCCATGCTTTATTTCCATCTATCGCCTTTTTCGGTACCAGTACTACTGGGCTGTTGTAGTCTGATGTAGACGGTTCTATTATTCCTTGGTCTCTCAGTTTTTGTACTTGTCGGTTTAATTCCTCTGTTTGTGCATGAGGTGTCCTATAGTTTTTAATGTATACCGGAGTTTGGTCTTTAACTCTCAGTTTCTGCTCGTAGAAGTTGTTACATGTTAGCATGTCATGCCTTAGGGCGAATATATCTGAATAATCTTCACATAAAGATACTAACTTATCGCCTATGTATTCTGGAATGTCTAACTTCAATGATTCCCGTAATTCCTTTTTCCTATCCTTGCTGTCGTTGATCAGTCTATATATGTTGAATAATTTAATGTCTAATGTTTTGATTGCGTTTGTCTCTACTTTTACTGTTTCGTAGGTTGTGTTCAAAATTTTGATGTACGGATTATTACTTGAAATAATTGCTCTCGCTATGAATATTCCTGGTTGTATTTCTTGTTGTTCCACTATCCTGTCGTTCTTCAGCGTTTGAAAAATTTTTACAAAATTTACGATTCCGTCGGTTGGAATAGGAAAGCTAGGTTCCACTAACTGAAAGATATGCTCAAATCGAGATCCTTTTACTTCTAGCGTTGTTTCAACTTCTCCCATTGTTTGTAATTCTCCTTTAGTTACTCCTTTTATTTTCGCTTTTGTGTTTGGTTTCACATGTTCCTTCATAAAATCTTGTGAACATTTCAGTATTGAAATATCAGCTCCTGTGTCTATGATAAAGGTATTTGTGTTTTCTAGGATTCCTGTTTTCATTCGTACAAAATTCGTTAGGTTTAAGTCGAAGTTGTAAATATTATATTCCACTTCTGACTGTGTACTTTCCTTGTTTCGTTCATTCAAAACCCCAACTGCTGGTTTTCTGGTTCCTCTTGGCTGTCTTCTAACTCAAGTAGCCTTACGTTTCTGTTTCGTCCTCCTCTCTGGTTCCCTCTGTACGTTTGGTTGTTGAATTGTCTATATCCTCTGTTGGAATAATTCCGTTGGTTTCCTGTTTCTTCTCCTTCGTTCCGTTGTCCGAAGTTATTTCTTCTTCCTCTGTCGTATTTGTTGTGGTATCCTCTTCGGTATTGCTGTTGTCCTCTCCTATTTTCATAATTCGTCCTATAATTGAACACTCTTCCCTGTGTGTTCTCCTCTGTCGTATCAATCGATAAAAATTTAGATACTACTTCCTGCGGTGTTGTGAAATTACCTGCCTCCAGTATTAACTTTGCTCTATCCGTATTAACATTTCGTTTCATTGTTGCTACGACTGTTTCCGTTGTGTATTTTTTCGCTAGCTCCAATGGCATTCCTTCCGCTATGTATGCTACCTTCAACTGTTCCGCTAATTCCTCTACTTCGGATGCGTACACTGCTGCATCTTTGTTTCCTTGCCTTTTCTTTGCTAACTTGTCTATTATCGTTTTCGGATTGTCGCCTCTTAATTCCTTCTTCAGTGCCGCTGCTATAAGTGGGATCGTATTCTCTGTGGTTATCAGGTTTCTAGCCTTATTAGTCAATCTTGTTTTTATTAATGTTATCGCTGTTTCTTCATGTCCTTCTGCTATTTTTCCAAGTAACTCTAATGCGTCTAAAAATGGTTGTAGTTTCCCTGCGCTTCCATCAAACTCGTTGGGCAATACCTTGCTTGCAATATTCAAAAATTCGTTGATTGTCAGAGCCATGTTTAAAATTTTTATATCTTGTTTTATGTCGCTTTTTCTCTCTTTTATTTCCTCGTCAATTTTTTCCTCTATCTCCTCGTCACTTTTTTCCTCTTCTACTTCTTCGTCGCTTTGTTCTTCCTCTATTTCCTTGTCGATTGGTTGGTGTATTGAACTTGGAACTACTGTCCTTAAGTTTACAGCTTGAAATGAGCGTATAACTTTGTCTCTTATTTTTCCGAAATATTTGTTGCACGCTTCTCTTTGTTTGTCCGATAGCGCTTCCCAATTTTTCTTTGTTAAATGTGTGAATTTGTTATATACAGTCGAACCCGCTTATTAGAGTACCGCTTATAGGAATATCCCGGTTTAAGGAATAGAATTTTGAAGTCCCGAAACGTTCCCATTCACTCCTTAATAATTTTAATTGCTTATAGGAATACGTTTTAGTAAAAGAATATCGCTTTATCGAATAATATTCAACTTACCAAAAAATTTTTAAGTACAATTTCTACTGATTTCTGTTTTATAGGACCTGTCGATAATATATTTTATTACTTACTTTATTATGGGCACCAATTCTACCTTCCGCCAAACATTTGCCGATCATAAAGTAGGTACTTTTTCATTTGTGTAAATATTCTTATTGCTCACCTACCACCCACGTCGTTCCGTCGTTGTCTGTTTAGATTTTTAGAAACAGTTAGAAGTCATAACCGCTTTATAATATGTATTATGTTTTCTAGCTAAAGGATAAAACCAATGTCAATTTTTTATTTATTATATTTTAGAGCAACAAGTGACTAATATTTTATGTAACAAAAAAAATAGTCTCAGATTACCGATTATTTTTCCAGAAAAAAAGTAAGTCTGTTGTATGTATGTTTAAGAAAATATGTATACCTATATCTACATAATATTGTATATCTACATATTGTATATCTACATATTGCATACAGACATTTCATACTAATTTGTGTAGGTATGCATGCACAGATAATGTAATTTGGTGTTTTAATAAAATAAGTAATATTTACACTAGGTACCTACTGTATTATTGACATAAAAAGAAATAAAACCATATACATAATATTATTATATTATGTACATAACGTATGTATGTACATGTACATACTTAGGTACTATGTACAATTACACCTACATAGTATGTACATTACATACATGTATTATGACGGTATTATTCGGTACATTTATTTCTACCAGCCACCACTGATCGGTTATTAGAATATCCCGGTTATAGGAATATTTTTGCTTGGCACGAAGGCTATTCTAATAAGCGGGTTCGACTGTAATTTAATTAACTGTGTCGTTACTTCTTCTTGTATATCCTTAGATTTAGGTACTTTCCTCCTCAGCTATTTTGATGAAGTCTTCCCAAGTAACTTTGTTGCTACTCATTTATTCATAATTTTCTTATTCCTGTACCCGTAACGAACGCATAAATTTGACAGTCTTACGAGGTATAGTAAATATATATATATATATATATATATATATATATATATATATATATATATATATATATATATGTATATATATATATATATATATATATATATATATAATATATATAACAGGTATATAATATTTGCTGAACAGTTAGGAAACAAGGCTGAAATATTGGGGTAGCAGCAATCTCAAAGAAAACTCTTTATAATAGTTCCAAGCTTTCGAAAATGTTTATTTTCATCATCAGGGAAACTACAATCATAAATAGACAGTATTTAACAAATAGGCTAACTGAAATCAATAATAATTGCTATCTTTGTGTTACCAAAAATCCAGAACACCATAGTTTCCTCTCACTAAACCAGGTGTCGAGGATCCCCAAAAACACAAAAACAACAAAAAATTGTTTTGAGAAATGCAGAGTCAATACTTTCACTAAAAACACTGCACATCACAAAACAATCTTACTAAAGAGTTACTTATATGTTTGTACTTACATTATTTGAGGATGTTGAGCCTAGTTGTTAAACACTGACATATAAAACGAAATTTTGTCCTGGTATAAATCGTATATAAAAATTAAAATTAAAAACTATATATAAAAAATTGTTCTAAAAATCGAGTATAAATTGAAAAATGGTAAAATATTATAAAAAATGATGTATGTCAAATGGCATTTTTGAAAATGTCTAACAAATGTTATATCGATTTTTATTAAATTTTGTTTGAATTCATACGGAAACGTCACTACCACTGAACCAATTATAATTATTTAATAAATGTTTTTTAAATTTTGAAATAGGAAAATTCCGAAATGAGAATAAAACAGTTTTAATCAATGCAAAGTTTTTTTAAAAGTAGATGTCTTTTTTATTATGTGATTTATATTGAAAAAATCTATAAATTATATATTAAATGAAAGAAGAATTTGAATTATTAAATTTAAATTGGTTATTTTTATCTAAGGTGAGTAAATAAGAATAAATTTCACTGAGATGTCTTACATCTGATTTTTTGTTTATTGAATTTTCTTCTTGAAAGATAAAAGCCATTTCCAAAAAGAGTCTTTTGTTATATGAGTTCTCAGAAGCTAGTACTTTAGTATATTGATAATCCATTGTATGACCCTTTTTGGAAACGTGTTCTGCTAAAGCACAACGTTCAGGATGTAGTCTAGAATCACTTTTATGTGATATTATTCGAGATGATAAAGTTCTCGAGGTGATACCTATATAGTTCATATTACAACTATGACAAGGTATACTATAAACTACATTGGAACAAGATAATGCAGGAGTTTTATCTTTCAGTCTAGTAAAAATTGAGTTTATAGATAATGTGATACTATTAGCTATTTTTATGCCACTAATTTGATTAAAGATTCTGCATAGCTTTGGTGTGATGTTTTTAATGTAAGGGAGTGAAAAATATTTAAAGTTAATGGGTTCCTGGTTTTCTGTAACATTAGGAAGATTATTTAAATTTTGGTTGTTAATACTATTATTATTTGTGTATGAGATGTCAGATGTGTTAAAAAGTAATTTCTTTATAAGGGTTTTTGGATAGGAATTGTCAGTGAATATATTAAATAATATTTTTAGATTTGTATTATGAAATGAGCTGTCTGATATTTTTAAAACCCTTAATTTCATTTGTTTTATTAAATTAACTTTTTGAGAAAATTTATGGTATGACCAATAATTCATATACCTACCTGAGCTTATTGGTTTTTGGTACCAGTCAATCATTAAGGTGTTTGTAGTAGTATTACGAATAAATTTAGTATCTAAGAAGGGTAGAGTACCATTTTCATCTTCTCTTTCTAAGGTAAATTGAATGTAAGGATCATAACTGTTGAAGATGAATAAGATTTCATCCAAGGCATTGGAAGGTAGGCTAAGTATTATGTCATCAACATATTTCTTAATAAAACAAAGGTCAAAAAGTAGTACTGGTATTACTACGTCTAACAAATCGTCCATCACATAACATGCAAATTGAAAATAAGTAACTCTTTAGTAAGATTGTTTTGTGATGTGCAGTGTTTTTAGTGAAAGTATTGACTCTGCATTTCTCAAAACAATTTTTTGTTGTTTTTGTGTTTTTGGGGATCCTCGACACCTGGTTTAGTGAGAGGAAACTATGGTGTTCTGGATTTTTGGTAACACAAAGATAGCAATTATTATTGATTTCAGTTAACCTATTTGTTAAATACTGTCTATTTATGATTGTAGTTTCCCTGATGATGAAAATAAACATTTTCGAAAGCTTGGAACTATTATAAAGAGTTTTCTTTGAGATTGCTGCTACCCCAATATTTCAGCCTTGTTTTATATATATATATATATATATATATATATATATATATATATATATAAATATAAATAAGCAAAATCATTGGCTAATACTCGTAAAGTGAATGTGAATTTAGTTGGAAATATATAAAATGATGAAGGGTCATCATTCCATACATTTCTGTGCAACTATATACACCGGTGTTTCGGCCTATTTGGGCTTCGTCAGTATAGTGTAGCAAGTTAAAAAAGTTGTTTGTTAACTTGTAAAAGGATTACTACAGGAGCAAGGTTACCAATTTTGGTCAGGTTGTTAGAAGACCCGCAGTCGCAAGGCTACAACTAACATTGCCAAGGAGGTAAAGCTACCTGAGGAAATGAAAAGCCATAACATTATTAAATAAAATGATGTTGGATAATCGAGTACAAATATAAAAATAAATAAGCAAAATCATTGGCTAATACTCGTAAAGTGAATGTGAATTTAGTTGGAAATATATAAAATGATGAAGGGTCATCATTCCATACATTTCTGTGCAACTATATACACCGGTGTTTCGGCCTATTTGGGCTTCGTCAGTATAGTGTAGCAAGTTAAAAAAAGTTGTTTGTTAACTTGTAAAAGGATTACTACAGGAGCAAGGTTACCATTATCACATTCACTTTACGAGTATTAGCCAATGATTTTGCTTATTTATTTTTATATTTGTACTCGATTATCCAACATCATTTTATATATATATATATATATATATATATATATATATATATATATATATATATATTTATATATATATGTAAAATAATATGTCAAAAACTTGTAAAAAATATAGTAAATTGCCATAAAAAATCAGTATATCACTCAATATAAATCACCATTAAAAAGCAGTAGACCAATAAAAATGTAATAAAAATCAGTAGTCAAATAATAAATGGATAAAAAGTCAGTAAAGATAAAAATATATGTTGGTAAATATATAAAAATCATATAAAAATCAATATCAAATAAAAATGTATCATTACGTCCTATAAATAACCATAATATTTGTAAAAAAAATTCCTTATATATATTGGTAAATATTGGTATTATAAGGAAATTAAAAATAGAATAATTAAATAAAAATAGGTAAAACTTAAAACGTTATGTGCATCTTAAATTATAATTACGTTAATATTACTTTATACTTTATACTTTATATTATACGAATCAGGAAATACCATAAAAATAGCTAATATGGACTTACCACTTTATACGTCTGTGTTCGTATCACCAAAAAGTCCTCGCTGCACGTCCCATAGCACTGTCCATTGTCCCACGATGTTCCATCTCCATACCAAGTTCCATTTTCCATACCATTCCATTTTCCATACCTCAGCTCCGTCTCGGGCCTGACGTCTCCATCCTTTTCTGCATACGACACTGTTCTAGGGTGGTCGAGGTGCCAGAACATTGACGTGTTTTCCCATTTCTCGTTCTAGACTGCTTGTTCCTTACGTTCTCGCCTGGTCTTGGATCGCCATATGGTGGCTCCTGACTTCTGAGCCACCCTGGATACTTAGGGGTTGGTTACCCCCTACCATAAGGGTTGATGAAATAACTCTTTTCACAGTATTTCTATACACATTTATTTCTATAAGTCAGAGTACTAACGGTAAAGAGCTGGTGGTACGTTAGTTCTCAGTAGCTGTGATGTTTTCCCTTTGGGATCTCAAATATTAATTACTTACAGTAGGAAAAATGAAAGAATACCCATGAACGAACATATAAAACACGCTGTATTTTCCTGTCACCGTGTCACACAAAAAATTGGCCAGCGCAAGTACATGTAATAATTATTGTTACATGTACTTGCACTGGACAATTTTCTTTGTGACACGGTGACAGGAAAATACAGCGTGTTTTAGTTGTTCGATCATGGGTATTCTTTCATTTTTCCGACTGTACTGTTCGCGATATAATTAGAACTAATCCTCGGTAATTCTCCTGTTGTTGTTTTTTGTATATAATGAAAGTAAGATTGTTTTAATTAAAAGTGCTGAGTCTACTAATATAAAAATAATGAATACTATTGTTATTTTAAACCGACCTTGGTCAAACCTAAACTGTTACACCGATATTTGCTAATGTAGGTCGAATGTATTTACTATAAACAAACGTAGTTTTGTTTTGCTAAAGATATTTTTAATTATTAAAAGGATTTGTTTTAATAAGAAGATTACTAAGAGATGCCGTGTATCCCAACACAATGTCAACTAAAACTGTCACTGTGACAGTGACATTTCTCAAACTCGTCCGATACGTCGTTTCTTCCGATCGTCACCTCTACTAGGTCCATCCCTTTTTATCTCACAACTTAATATGTTTTCAATGTTAGAACCGGTTCGTATACTGGAAGATGACTAATAGGCGAGCGGGAGATACCCCTAAAATGACCAGGTACTGACCACGGAGAGGTGAATGGCTAATTTGATTCATAGTTTATATTTTTGAAGGTGCTGAAAACGAAAATGAGGTTAATATTGAATTTTATGTGGGGGAACATTGTCAAAATCGCAATTTTAACTAAAAATAAAAAAAAAAAGAAATCACGTTTTTTTGCGCTTACCTCGCCACAACTCTGTTCAATTTTAATATTTTTTTTCTAAAATTTTTACAGTATATAGCTCTAACATTTCTGAAGACAACAGTACCTGCTTTAAGCTTTAATTCGTATTCTGATAAAGGTTACAACTTTTGCAACGGAAAAGGTGCGGATTTGTGCATTGCAAAGTTTAATCGCAAAAGTTGAGTGACGAAATTTAAAATTTAGTCTTTTAATCACGTTTATGTTAAAATAGAGAGTACAAAGAAGTTTTTCTGGAAAATTTTAGATCAAAACGTTTTATAGAAAAACATAGTGCAACTTTTATTATCGACATTAGAAATCCCCAATATAACGGTTATTTTTCGAGATACTGACCGTGAATGGTGAATGGTTAATTTTGGTCTTAGATTATGTTTTTAACGTTGCTGAAAACGAAAATGAAATTTATTTTAAATTTTAGATAGGAGAATATTGTCAAAATCGCAATTTTACCATAAATATAGAAAAAAGTGAAATTACGTTTTTTTTTTGCGTTTAACTCGCCACAACTCTGGTCGATTTTAATATTTTTGTCTAAAGTTCGTACACTATAGGTTGCTTACCTTTTTGAAGACAATGGTATCTGCTTTAAGATTTTAGTCTTATTCTAGTAAAAGTTATGAAATTTTTAAAGTACAAGGTGCAGATTCGTGAATTGCAAAGTTTAATCGCAAAAGTTAAAAGGCAAAATTTAAAATTTATCTTATTAATCACTTTTATGTTAAAACATAGAGCACAAAGAAGTTTTCTGGGAATATTTAGTTACAAATGTTTAATAGAAAAAAAATGGCGCAACTTTTAATATAGACGTTATACATCCATAAAATAACGCTTATTTTTCGAGATACTGACCATGGGAGGTGAATGGCTTTTGAAGAATTTTGGTCTTATTTTATGTTTTCGATGGTGCTGACAATTAAAAGAGGTTTATTTTGAATTTTATGTGACGGAACATTGTCAAAATCGCAATTTTAACCTAAAAATGAAAAAAAAAGTGATGTCACGAATTTTTACTTTTAACTCGCTACAACTCTGTTCCATTTTAATGTTTTTTTATAAAATTTCTACGGCATATATTTCTTACCTTTGTGAAGGCTATGAAAGTAACTGTAGTCTTTCAGTCTTTTTTTTTACAAAAGTTAAGAATAAAGGTTCAGATTCGTGAATTGCAGAGTTAAATCGCAAAAATTAAGTGACAAAATTTAAAATTTATATATTTGATTACGTTTATGTGAAACCATAGAGTTCATAGAAGTTTTATGGGGAGTTTTAGGTCTAGACGTGTTATAAAAAAAATATGGTGCAACTTTTAATTTTAAGAAAAACGTGGTTTAACTTTTTTTTATATTTTTAGGGCAAAATTGCGATTTTGACACTTTTCTCCCACCTAAAATTCAAAATAAACTTGATTTTCGTTTTCAGCACCATCAAAAACATAAAGTGAGACCAAAATTAGCCATTCACCACCAATGATCAATATCTCGAAAAATTAGCGTTATTTTGGGGATTTATAACGTAGATGTTAAACGTTGCACCATTTGTTTTCTATAAAACATTTTGATCCAAAACTTCCCAGAAAACTTCTTTGTACCCATGTTTTATTTTTGAATTTGATTTAAAATCTATATTTCAAATTCTGTCAGTCAAACTTTGCGGTTAAATTTTGCAATTCACAAATCTGCACCTTGTACTTTAAAAGATTTATAACTTTTACTAGAATCAGACTAAAAGCTTAAAGCAGAAACCATTGTCTTCAAAAAAGTGAGCGATATATATTGTACAAACTTTAGAAAAAAATATTAAAACTGACCAGAGTTGTAGCGAACTAAACGCAAAAAAACGTGATTTAATTTTTTTTATTTACAGGGTACAATTGCAATTTTGAAATATTACCCCACCTAAAATTTACAATAAATTTTATTTTCGTTTTCATCACGGTCAAAAACATAATCTAAGACCAAAATTAGCCATTCTCCACCCATGGTCAGTATCTCGAAAAATAAGCGTTATATTGGGGATTTCTAATGTCGACATTAAAAGTTGCACTATTTTTTTTTTTCTATAAAACATTTTGATCTAAAACTTACCAGAAGACTTTTTTGTACTCTCTACTTTAACTTAAACGTAATTAAGAAGATAAATTTTAAACTTCGTCACACGACTTTTGCGATTAAACTTTGCAATGCACAAATCCGCACCTTTTCCTTTGAAAAATTCATAACCTTTATCAGGATAAGAATAAAAGCTTGAAACAGGTACCGTTATCTTCAGAAATATTAGAGCTATATAGTGTAAACATTACAGAAAAAATATTAAAATCGAACAGAGTTGTAGCGAAGTAAACGCAAAAAAATGTGATTTCTTTTTTTTTATTTTTAGGATAAAATTGCGATTTTGACAATGTTCCCCCTGTTTATGCCCTCTTATTCTTTTATTTTTGCCTTTTTTATGACGTGGCAACGTGGTAGTTTTATACCAATATATCCACATGTCATCATATGATGGAGCAGTCGCCAAGCACAGGCGCCCAAGAAAAGCTTCGTAAAAGCGTTCGTCTTCAAAACCACGGCCGAGTCATATGGTGAAACAATCCATCTTAGCGTGCATATCTCTTCAAAATGGTCGTGTTTATCAAAACTTTAGACAGTTCAAAAGTGTAACGGATCTTATATTTTACTGTTTAGTTTTAGTGTCATAGAGCTAATAAAGTCAATATCTTTCACACGTTGTAATCACTTAACCAGCATCTTATCTAAGTTATTTATCGCGTTAACTCAGTCAAAGTCATGGTCCTATCGAGTCAGATTAGGTGTTCAACGTGCAAGAAGAAGATAAAGGACTTTTCGAACCGGCCTTTTAAGTGCGACAAGAACAATATAGAACTGGGCTAGTGCAGATCTTTAACTTTGCTAGCGGCTAAGACGCGGTCCAGATGTTTAAGTGTCTAGTATTTCGTATCTCAAAAAGTCGGGTGTGTAAATAAAGACTTGTTTTGTTTATCTGTTGCGGTTTTGACGAGAATTGAGCCAAAAACTGGTGAGAATTCTTTAATTTATGACCATATTTTTTCTTGCTTTGTTTGAATAGTCAACGAAGGGATTTGAATGAACGTTTGGTGGGCAATTTTGAATAAATTGCAAACATTTCATTTATTAATAATTTGCGGATTTATTTTGAATAAATTGTATTGTCATTTTGTCGAATAATCATTTTTGCGGGTTATTTTGAACAAATTACATTTAGCATTTCATTTATTAATCATTTACGGATTTATTTTGAATAAATTATATTGTCATTCTATCGAATAATCATTTTTGTGTTTTTATTTTGAATAAATTACTTTAGCAATTATTTAAATAATCATTTGCGATATGGAAGGTCTTAATCGTAGAAGAGGTTCTCAGAAGGCCAAGGTTACAATTTTTAGCAAACATAGTTCTCCATTACATGATAAAATAAAAAAGGTAACGTCATTTCCGAATTAGAAGTTTTACAGACAATAGAAATGTTAAATAGTATTGAGAGCTTAGTTGAATTTGATGAAATTCAGGATCAGATCGAAACCTCCGTCCAGGCAGATCAATTAGCTACGGAAATTCTTGAGCAGGAAGAATTTTATAACAAACATTCTTCTTTAGTAGCGATTGCGCGGAAAATCATCCGCAACTATGGAGGCGATAAAGCTAGTGAGCGCTCTAAAAATTCATATGCGAGTCACTGTATCGAGCTCAAACCGATAGAAGTCCCAAGATATAATGGAGATATGAATAATTGGCTAGAGTATGCAAATATTTTTGAGTCATTGGTCAACAAGAATGAGTACTTAGATGATGTTAGGTGCTTTCATTATTTACGAAGTTCTCTACAAGGCGGCGCGGCTCAAGTTATACGAACTTTAGAATGATAGACTATTAATATTTAATCACGTTAATGCACTATCCAATATAGAACCGATAAATAAAGAGTCATCTAGTTAAATCTAGTAGATTGCAGCAACTAGTTGACATTTTCTTAAAACATTTATACGCATTAAAGCAACTAGGCCTACCTACAGAATCTTGGGATGTTCTCCTCATTCATGTTATTTCGAGCAAATTTGACACATCTACTTTACGCGCGTGGGAGAACAGCAAAACCAGCAACGAAATACCTAGTTTCGACGATTCTAAGACGTTTTTAAAATCAAGAGCGGACCTCTTAGAATCAATTGAGGCAAATCAAGCGGAAAAACAGAATACGCGAAATGGTTCGCAAGCGGGCGCATATCCGTGGAATACAAAACATTCGCAGAATACTCGCGGTCTATACTCATCGCAGGGCACTCCAAACAATACAGATAGTGCGAGATGTTGCCCTATGTGCAAAGGGGAACATGCTATCTATCAATGCGGCGAATTTTTAAGGCTTTCATCGACGGAAAGATTCGATAAAGTACAAAAGATGAACCTTTGCACGAATTGTCTCAAGGTGGGACACTACTACAGGCGGTGTAAACAATCAACATGTAAGCGGTGCTCTTCTAAGCTCACACGTATTTGCACCCCGATAGGTCAAGCGAGCGAAACACACCTTTAATGCAACAACCTGTAATAAACGCGAGCGAAAATCAAGCGGTAGATGATATACAACGCCCTCTAAACACTACCAATTTGACGGATTTTGCTGTTAACCACAAGACCAGCCCGGAACAAAGCATATTATCTACAGTATTGGTCAATATTGTCGATGGCCAAGGCAACTCATACGCGGTACGAGCGCTGCTGGACTTCGGCTCGCAGAGTTCATTCATCACGGAAAATTTATGCGATAGACTTCAAATTAAACGAAGCAGAGTAGACATCTCTCTCTTAGGAATAAACAACGCGTCATCTCCCGTTCGTTTCAGGTGCGCAATAAACGTACAATCCCGTAGCAACACGAACTTTTGTACAATGCTAAATTGCTTCATAATTCCGGAAATTACAGGCTTCATACCAGCGGTTAAAATAGATATTAGACCTAGGAATACCCAGCCATTTGCAGTTAGCGGATGATTACTTCTATGAACCACAACGGGTCGAATTATTAATAGGAAGTGATCTGTTCTGGAAAATACTTGGTACGAACAGAATCAGTTTAGGTAAGAATAAACCATCTATGCAGGAAACTTCATTTGGTTGGATCATAGCAGGGCCGTACTCTACCCGAAATAACTCAATAGGAAACAGAACAATCAAGTGTAATTTTGCCATTACTATGGAAGTCACAGAGCAGTTAAGTAAGTTCTGGGAGCTAGAAGAGGTTTTTAGCGAAAAACCGGCCCTCTCAAGCGACGAAGTTGCGTGCGAGAAACATTTCGAGAATACCGTAAGACGCGATGCGGCGGGAAAATTCATAGTATTCTTACCGTTCAAGGAACCGATAAGTTCACTCGGATATCCTTTTCGGCAAGCGAAACATCGTTTTTTAAATCTCGAGCGAAAATTAAGTAAAGACGATTTAAGAACTCTTTATAGCACATTTATTGAGGAATATAAAGAATTAGGTCATATGAAAAATTTGTGTAAAGTTTCGGAAGCAGTAACAGACTGTAGCGAAAAGGGCACATTTTATTTTATGCCACATTATCCAGTTCTTAAGGAAAGTTCCCTGAGCACACGTTTGCGCGTCTTGTTCGATTGTAGCGCTCCAACAACAAGCGGCGTCTCATTAAATCATATTCAAATGGCTGGGCCAACCATGCAAAATGACACTCTCCATTTTATTGCGGTTCCGAACCTATCTATATATGGTGATGCCGACATAGAAAATATGTACCGCCAGGTGTTGGTTGAAGACGAGCAGAAATCTTTGCAATGCATTTTGTGGCGAAATCGTCCAGAAGAGGCTATTTCCAATTGCAAACAGTGACGTATGGGACGAAATGCTCTTCATATTTGGCGATAAAGTGTCTAATGACATTAGGTGAGGAGCTAGAAGCTAAGAATCCGGACCTTGCTAACATT
Source organism: Diabrotica virgifera virgifera (assembly GCF_917563875.1). NCBI lineage: Eukaryota > Metazoa > Arthropoda > Insecta > Coleoptera > Chrysomelidae > Diabrotica > Diabrotica virgifera. The sequence continues at coordinate 142,641,698 of NC_065446.1, read as the reverse complement.
ATAAGGACCGATTTTTACGTGGACGATCTACTAACGGGTTTTAATTCAAAACAAAAGGCGCGCGAAACCTGTAAGCAACTTTTTGAGGTCCTCAAGAGAGGAGGATTCACATTGCGTAAATTTTATTCAAATGAACCGGAGGTATTAAGAGATATTCAGGATACTACTGCCACAGGCGAGGTTATTCAATTCGGCAAAAACGAAAACGCGAAAACTTTAGGTTTGTTATATTTACCTCAATTGGATACTTTATGGTCTAAGAGCTAGCAAGGTTTTCGAGAAACTATTTAAGACTGATTCTTTAATATATTATTCCCTATGCATCCTCGAACACATTACCGGCCATGTGGCTACTTAGATAGGTTGCGTTCATTACTGCGCAGCCCACCTGTACAGGTATATCGAATTTAAAATTATTTTAAGATGAAATTTTTTTTTCATTACTTTTTAAACATTATTAGAAACATGAATTATAATTGCCAGACATTTCGGTGGTTGCTAAATGCGCGCCAGACGCTATTTATTATAAATTAGCTCATTTCATCGTTCCCCGTTAGAGGACAGTCTAACCACACTCCGCTGCAAATATTTTATTATCTGCAGTTCCTCTTCTTTTCGTTATGGTTCAATTCAGTCTACTTGTAAAGCCTCTTTGACAAGGAATAGATTCCGAAACATCAGGTGTCAGAGGATGGCAAGAGACTCGAATTTTTTTTTTATGTAAAATTATGTGTCTCGGCAGCAATGGCCATTGACACAAACAATATTGGTTATACAATAATTAATTACAGTAAGGACTTAAAACTAATTATTATAACAGTTAATTTCTAAATCTTAAATAACATTAGGTAAAAATTATGAAGAAAAAAAATTGGATATACAATCATTGGATACTATAGAGACATACAACTAATTATAAAATTTATAAAATTGCTTCGGTCTTCCTGGGATAATTCGGACGTTGTTTAGTCATAGTAGCAGTTGCATATGAACTAGTAAGATTACTGAAAGAATTGGGTCCAGACATGGTGTTGCTAACAGTGGGGGAACATTGATTTAAATTGTTACTCCTGTAGTCAAAAGTACCTTGAATTTGTTTATATTAACGCTTTGGATGTCTGAACTAAAGTTACAGCTTCTTCTTGATGATTAACACGTAACACAATTGTTATTAGTCACTATTTGAGCGAAAACTAATTTTAATAACTTGTATTTACAGTAATAATTACAAATTTCGGCACCAATTTACAGATCGATACATACACGTTCTGACGTTAGTTTGACAGTCAGACTCGAATTGAATCAAAACGAAAACGATTATTTTCTTTTTTGAAATATGTTGGTTTGACGACTCTCAAAAATTTATTACTAACTGGTTGTTTTTTGATAATTTTCAAGACGATTATTTAAATTAGACGAAAAAATACTTGTCCTACAAAATTCAAGATTGTATCAAAGAGTTGATAGTAATCATTTTTATATCAGGTATTTTTACTACAACTTTTGAACCAGGGCCAGGATAACGTGCCATGCAATTTGTAGGACAATAAGACAATGTGGGTGTTAAATTATATAAATATTAACTACTAATCAACGGAAAAAAAATCAGATGGTTAGTATATAATTATGTATTCTTCATGACCTCGTTAATAATACATGTTGGAAATGGGAGACTCTTTGATAAGACCCAGTTAGTATTAAATTTTTGAGAATTGCCATATCAACATATTTCACCTCTGCTACCCCTGTTAGCTACCACAAACAAAAATTGTTGTAAGGACAAAAGTTAAGCGTCTCGTCATAATGAAGCTCCTCATGAAAAATTAGCTTTTTAGTAATAAATGGTAAAAATGTGCCTGGGATCCCGGACTACTTGCTTTTCAGCTTGTTTGTTTAATCTTCTTCTTCAAGTGACATCTCCGCAACGAAGGTCGGCAATCATCATAGCTATTTGGACTTTGGAGACAGCTGCTCTGTAGGTACATCCTTGCCATTCTCTCACTTTGCGCAGCCACGATATTCTGCGTCTCCATATGCTTATTTTTCCTTGAATCTTTCCCCGCATAATGAGTTGGAGCAAGTTGTATCTCTCTCCATGTGTAATATGTCCGAGATATTCGAATTTTCTGGTTTTGATTCTATTTAAGACTTCCATTTCTTTATTCATCTTTCTCAGAACCTCTTTGTTTGTGACGTGTTCTGTCACAAACAAAGCGACACTCTGACAGCGATTCGTTAACACGTACTTTTGTTCGCTGCTTATAGTATAAATTAGATCGGTGGCGCCCAAAATCCCGACAGCCAAAATCCCGACAGCCAAAATCCCGACAACCAAAATCCCGACGGCCAAAACACCGACACGCCAGAATCCCGACACGCCAGAATCCCGACAGGCCAAAATTCCGACAAGCAACAATCCTCGCATAAGTAAAAATTCCGACCACCACATTTTGAATATTTATTGTTTCCTTTTTAAATGCAATACCAAATCATATTATAGAGTATTGGAATTGAAAAATTATTACTTACTGATAAGTACGAGTACTAATTGTTATGTATTTTAAAAGAAAAAATTATTTAAATACTTCATTTTATAATATAAAAGCTATACTTACTGAAATGGAAGGTTGTAAGTGACATGATAATATCTATTATATGAAAGTAAACTTGAATGCAGGATTTGATTATACATATATTATTGGACTAATATATTGGCAAAAAAATAATAGAATAGAATAGAAATATGCTTTATTGTCATTGAAAATTTTTACAATTTTATGGACAAAGCTTACATACAGTCAAAAGAAAAACATAATATAAATAACAAATAACAACTACAATTTATTAAAATTAGAATTAGATTCATTAGATTTAATTCATATACCCATGTTAGAAATTCTATTTAGAAAATTAGTTCATATTAAATGGTAAATACTTTTGTTTAGTAACAAAAAATAAAAAACAGATGGCCATAAACAAAAAACAAGAAATAAATGTAATTATATGTTAAAAATAAACTTATCAAACCTGTCGAGATTTTGGCCTGTCGGGATTCTGGCGTGTCGAGATTTTGGCCGTCGGGATTGTGGCTGTCGGGATTTTGGGGTAGACCCAAATTAGATATGATCCTGAGGTCATTGTAGTATATCTTCTTTAATTTCAGGACATTTATTAATAATTGTTCATGTCGTACTTTATCGAAAGCTTTATTATAGTCAATAAAACAGATAGTTTGTTTAAGGGGGAAGTCTACTGTGACAAGGGAAAAAACAGGCCGATTTTCCGGATTTTTTTTCTAACAAAATATGACTTGTACATTAAATTAAATTAAACCGGTATCTTTATTATATATTCAGTATTTGTAAAAAAAATTTCAAGTCGAAATATTCAAAATTACCGTCGTGGCACTCTTCCAACCGCAGGTTCTTTTTTTTTAGGTGCCCAAACAATGTACATGAAATCTCACGTCTGGGTGATCTGAAACAAAAAACAAAATATGTTTATCATCTACAGAGTATTGACTCCCGTCTGACGGAGGATTTTGTCGATAAAAAATTTTGGCACCGAAAAAAAAATTCTTGAAATTATTTTCTATTCTTTGCCCAAATTTGATGTTGTTATTGTTTATAACAATTAAACAAAAAAACGATATCAAAAAAATTCTCCGTCAGACGAGGGTCAATACTATGTAGATCAGTGGTTCCCAACCTTTTATATCTGGCGACCCACCTTCTGATGTTTTTTCAAATTCGCGACCCATCCCTCACCTCCATCAGTTGTAAGCCCGATACATTTGGACCAATTAATTCCATTTTCGAGAAAAAAACTGTCCAAGGAATAGAAAATGTCTTGGCAAGTTGCAGTGCTGTTTAGTGTGTGACAAAATAACATTTCTTCTTCAACTGATCCATTGAAACTAAACCTTACTAAGCATAACAAATTAACTTTTTCAGCAATATCTGTACTTTCGTCTAATTGTACAGAATAAGTGATGAAATTATTTCTGCCCCAGGCAAAATCAGGTTCTCGCCTGCTGTGCGTGGAGCGCTATTTTTTGCTATTAGCAAAGATAGCTGGTAAGAGGCCATGGTAATTTTATTTATTACCTTTTCACGATGCCACATTCTCCATATTCAACCGAGTCGAAATCAGTTCTTTGAAGAACATCAAACGTTTATTTAAGGTTTCTAGATGTTTGGTTGAAATGTAGTTTTGAAGGCTTCATACTTTCGGAAGAATGAAGGTTTAGCCAAGACATTGGGTATAGGTTCTTCTTCCGTACCTATGAACGTGAAACCTTCTTTCTTCCCTTTCGTAACATTTGACAATACCTACTGGAGGCACTTTAGCGTCATTGCTAGAATATGGATCATCTTGGTCAGTAGATTGCAGTTTTCTGTTAACACAAGACCAACTTTTCAGCCAGTTTTATATCGTTAAATAGTATCAAAAGTAGTGAAAATTTCACTACTTTTAAACGAAAACAACTCTAGAAAGAGTATCAAGTCACTGTCGTATGTTATTACTCGGGCAAATACCAGAGCCAGACTGAGACTGAGTTGACTGAGAACAAGAATCAAGTGTTTGGGTCTGAGTAAGAGAGCCAGTGGGAGAAAACCGGTCTGTATGCTACTCAGCTACTGTAAGAGCCACGTCGCGACCCACCTGAAATCCGCCCGCGACCCACTAGTGGGTCGCGACCCACCGGTTGGGAAACGCTGATGTAGATGATAACCATATTTTGTTTTTTGTTTCAGATCACCCAGACGTGAGATTTCATGTACACCGTTTGGGCACCTAAAAAAACGGACCTGCGCTTGAAGGAGTGCCACGACGGCAATTTTGAATATTTCGACTTGAAATTTTTTTTGCAAATACTGAAATAAAGATGACGGTTTAATTTAATTTAATGTACCAGTCATATTTTGTTAGAAAAAAAAATCCGGAAAATCGGCCTGTTTCTTCCTTTGTCACAGTAGACTTCTCCCTGAATAGCAATATCATAATAGTATCTAAGAGCCGAATACATTATAGAATAGAATTCATTATAATTACATAGACACAAGTATTTTTTCTTGACTTTTCGTTAGTCTGAACATTTTAAAAGTGTAGCCAAGGCAAATATGCAATCTGCTTCCGTCTGCCGCCTGCCTGCTGCCGCCTCTCTGTGAGCGCCCGAAGGGTTTCAATTGATTTGCATCAATTTAGTCGCGAGTCGTATTCAAATGAATTCGTTGTAGTAAACGACGCCCGTAAAGTGAGGCAATTTTGTGGGACAGCACGCCAGAGCCGTCGTGCGGCTATGAACTCTTGTTCTAAAATGTCACTACGATTTTTCCTAGATATTTAGATTGTATTTGGTTCTTAAAATATATTGGAATATTACACAACTACAAAAATAGCAATAGAGTCAATGAATCCACTTTACCGTTAGTGTTCTGTGGGTCTTTTGTCGATATGTCTTACAGTCTATTTACTCTAAAGACTACTTCTTATCGCTTGTGATGTCTGTATATTTTTGCACGGGCCCGAAAGAATATCACCCGTCACGAGACGGTTGTAAAAAATATACATAATAAACATAAATATATACACTGCTTTTCAGATAAAACTATCCACCTTAAATAACTATTGAACCACTGATTTTTAGAAAAAACTCAAAAACACGTTAAATAATACTTGAAGGGGGAGACATTATGCCATAATTTAATCCTGCTGGGAAAGGCACCCTCTCACTCACGTATCATCCCATAATTTTTTTTTAATTAGTTCCACCTCTTTTATTTTATATTTGGATTCTCCTCTTTGTACTGATTTCAAAAATGTACACCTGATGCTTAAAGTGATTAGTTTATGAGAAAACTAAATACAAAATCAAGAAAACTGGTTTTAAAAAATTATTTTTTTACAATTTTATCACATCCAAACATTTACAATGAACATTTCACTACCAAAAATTTTAACAATAATAATTATTCAAAATGACTTTTGAAATTTTTTAATATTTTTAAAATTTTGAAAAACCATTGTTAAAATTTTTGGTAGTGATCCTAAATGTTATAAAATTGTTAAATAAATAATTTTATCTACTCTATCTCATATTATGTATAAGTTTTTAGTTTGTGAAAACTGTCACTATAGATAGCAGTGCGTGAAGGATTTAAAGTGTGCGTGAAGTAACAATGTATTTTAAATGGGATTTACTTTTTCGCACTGTTTTTGGCACACTTTCATATAATCAAATATCCTTAACTTTCGCGTGGTCATGGTGATGACATTGTCAGCAATAAATTATGACAAAAGTTTTGACAGTTTTGTGGTCTGTAAGAATTTAGAATTTTTAAATCTCAAAGTTCTAAAAATTGTAGAATAGAAATGAATTCCAGTGAACATCGCGTGCGTTCGCAAAAAGCTTACTTCACGAACTGTTTCATAAATAACTATTTATTCAATTCAGTTTTCTAGCTTTTTTATTTAGTTTTCTCATCAATTAATCACTTTAAGCATCAAGTTTTATACATTTTTGAAATCAGTACAAAGAAGACAATCCAAATATCAAATAAAAAAGGTGGAAGTAAAAAAAAGGGGTGATACGGGGGTGAGAGGGTGCCTTTGCGTTTTTTATAAAATCAGTGGTTCAAACGTTACTTAAAGTGGATAGTTTTATCTGAAAAGCACATACAGTGCACAGATTTTAAAGGTGCCAGTGGGGATGGCATCTATGGGCAGTATTATAGTAGGTGTATGAGAGATAAAGTATTCTAAATAATGAAATAACAAATAATGTAACATTTGTTCGAGGAGAGAGAGTTTGTGTTCAGAGGAGTTGCAATGTAAACAGAATAGTAATTTAGTATATGCTTTATTATTATCGTGTGTTTGACTACAATTTTTGCAACGATTTGTGGTTAATTTGCATTTCCGAGCAGTATGTCCGAACTGAAAGCAAGTAAAGCACTGAACAAGCGGGTATATATACTGTTTAACATTAAATCTAACCAATTCCAATTTAACAGTCTTAGGAATGCTATTTCCTTCACAAGTCAATATTACCATCTGGTGAGGAACAGAACTGTTTCGTTATCAGAATCGATTATTTTCCGTTTTAACCTTTTTACTTCGATAACTTTTTTATCCGAAACAATATTTTCCAAAATATACTTTTCTTCAAAAAACGTATCACATTCCCTGACTATTCCCTTTTTCTGAACAAAAAATGGTGGAATATACGCAACAAGTTTATTGCTCTTTTAATAAGCTCGTGTTCGATTACAAAATTTGCTCAAGTATAAGTTTTAAAAATTACTTTCACCTTATTCCTACCAAGAGATTTAATGTCTAGTACATCATGTTTAAAAAACTGGTTCCAAAAAAGATGATGCCCGACACAAAGTGCTGTTAAACGAGTAAGCTGTTTGTCTACCGATTCAACGAAAACGTAGTAAGGGCCTGAATCAGTTGGTTTATATATGATTTACATTGATATATGTTTTTTCTTCCGTTTCCATTGAGGATGTATTATTCTGGGGTGGTTCAGCACCACCCCCCGGGTCGCTCATAATAGTAAATAATTAGATCCTTCCTTTTATTTGAAGACTGGTTAATTTCTATATTCAAATAAAATACCCATAAATTTGTTAATGGAACTTAGTCAAGAACACTGGCACAGATATCGATATCGACACACACCTGTTCACTGTCTAACGAATACTGTGGGAATTTACTTTGTTAAAAGTAGTTGTAAGTAAAATAAGCAAAAAGTAAGCCATAACCTATTTAAACATCATTCGACTTTTCAAAATCATTTTTTCCATATTTGTAACTAAATGAATTTTGCATAAAAATTGTATTCAGATTTTTAATATATTGTGCTTAAAGAACTGATGTAGTTTTTAATTATACAGTAATCAGCCACAAGAAGTTTGGGGGTTGCATCCCTCACTCGCTGCATTCTGCTAGGACTTTCATTTTTTAAAGATCCATTGTGACGATTTAGCACAATTCCGCATTCGGGATTTTGTGCCTCGTCTTGTCCCACTTCTTATTTAATACCGTAACACCGTACCAACACCAGCTCTCTGCTGAGTCGAAGAATTAGCCACTCGTGCACGCTTACTCCGTTTTCTGCTTACACCGCTTATTTTGGCTTTCGAAAAACTCGACCTTTTTTCACGGCGGACTTGATATTCATAGACGTTGACGTAGCACATTCAAAGTATCGGAAAAAGTATTGATAAAACGACAATATGAGTGTCACGAGTTGTTACGATATTGTGATACAAAGGACGAATATACTACAGTGCGTCCATAAAGTAACGCATAAATTCGTTATTTCGTAAACCGGAGACCTTAAGGAAAAATCTAGAAACAGGTAGAAAGATTTTTATTTTTAAATTACAATTTTTTGGCATATATATCATACGAGTGACGTCATCTATCTGGACATGATGACGTAATCGATGATATTTTAAAAATGAGAGTAGATGTCACGTGATAGCTCATTTGAAAGGGTATTCAATTCTCTATTCACTAATATAAACATTATTATAATTATTTATACAAAAATATGTTAAAAAATATTTTTTTAATTAAATTAATTGACACAGAAAGATAATGTCGGAATGTATGTAATTTATTTAATTCTAAATACATTTTGCTGCTGTCATAAAACAGAAAAAAGAATGGGTGTGTACTTTGTATGCACGTAAGAAGTTATACTTCTATCATAATATAATCTTCATATATTGATATGATAAAATATTGATAATAACTTCATATTTATGATTTCAACTAAATCAATATACCTATCTACTTTAAACAGTTTTTTTTGTATTGTATATAAATATTCAACTAATTTAGAAAAACAAAAAGAATACCAAAAATTAAAATAAAAAAAAAGTATATGACTTTGTCAGGATTTGAACAGGGGACCTCTAGATCCCTAGACGAATGCTCTACCGATCAGCTACCACGGCTTTTGTATTCAGTGGATCATTTCTCGGACATAATTACAATCTCGGTGGCAGATACTTTAAATGAAAATAAACATTTTCAATAATACTTATTAGGAGGAAGACAAATCCACAGACATAAAAATTATAATAAATATATTTACTAAAAACACTAATAATATATTATTTTCACGCACACCTTATTTGCCATACATAACTTATAGAGGGAGAGGCAGCGCTGAAAAATCTATTTGAAATTACTAAAGCTAAATTTTTCACAGTTGATTACTGTGAGTGTGTAGAGAAACATACTGCGGTCGGTCAAGCAAAACGTAGAACAGGGGTTACTGAGAGGGTATTAAAGTTGCTTTCCTACGAAGGTAATTATTTCCATTTACTAAGGCTGAAAATCAGTACACACATTCTAAATTAAATATAAATAAAAGTTATTATAGTCGGTCAGCTGTACGACGCAACAGAGCCGGTCGGTCGGCCCCAATAGTCGATTGAGGAAATGAAGCATTTTGGCTCGCAATTTTTTCGTCCAGCATGGATTTACTTGAAATTTTCACAGAAGGTAGGGAATAGTCCAAGGATCATTTTCTATATCATGCCGCTATCATACGCTAAAACCTTAGGGGTGGTTGCCGCCCCATCTCGGGGGTGGGAATTTTTTTATTACATGACGGATAACGTCACTAGTACGATATATATGTCAAAAAATCATAATTTAAAAATTTAATAAGTTTTGTATTTTAAATTTTTTTTTAATTATGTAAATAAAGCAGTTTAGAGGGGAGTCAAAATATAGTGAATAACCCTGTACATTCATTGGGGCCGACCGACGGGCTCTGTCCCGTCATACAGCTGACCGACTATAATAACTTTTATTTATATTTAATTTAGAATGTGTGTACTGATTTTCAGCCTTAGTAAATGGAAATAATTAGCTTCGTAGGAAAGCAAGTTTGATACCCTCTCAGTAACCCCTGTTCTACGTTTCGCTTGACCGACCGCAGTATGTTTCTCTACACACTCACAGTAATCAACTGTGAAAAATCTAGCTTTAGTAAACTCTAAAGAGATTTTTCAGCGCTGCCTCTTGGTCTATTAAAAGATGTAGCGACTATTTAATACCATACTGTCCGTGTGTGCATGCGCCGGGGAATGTAAAAATTCACCATCGTGCCTAAAGAAGTATAACTTCAAAAAAAAAATATTTTACAAATAAACATTGATTTTCACTTAAACGAAATGTTCAAACTGCGAAGAGGCAGGTGGGTGACAGTTTTAACATTGAATTTAAGCGAAAAACAATATTTATTTGTCAAATATAATCACTTTTTTCCTGTTTTCTGACAACAGTAAGATGTATTTTGCATTAAATAAATTACATACATTCTTCTTTTTGTCTCAATTATTTTAATTAAAAAAATGTTTTATCTACTCTATTTCATATTATGTATAAGTTTTTAGTTTGTGAAAACTGTCATTATAGATAGCAGTGCGTGAAGTGTTTAAAGTGTGCGTGAAGTAACAATGTATTTTAAATGGGACTTACTTTTTCGCACTGTTTTTGATACACTTTCATATAATCGAATATCCTTAACATTCGCGTTGTCACGGTGATGACATAATGAGCAATAAATTACGACAAAAGTTTTGAGAGTTTTGTGGTTTGAAAAAAGTTAGAATTTTTAAATGTCAAAGTTCTAATTATTGTAGAATAGAAATAAATTCCAGTGACGAAGAATTACAGTTTTTTATTTGTTCATCATAGATAAAATATTGTATGAAACTGTGTGTGAAGTACTTTTTGCGAACTTACGCGATGTATAGCACTCGCTCCGTTGTCGCTCGTGCTCTAAACATCACGTGCATTCGTAAAAAGCGTACTTCACGAACTGTTTCATAAATAACTATTTTCATATATTAAAAAAAATGTTTCGACCCGGGTAGATATTATTCCAGATTTTCAGATTTCAGCACAGTGTTAGATGGTTGGGGCATATATGGAGAGCAGGTAGCGTAACAACTATAAACTCAATTTTACAATGGAAACCCGGAGTTAGAAGGAGACGCGGAGGAACTAGAATAAATGGTTACAGGAAGTAAGTACTTTTTGCGTGCATTCGCAAAAAGCATACTTCACGAACTGTTTCATAAATAACTATTTTGAACATCCTGCATAAATAATTATGTTAATGTTTATATTAGTGAATAGAGAATTGAGTACCCTTTCAAATCAGCTATCACATGTAGCCCAATCGGGATAGCATTTGACCTTACATTAGGAGCTGCCCCAAATTTTATTTTTCTAATCTTTAGGGAGAGTCAATATTAGTATAAATTTAAAATCTCGACTGAATTCCGTCGTTGCGTTAGCCGCCATCTTGATTTAAAACGAGAACGGTTTTTGCTCAATATCTCCGCCATTTTCAATGTTTTGACAAAAAGTGTAGAAACTAAAATTGTTGAAAATGCGATTTTCTATGGTTTCATTTATTATAATTTTTTTCGTGCGGTCGATATTTTCCGAGTTATGAGAAGAAAATAGTGACAGTTGTAGCATAATTATTGAATTATTGAATTATCTCGTTTATTATTAGTTTTACAACAAATATATACCTATAGAAAAATGAAGAGAATTAAATTTTGTACAATTTTGATGCCGTACTTTTTTTTGATAAAATCAATATTTAAGGTAGTACGTATGTGGTAAAGGTGAGAGCGTAAGACCTGATTGATTTTGTAGCGATTGTTTTTGTTCAATATCTCCGCCATTTTCAATTTTTCGACAAAAAGTGTAAGAACTGAAATTGTTGCAATTACGATTTACTACAATTTTTCGAGAGAACCAGTGACCGGTCTACAAGGGGGGAAATGAGAAAATTCCCCCCAACAGGGTCCAAAATTTAAAAAAAAATTGTTGAAACATCACGATATATTAGCTGACATAAAACTTAAAATATCGACAGACAAATTCAACCAATCAAACCCGCTAGTTAATAAAATTAAGTGAACTTAATGCATATAATGTGTTTTTATGTCTTTTATATACTTAGTTTGGTTCATGTTTCATTGGAAGTTTCAAAAATTGTATAAAATATAATTCTCTTTATTTTTGTTTATGTACAATTATGTCGTAAAGTTAATAATAAATGAGACAATTCAATAATTATGCTTCCCGTCCGGTTCCATTATTTTCCCCCTTAACTCGGAGAATATTGATCGTATAAAAAAATTGTGCCAAAGAAATTGTAGGAAATTGCATTTCCAACAATTTTCTTTCCCACCATTTATGTTGAAAAGTTGAAAATGGCGAAGATATTAAGCAACAACAGTTCTCATTTAAAATCAATATGGCAGCTAATGCAACCGCGGAATTCAGTCGAGATTTTAAATTTACACTACTATTGATCTCTCCTAAAGGATAGAATTATAAAATTTGGGGCAGCTCGGAAACAAAGTTCAATTCAATAATTATGCTTCCCCCACCACTTTTTACTATTTTCCCATGTAACTCGGAAAATATCAACCGCATGAAAAAAATTGTTAAAAAGAAATTGTAGGAAATTTTATTTTGAACAATTTTAGTTGAAAATGGCGTAGATATTGAACAAAAACAATTGCTATAAAATCAATCCGGTCTTACGCTCGCGCCATTACCGCATACGTACTACCTTAAATATTAATTTTAGTAAAAAAATTAAAGAGATCAAAATTGTGTAGAATTTAATTCTCTTCATTTTGGTATAGGTACATATTTGTTGTAAAACTAATAATAAACGAGATAATTCAATAATTCAATAATTATGCTCCAACTCTCACTATTTTCCCCTCATAACTCGGAAAATATCGACCGCACGAAAAAAATTATAATAAATGAAATTATAGAAAATCGCATTTTCAATCATTTCAGTTTCTACACTTTTTGTCAAAAAATTGAAAATGGCGGAGATATTGAGCAAAAACGGTTCTCGTTTAAAATCAAGATGGCGGCTAACGCAACGGTGGAATTCAGTCGAGATTTTAAATTTTTACTGATATTGACCCTCCCTAAAGATTAGAAAAATAAAATTTGGGGCAGCTCCTAATGCAGCAGCTCCTAATGCAAGGTTAGGTCTGTTATTCGTCTAACCCGACTGGACTAATGGCCCCTATTCTCATTTAAAAAAATCATCGATTACTTCATCACGCCTAGATGGATGACGTCATTAGTATGTGGTGATGTCTTGCCATCGAGAAACACGTGTTTCTAGGTCCACCCGTTATCAAAGAGGCTTTGCAAGAAGATTTAAAATCCTTTTTGAAACTGATTATTTTTATATTTTTTCTGGTCTATGGAAGATTGTTACTCCATCTACTGCCCAGTTTTTAACGACTCTTGTGTCTGCCATTCCGTTGATGTGATTGGTCCATTCTTTTTTTTATTTAGTATCCACTCGTTTATACCCTGTACATAACATTCTGTTATGAACTAAACCCAGTTTTTAAACTAGGAGGAGTAATTCAAATTTACCGAGCTGTAATGCTTCCTCAGGCAAGTTTATGAAATTTTGACACTATTGACATTTATGAAATTTATGAAATTAGCATTTCATATGTTAATTAAGTTTTAGGCGATTTTTTGTGTTTTCTTCGTTATTATCTTTAATTTTTAGATTTTTAGTCTCCTCGTCCTCTCTCTTCTCCCCTTCGTAAGGATGTAGTAAGGAGGATGTAGGTCGTTTGACTATTTCTGTCCAATTCTCTCTCTCTCCTGTGCGTGTTGTTGTGCTTCGGAGAATGAGTAACCAGTCATGTCCTTTATTTGATCCGACCATCGTAATGGAGATCTTCCTCTGGATCTTCTGCCCTTTACGTTGCCTTCAACTATCATTCGTTCCATGCCTGCTCTTCTTCTACTTATATGTCCAAAATATCTCAGTATATTTTGGTTGATAGTTGTGGCGAGTCTAGTTTTTATGTTAAGTTCGGCTAATATTGAATTATTTGTGCGATATGCGGTCCATGGTATGCGCAATATTCTCCGGTAGACCCACATTTTAAATGCCATTATACGTTTTGAATCTGCTTTTTTGATGGTCCAAGTCTCTGTAGCGTAGGTGGCGATAGGAAATATTAACGCTCGAACAAGGCGTAATTTTGTGTTTTTTGTAATGTCAGTGTTCTTCCATATTTTTGTGAGTTTGGCTGTTGCCGATCTGGCCATTATGATGCGTCTACGGATCTCGTCTTCGCATCCTCCACTGTTAGTAATAACGGAACCAAGTAATTATTAAATTCTCTGACCACTTCGTAACCTGACAAGTTTCTTATCTCCGTTTGGTTGTCTAAATTTAGTCTACTTTTATATAAAAAAGAGTTGTTTTTAGAACTCTTTAGCGACGTATTAGTAGCTGTAATATAATATTTATGAGTTACCGTCGAAGGCCGATATAATCAACCAAAAAAGAATATGTATTTGGTGATTGTTCTAGTAACATTTTTGGGTGTGAGTTTACTGTCGTCTGGGTGTGACATCTGTTTTTTAAGTTTATTTCCCCTGGTTTAAAAACAGGGTATAGTCACTCCTTATTCAGTATTTCAGCGTGTTTCCTGGTATCCTTGAATATTTTCATTTCTGCTGTTTCCAGCACTCTCTGTGTTCTGGCTGTGTCAGTTCTTGCTTCTGATGCGTACGTCATTATTGGTCCTAACTGGCCTTATAGATTACTGATTTCATAGTTAATGTGTCAGTTACGCCATACAGTATTATTAAGGCATCCTGCTAATCTATTTGCTATTTGTTCTTGACGTCTTATTTCTTTCAAACTTCTCCATAACTAGGCAGTGTAATCCCTAGGTACTTTGTTGCCATTACTTTGTCTTATACTAGCCTTATAGATTCTTGATTTCACCTCACAGTTAATGTGTCGGTTACGCCACAAAGTGTTATTAAAGCATCCTGCTAATCTGTTTGTTCTTTGTACTTGATCTCTTCTTTTTCAACGTTTCTATAGCTGGAGAGTGTAATCCCTACGTTATTTATTTACATTACTTATCCAATCCTAACTGACTTACTTTTCTGGGTTGAAATCGACTTGCAGTGGATATTCTTATTTCCACTTCCGATGACTGAGAGAGGAAACAAGTACATAATGGTCGCAAGATATTATTTTTGAGAATAGACTGAAATTGCACTCATTTCTAATCAATAAAAGACTACAGTAACATAACCATTCATAAAATCCCTCGTATTAAGACATGGACTTCCTTTAGAGTTACATGTCCCTTTCAGACCTGGTGTACCAGGTGTACCAATAAGAATGGCTCTCGGCCATATCTCTGGAACCGTCTATAGTACAGCTTTGAGAAAAAAATATTTATGACAAAAGCTGCCTCGGGAAAAGCCTGAAAATTATTTTCATTTTTGTAGGTCCTCCGCTAGAGGGCGTAATTGAATATAAAAAATTATAAAATCAAGATTTTACAAAATTTATCTAATGAAAGGGCACTGGAAATCCAATCATCGTATTCTTCATAAAATTCTGCGCATATTTAATTTCACAACTGTAAGTCTACCTTTGCAAATAAGAGGTGGGGGTGAGTGGAAACCTTCTTATGACAAAATGGCTGAAGTCCGGTTCTGCTAAATATCGAATTTTGCATACTTGGTCTTGTTGAAAACAGTTCTTTTTCATCAATGTAAGAGTCTTATTTTCGAAATAGCCTAATAAGTAATGTGCCAGCTAGGAGGCGTTATTTAATTATTTTTGAAAATCTAGTTTTCTTGGAGAATATTAAATACAAGTATGCATTTTTAATCGTGTATTACAAAATTAGACCAAATTAGCAACATAATACCGAAAACCGCATATCGATACCCTTTTTCTATCTCGACATATCTTAAGAAACGTGTAAATTTTAAACAACTGTTAATGTCACCGGTAAACGAAGTTATGGAAAGGTAGTGTGCTATGGAAAAAACAAAGAAACATTTTCCAGATGTTTTTTTTTTCTCTGATTCTGGCCTTGGTTTAGAACTAGAACCTTGAGCCACGTAATTGTATAACTTATCACTAACTCAGGTGTAATGTGTAGTGTGTGTGTTGAGTAAGTGTCTTGTTACTTTGCAAAGTCGACGTCATTGTCTTTGCAAAGAGACGGTAATTGTATCCGAACGTCTGCGGTCCCTCCGGTGAGTTTATAAACGTATATAAATAATTAAAACAACAATAAGACAAACAACACTATAAAATATATCAAAGAAATAAAAGCAATTTGTTCGACGACCTAAATGTTCAAATTGTTGCCCATCATTTTCGATGCAAGCATTTACTCTTTCAAGAGTAGATTGAACAGCAGTCTCAATTTCTGTTTTCGCAATGCTTTAAATGGCGTTTGGTATTCTCTAGATTCTAGATCATGTGGGCCTGACGGCAAAAACAAGGTCTTTAATCCGTCCCCCTAATTAAAAGTCTAAAACAGTTAAATCTGCTGCTATTCAATCTACTCTTGAAAGAGTAAATGTTTGCATCGAAAATTATGGACAACAATTTGAACATTTAGGCAATCACAAAGACTAAGTAAGTAGTTGCTTTTATTTCGTTGTTATATTTTATAATGTTGTTTGTCTTATTGTTGTTTTAATTAATTATGTACGTTTACATCTGGAAAATGTTTATTTATTTTTTTCATAGCATACTACTTTTCCGTTTACCAGTGACAGTAACAATTATGAACTTCATTCTGGTGGGGTGAAGAATAGCATTATGTTGTTTTATATGCCATTAGAGTGAAAACTTAGTCTTTTTGGTAGCAGTTGCCGCTAGGGCATCTATGCCATTTCGTTCGTTGCAATCCGGGACTGCACGCTGGGGTTTGTTTTGGTTGGATCAGGGAGAGCAGCATATGTGCCTCTTGATGAGAGACTAATAAGTTTCGAAACTGGTAGAGGTGCTCGCAGCACTCTCTGATTGGACTAGAATATGGTTCGGCTCTATTTTCGTTTTGCGACGAAATTGAAAATGGTTATTCATTTTTGATTTACATTTACTCTGTGTGGAGTATGAAGGGAACCATTCTCGTTGGAACTTTACCGCGCTGAGCAGATGGGACGTGAATTGTAAATTGTAGAATTCCCTCATCTTCCTTAGTCTCAGCATCCGTATGGCTTGCAAATTGTAGAAGCCTCGGAGGTGTAACCAGAGAAGGTTCCCATTGTTTTCATTCTGGTGGGGTGTAGAATAGCATTATGTTGTTTTATATGCCATTAGAGTGAAAACTTAGTCTTTTTAGTAACAATTATGTTTAAAATTTACACATTCCTTAAGATATCTCGAGATAGAAAAAAGGTATCAACATGCGGTTTTCGGTATTATGTTGCTAATCTAGTTTTGTAATACATGATTAAAAATGCATACTTAAATTTAATATTTTCCAAAAAAAAAACAGATTTCTGAAAATAATTAAATAACGCCTCCCAATTTGCATATTACTCATTAGGCTATTTCGAAAATAAGACACTTACATTGACGAAAAAGAGCTGTTTTTACAAGACTAATTAGCAGAACCGGACAGCCATTTTTTCATAACAAGGTTCCCACTTACCCCCACCTCTTATTTGCAAAGGTAGACTTAAACTTGTGAAATCAAATATGCGCAGAATTTTAGGAAGAATACGATGATTGGATTTCCAGTGCCCTTTCATTAGGTAAATTTTGTAAAATTTTGGTTTTTTTTTTTGATATTCAATTACGACCTCTAGCGGTGGACCTACAATTATGAAAATAATTTCCAGGCTTTTCCCGAGGCAACTTTTGTTATAAATATTTTTTTCTCAAATCTGTAATATAAACGGTTCCTGAGATATGGCCGAGAGCCATTCTTATTGGGACACCCGGTACATTGCAATGTACATTAAGTTTAGGTAATCCTATCGACTAAAATATATATTAAAAATTGTATTAATTACAATATTTGCTCATTTAAACAATTATTCAAATGTCATAATATGGACACATTATAGAAAATATGCACATATGTCAATTTTGGCTTTTATTATGACCCTTTTCTACAAATAAACTTGCGTGCATAGAAATCGGCCCACTTCTAACTTTTGAATTTAAATTATTACACGGATCAAAAAAATGGATATCCTGTTTGAAAGATAATTAAATACGCTTTAATATGAGCATAAATTTGTTGTAAATAAATGCGTAGCAACCGATAAATGTAGAAAAGTGTGTATTTGATGTTTTTAGCGATAATAATAAATTTGCTCAAATTTGTTATTATTGCCTTTACAACTAAAAATGGCATATTGTTCGTTTTCATAATTAATTAGTGTTCAAGTGTAGCTAAGTTTAACGAATACTACACCAGAGAAAGCTGCCCATGTTATAACATTAATAGAAAATGGACTTAGCCAGCGAGCTATTGCTGTACACCAGGATATGACACGCGCAGTGGTTTGAAGAATGTTCCAACGTTATGAGGAGACTGGATCCTTACGTAGATGACCTGGAACAGGTAGAAAGCGATTTACAACTGCAAGTGATCGCTGTATTGTGTCAACAATATTAAGAAATCGTCACCTTATTGTCATTCAAGTGCAATAATAGTTTCGTAAAGTAAGAGGAGTGGTTATTAGTCAGTGGAAAGGAAGACGAACACTGGAGGAAAATAATCTGACTCCTCGAGTATCTGCGATTGGTCAAAAATTTACTGCAGCTCATCATCAACCATGCTTCCGTTTTACACGGGATCATCTGAACTGGACGTTGGAACAATAGAGATCTGTCCTGTTCTCAGTGAGACCAGAATATTGCTTCATGGTAGCGATCGAAGGAAAGTGTGCCGAAGACGAGGGGAGCGATTTTCAGAATGCTGCATGAAAGAGGGTAGTCCTTATAGAGGTGGTTCCTGCATGATCTGGGCTGAAATTTCTGTGGGGCACAAACCGACTTTGTTTTCATTCGTAGGGGTAAACATATTTACGAGCGAGGAGGTTTAACGGGTGCTAGATACATCGAGGAAATTTTAGCAATGCATGTAGTATCTTACGTTGACTACATTGGAGACAAATTTATTTTTAGGCAGGACAATGCAAGAAAGCATACGTCAAGAATCGTGCAAGATTACATTACCGATGCCGGTTTTCGGGATTGAAAGTCCAGGGTGCAGTTGAGACCTCAATGTCATAGAAAATGTATGGGACGAGCTATAACAAAGAATTCGAGCTAAGCTGCATACCTCAAACTTGATCCCGCAGCTTATTGTCGTAGTAGAAGAAGAGTGGCTTAACATCTCACAAGAAACAATAGCAAAGTTAAGTAGATCTATGCCTAATTGTACAAAAGAAATTATTAATGCAAGAAGAGGTCATAGCCATTATTAAAACATTAATTGTTAAATTTTTAATTGTTAAATACCTTTTTGTGTTAGTAAGAAAAAAGTTAATTTGCTTGATGCATTAATTTTACAATGTTAAATATAAGAAGTCGAAATAAATTTTCATAAACGTATACACTCATATTTAAATTATCTTTCAAACAGTATAATATGTATCTCTTTTTTTTTATTCGAATGATAGTTTCTGAAAAAATATAGTTCAAGTCAAAAGTTTAAAGTGGGCCGATTTCTATGCACTTTAGTGTATATTACCAAATAATTTTTTGTAGCCAAATTAAAATTAAGGTCTGAACGGGATATAGCAAGAATTAATAAAAATGTGTACCTATTGAAAAACTCGCACTACGCCTTTCTATTCGTAATCAAACGTAATACAGTAGACTCCGTCTATAACGATAACTGAAATGGCGGACTAATTACCTCGTTATAAGCGGATCTCGTTATATTAGATAACAATAACATTGAAATGTTTTGATACGTAGTTTATTAGGTGTCGATGGTCGATCTGAACAATGAAACTTCGTACCATCGTAAATTGTAACTTTCCTACAATATATATTCAATATCGGTCGATAGATAAACAGAAAGAAGTTTATTGCAGGCCGTGTTTATTACACCACTGGCCTCGATAATAACAAAGATGTTGGGAATTTCTATATACAAGCAGTTGGGGTATTTATTTATAGTCATTACTTCGCTAAAAACAGGTAAAAAAACATATTCTTCGATTTCATTTTTCCTCGCTATACCCAATTATGCCTCGTTATAGAGGTGTTATAGTTCAATAGGAATTTCATGGGAAATCTAGCGTACCTCGTTATAAACGAAACCTCGTAATATCCGTGTTTGTTATAGAGGGAGTCCACTGTAGTAGAAAGATATTAAAAAATTGTTTGTCAATACATTTTAATGTTTTTCGTTGATAATCAAGAATATTGGGATACTTTAATTCCACTAGTTCTGCTAGCCTATATAGTCCAAGAGGCAGCGCTGAAAAATTTCTCTGAATTTACTAAAGCTAGTTATTTCACAGTTGATTACTGTGATTGTGTAGAGAAACATACTGCGGTCGGTCAAGAGAAACGTAGAACAGATGGTACTGACAGCTTGTCAAAGTTGCTTACCTGCGGAGAATTAAATCCTTTTACTAAGGCGGAAAATCATTACAAACATTCTAAATTGAATATAAAGAAAAGTTATTATAGTCGGTCAGCTGTATGACGGGACAGAGCCGGTCGGCCGGCCCCAATGAATGTACAGGGTGATTCACTATATTTTGACTCCCCTCTAAACTGCTTTATTTACAGAATTAGAAAAAAATTTAAAATACAAAACTTATTAAATTTTTAAATTATGATTTTTTGACATATATATCGTACTAGTGACGTTATCCATCTGGGCGTGATGACGTAATCGACTATTTTTTTAAATGAGAATAGGGGTCGTGTTCTAGCTCATTTGAAAGGTTATTCAATTCCCTATTCAGTAATATAAACATTAACATGATTGTTTATACAGGGTGTCCAAAAAATTCTTTTTTAATTAAATTAATTGTTTAATTAATAATTCAAAAAAAATTTTGGACACCCTGTATAAATCATGATATTAATGTTTATATTACTGCATAGAGAATTGAATAACCTTTAAAATGAGCTAGCACACGACCCCTATTCTCATTTAAAAAATAGTCGATTATGTCATCACGCCCAGATGGATGACGTTACTACTACGATATTTATGTCAAAAAATCATAATTTAAAAATTTTGTATTTTACATTTTTTTCTAATTCTGTAAATAAAGCAGTTTAGAGGGGGGTCAAAATATAGTGAATAACCCTGTACATTCATTGGGGCCGACCGACCGGCTCTGTCCCGTCATACAGCTGACCGACTATAATAACTTTTATTTATATTCAATTTAGAATGTGTGTACTGATTTTCAGCCTTAGTAAATGGATTTAATTACCTCCGCAGGTAAGCAACTTTGACAAGCTGTCAGTACCATCTGTTCTACGTTTCGCTTAACCGACCGCAGTATGTTTCTCTACACAATCACGGTAATCAACTGTGAAAAAACTAGTTTTAGTAAATTCAGAGAGATTTTTCGGCGCTGCCTCTCCGTCTAATAGAAGATCTGAACATGAAGCGGCCGATTATTCTCCATCGATGATTATCACAAGAAGAGAAACGAAGTTTCCTCAAAATCTGAGTTTTTGGGAGATTGCTTCCTTGCGAAGGAGATCGTTAATTCTTGACGTAGATCGAAAATTTTGAAGAAAATTTGGAAAATGCTACGAATTTGCTCAAAAAGGTTGAAGCCTCAAAGTGATAAGGCCAAGACCAGTCTCGCGAGACGATTTTCAAAAGAGATGACCCAGTATTCTTATATAATATAATCCCGAACGTAAGAAAGGACTCTGTCCGAAACTTCACCGAAACAAAGAAAACATAAGATAGTTCATATCTAAAGATTAGTTCCTTACCATGGAACTGATTCACCCTATTGGCTTCAGTCGGTCCCTGATAGATAAGTTATTCGAGGCGAATAACTATAAAGAAAGGAACAATGTTACGACAGTTCGATATCAAAAATTTCTAGATGTCATCGAAATATCTCGAAATGAAACAAAGTAAACTCAAGATAGTTCGTATCAAAAGATTAGTTCCTTACCATGGAACTGATTCAAACTATTGGCTTCAGTCGGTCCCTGATAGATCAGTCATTCGAGGCGAATAACTATAAAGAAACGAACAATGTTACGACAGTTCGATATCAAAAATTTCTAGATGTCATCGAAATGTCCTGAAATGTGTCGTAAGATCTGGTAAGCCTCAAATATGTCTGCAAATGCTGAAATTTGCTGACAGTTCAATAGTAGTAGTAATTGCCTTTTAAATATTTTTGTCAGTCAGTTAGTTTTTATCAAATAAAGTATTTTTCCGCTAATCCGAACTTCGGTAATTCGAAAATCCGCTTAATCCGAAACAGAATTTGGCAACAGATTTGAAGAAAATAAATATGCAGCTACGCTAAAAACCACTACTTTATAAAATATCTAAAAATGACAATAAAATATTAATTCAAGTACTTAGGTAATTGTAGTAAACCTTACAAATTTTATTTTTTTTTTTGAAAAATCAGTTAAATTTCTTTGCCTTAATGAAGAATTCCTCTCCCTCGAAGCTAAATTACGGCAGCGTCTCAAAAACGTGGTATCCACTGGCATGGGGGCGGAGTGTTGCTCTACGTAGCGTTCGTAGGGCTAGATCAAACGCAGCCGCAGTGTCTGTGTGAGTTACCCGCTGTTCGCTGTTGACATCTTCTTCCTCGTCACTTTCATCACAGGGTTCTGAAGTTTCTTCTGTAATCACTTCAATGACATGTTGTTCATCATATTATATCTCGTGGACAACATCATCAGCTTGCACCCACTCTTCTACATCATTATTATTCGCCTCTTCACAGCCCTTATTACAAATTGGATTTTTCAGCCTCTATATCTGGCTTTTCTTTGTAAGTTAGTAAGGCTTGGCCAAATTTTTCCCAGGAGTTTCTTATAACTTTCTCATTCACAGACTCCCAAAGCCCAAATTGTCTTTTATATTTATTTTATTGAGTTTTTCTAATAATGGCAGTAAGTTATCTTCATCACTGATTAGTCGCCTCAACTTTTCGTCCGTTTTTCCGCTATTGACTCTAACTTTTTGTCTTGAAAAACGGTGTTTGATCATACGTCTCAGCTGAATGTACATATTCTTCTATTAAAAGGTTCATTACTTACATCTTATTATCATAGGCTCTTATTGCTTTCAAAACGAAAGTACTGTACTTAATGATAGGCATATTATTTATGTCATTTTTTATTAAAAGAGTGTTTTAAGCAAATCCGAAAACTTTGGTAATCCGAAATGGGTTGGGTCCCAATTATTTCGGATTGCCGGGACTCCACGTAATGTTTAATATTGTGTGCTGTTTTCAATAAGAGTAATTTTAAAGAAGTTTAACAATACTTTATTATTTTTGAGCAGATTTGATATAATTTACACATATATGAATAAAGACCATTATTAACAAACCAAACATTATGTTGTATATGTATGTGCCACTGATTAACTCTTAAAAGACTTTACTTTTTTAGTATGTTTTTAGTATATGTATGTGCCACTGATTAACGACGTTCTACACCTTCGTTGCGGGGTATGCCTCTCAGAGGAAAGGGGGGAAACTTATATGCAAGCGAAAGTTGGTAACAATGAATTTATAGCAGAATACTCAAATCATATGTTTCAGTATTGAATACTTTATAAAAATAAATTATAATAAATTACGGAAATTACGGAACAAATTACGGAATTAATTATAATAAATAAATTAAAAATAAATGGTACGGTTAACAATCCTCATTTTTTAATATGTTATTCATTAAAAAAAACTTTAATTTAAGCACAAATAATTAAAAATCGTAAATTTGGGTCAAAAGTTATTAACTTTTTAATGTTAAAACTTAACTTTGACCCTTAATAGTAATTAAACGGCACGGTAAAACAATTTTTTAAAAATCAAGTCTTAGTTTTTTGAAGTAAACCATAACATACTAAAATTTCATGCAAATCCTTAATTCTTTGCCGAAGGTGTAGAACGTCGTTAACTCTTAAAAGACTATACAGAAGAGAATCTTTTGCATATTCTTATCGCCTTTTTCTAAGCAAATTTCTTAGACATAATTTTGTAGTAGTAAAAGTTTGTCATTCTAGTGCACAGTAATATTTTTTTGAGAAAATTTAACATACTTTAAATAAAAAAAAAATAAAAGGACCAAATACCTACCAACACTTATTTAGGAAAACCAAGATCTAAATTCATAAAAATTAAACTACACAATAACGCTCATCTAACTTGACTAACTTCACAGGATTGTCAGCTAAAGCCTTGTGATGGTCTAGACTAAATTTAAGATTGTTCAAAGCCCTTCTCTCAATCGAAGCTATTTCGTTACGTTGCAAAAGAATGATACTCATTTGTGGCAACATCCCGTTTTTTATTTTAGTAAGTTTATTGCCTTTCAAACTTAGAGTCACAAGTCCACTGATCTTTTCAAAAGCGTCTTCGTCAATATCCACGATATCATTATCATCTAGAATTAATTTGTTGATATCAGAGTCATTGAAAATATTGTTGGCGATTCTAGTTAACTTGTTGTGACTTAAATCTAATTTTAAAGCTTGTACGTCTTCAAATGCGCCTTCTTGTAGCGTAGATATTAAGTTGTAGGAAAGATCAATCTCAGGTATTGGTAAATTTATAAAAGTGCCTGCGTTTATTCGTGTAAGACTGTTGTTTTTGAGGTATAAATAGTCCAAGCAGGTACCGTTGAAGCTACCAGGTCTCAAGAGTTTGATAAAATTGTGGTTTAAATTGAGCGATCTGAGTGATGTTAAGTTGCAAAACACTTCTCCGATATTGTGGATGTGGTTACCTTCCAGATTTATGCCGTACAGGCCAGAAACATTACGGAAGGTATCTGCCTCAATGTCGTTGATAGTACCATCACCAAACCAAAAGTTGGAGATATAAGAACCGTTGAACATCTTGGAAGTGAGATTACTCAATCTATTTTCTATGATAACTAGGCTAAAAATTGAGGAGTTTTCAAAGGCACCATCTTCTATTTGGAATATGGGGTTGTTTGCAAAGTTAACAGTAATAAATTTAAGGTTATTTAAAACACCCGTTCTAATTATTCTAATTTTGTTGTTCACCAATTTCAATTCTGATATATAAGAATCTTCGAATGCTCCAGGTTCAACTTCTTTTAGTTGATTGAAACTCATGTGGAATTTCTCGATTTTATGACCAGCTAGAAATCCTTTCGGTAGAGTCTCTACTATCTGATTTTCTATTGAAACACAAGTGATGTGTTCTAAACCATTTAAAACGTACCTTAATTCTGAGATAGAATCAACAGCTGCGTGCATAATACTTTCACCATCTTCTACTTTTTTACTATGCACTATTACATTTATTGGATCACATTTTGAGTGTATAAAAATTGAAAAAAATAAGAGGAAACACAAATGATACTGCATCATGGAACAAACTTGACTAAAGCAATGATTTTTTTTAATAAGAAAATGTGTTTGAAATATATGTTACGCTACAGTGAAGGCTTGAGATATTTTCATAATACATACTTTACGTACTTTACAATTATTATAAATGAATCAAATGGAGCAGTAACGAGTTAAGTGAACCACAGACTAGGTTATACAAGTTCACCAATTTAATATTAGTTCCAGAATATAATCCAGAGTTCCAGAGTATAAGCAAATTCCAGAAAGATTATGGATCATTTTTAGTATGGCATATAAAAAATATCATCATCATCAATCAGCCCTGATTTGGTCATTGTTGAACATAGGTCTCCTCCAGACATTTCCATCTTCTTCTGTTCTGCGCCTCTGCCATCCAATTGGTCACAATTCTTTTGAGGTCGTCAGTCCATCGCGTTGGGGAGTCTTTCCTGGCATTCCTTGTCTACCCTAGGTCTCCACTCAAGCTACTTTATTGTTTTTCATTCTTGAAACATGTTCCTTCCATCTCTATTTTTGCGTTTCCTTGCCTATAAAAAGATAAGTAAGGCAAAAACTCTTGTCAAGGCTGTTTAAGACTGATTATTATTGAAAATCCGGGGTTTCTTAAAATATTGGCACTTCTTCTTTGGCGACAGGCTTTTCTAGTATTTTTTTCTTCTTCTTCTTAACGTGCCGTGAATTGCGTGAATTTCTTCTGCGTAGGCGTCAATCGTACATTGTCTCGCCAGGTGAGATGTTAGATAGTCAGATTAAATTATTCTGTTTTTAGCAGCATTGCGAAGCATTTCATAACTGTGGATTCCTGTCCATTGGCGAATATTATGCAGGTATGACACCTTTTTATATCCTAGTATTTTTTAAATTGCTAGAACTCGCCGGATGCTTGCTTTTCTTCTCTCTAGCACTAGAATTCAGATCTTCGCTGCCTTTATATTCTGTCTCAACTTGTTGCATTTCATCATTAGTACTTCAGGTCGTTGGATAATTAGGGTACACAAATCTGCCGCAATATTATGTCTCTACGGCTAGTCCAGTCGGGTTAGACGAATAACAGGCCTAACCCTGCATTAGGAGCTGCCCCAAATTGTATTTTTCGAATCTTTAGGGGGTCAATAGTAGTGTAAATTTAAAATCTCGACTGAATCCCGCCGTTGCGTTAGCCACCATCTTAATTATCTTAATTTTAAACCAGAACCGTCTTTGCTCAATATCCCTTTTCCTTTATTCCCCGACGACGAGCTGGCCAAATACCCAAGTAGGTGGAGGCCAATAAACTAAAGAAGGAGAAGAAGAATATAAATAAATATAACGCTGTGTCTAGGTACACACTAACGTGTACGCAAATTTTCAACTTTTCGACAAAAAGTATAACAACCAAAATTGTTGAAAATGTGATTTTCTATCATTTCTATTGTGACAATTTTTTCGTGCCGTCGATATTTTTCGAGTTATGGCGGAAAATAGTGACAGTTAGAGCATAATTATTGAATTATCTCGTTTATTATTAGTTTTACTACAAAAATGTTCCTATACAAAACTAGAGAGAATTAAATTCTACACAATTTTAATCTGTTTCATTTTTTTGCTAAAGTTAATATTTAAGGTAGTACGTATGCAATAATGGCGCGAGCGTAAGACCGGATTGATTTTGTAGCATTTGTTTTTGTTCAATATCTACGCCATTTTCAACTAAAATTGTTCCAAATATGATTTCCTATAATTTCTTTTCAACAATTTTTTTCATGCGGTTGATATTTTCAGAGTTAAGTGAGAAAATAGTAAAAAGTGGTGGGGGAGCATAATCACTTCATTTAATCGTGTTTCCGAGCTGCCCCAAATTATATAATTATATCCTTTAGGGGAGATCAATAGTAGTGTAAATTTAAAATATTGACTGAATTTCGCGGTTGCATTAGCCGCCATATTGATCTTAAAGGAGAACCGTTGTTGCTTAATATCTCCGCCATTTTCAACTTTTCGACAAAAACGATAGGAACTAAAATTGTTGGAAACACAATTTCCTACAATTTATTTTCCACAAGTTTTTTATGCGATCAATATCCTCCGAGTAAAGGGGGGAAATAGTGGAAGCGGAGGGGAAGCATAATTATTGAATTGTCTCATTTATTATTAACTTTACGACCTAATTGTACATAAATAAAAATAAAGAAAATTATATTTTATACAATTTTTTAAACTTCCAATGAAACACCAACCAAACTAAGTACATAAAAGACCTAAATATAATAACTTATACGAGTATGCATAAAGTTCACTTAATTTTATTAACTAGCGGGTTTTATTGGTTGAATTTGGCTGTCGATAATTATGTTTCATGTCAGCTAACATATTTTAATCTTTCAACATTTTTTTTTTTAATTTTGGACCCTGTTGAAGGGA
This sequence comes from Diabrotica virgifera virgifera, assembly GCF_917563875.1. Classification (NCBI taxonomy): domain Eukaryota; kingdom Metazoa; phylum Arthropoda; class Insecta; order Coleoptera; family Chrysomelidae; genus Diabrotica; species Diabrotica virgifera. The sequence continues at coordinate 142,613,856 of NC_065446.1, read as the reverse complement.
ATTTTACCATTCCTTCCCCCCCCTCTCGTAGACTCGCCACTGGTTCTCTCAAAAAAATTTAGTAAATCGTAATTGCGACAATTTCAGTCCTTACACTTATTGTCGAAAAGTTGAAAAGGAAATTTTATTTTGAACAATTTTAGTTGAAAATGGCGTAGATATTGAACAAAAGCAATTGCTATAAAATCAATCAGGTTTTACGCTCGCGCCTTTACCGCATACGTACTACCTTAAATATTGATTTTATCAAAAAAATGAAAGAGATTAAAATTGTACAAAATTTAATTCTGTTAATTTTTGTATGGGTTCAAATTTGTTTTAAAATTAATAAGAAACAAGATAATTCTATAAATAAATAATTATGCTCTAACTGTCACTATTTTTCCCCATAACTCGGAAAATATCGATTGTACGAAAAAAATTATAATAAACGAAATTATAGAAAATCGCATTTTCAATAATTTCAGTTTGTACACTTTTTGTCGAAAAGTTGAAAATGGCGGAGATATTGAGCAAAACGGTTCTCATTTAAAATCAAGATGGCGGCTAACGCAACGGTCAACTTCAGTCGAGATTTTAATTTTGTTACTATTGACCCCCCCCCTAAAGAATAGAAACATAAAATTTGGGGCAGCTCGTAATGCAAGGTCAAATGCTATCCCGACTGGGATAAACATACTTGATCTTTCCCGCAGTTATTTTCCTTTCGTAGTTTCTTCTCGCACCATCTCGACGAATCTCCGATCTTGACATCAGCAGCAAATCTCAATATTTTTGACTGACATACTATCTTTTTCAAATCTCTCTTAAATTACGTTCTGGACAATTTCTAATTCATTTTAATGATTTTTTAAAGTTTTTTTTTAAATAAAATATATCATTTTACACACAAAGCTTTTACGTCTTTGTAAGTTGTTTTAAACTATGTTATAGGTACAGTACAGATATTATGGTATATGGTATACTGGGAATTTTACTTTTAATTTTTTAGTTTTGTATAGATGAGCTCCCTTATAACTAACAATTGCAATAGCTCCTCAAAAATAAAGCGTAGACTAGCAATGACCCGAACCGCAACAGCCAACTTAATTAAAATATGGTAGGATGGAACAATAACAAGAAATACTAACTTCTGGTTGGTCAATGACCTTATTCTTCCCACTGGTAGCTGAAGCAGCTGAAACATGGACTCAAAAATTCGGTAAAATTAAGATCGAAAGACATATACGCGTATACTGAACAGAATACAGAACCAATCTGTCAATTCTGGAAGGTCTTAGCATAAAAGATAAGCTATTAAAAAATAAAACGGTCGTACCGAAATTACTTTGGTCACCTCCATAATAATGGAAGACTATGGAACTATTGGTAGTAGAAGAAAAGGTAAACGGCCGCAGACAGGGAGAAAGATCTCGAACACGATGTAAAGACCAAGTAAAGACTCTGGTGGGAACATACCTACATGAAGCAGTCTATCTGGCATAGCATCGCAGCCAATGGAGGCATCAAGCTAACAATATTTAGAGTGTAACACTGACAAGGCTCATAAATGAGGAAGATAGAGAATCCTTCATTGGAGCTTGACGATTACCATTGCAATTCTCCATATATCATTTGTAATTTTAAAGGGTTCAATTGATTCTAATTCTCTCCATTTCCTAATCTTTCCATGCCAGGACATTTTTCGTTTTCCAACTTTGATCTTACATTCAATGTTGTCTTCATCACCAACTGGGCAGATTCGCATGAGCGAATATTGTCTATACAGCATCTTACCAGCTGTTTTTTAATTGACCTTTAGTCCCTCTTTTATTAGGATAATTTTAAAACAGACTTTTCAATAGACATATACCAGAACCATACAATAAAAGTAAAAGTAGAAGATCAACTAACTGACCCAAATTGAAGCTGGCAATGGGATAAGACTCAATATTTGAGTCTTTTGACTTAAGTCAATCCTTGACTTAATAAGAACTTAAAATGATACCAAATGGGAGAAAAAAAACTTAAAATAATCTGCTATGCAGACGATGCAATACCTACTAATATTTCAAAGTTAAGATGATTTACAACGTATGCTGATGCGTTACATAACAGCAAATTAGTACATTCTTTCACGGATTTTGCTGTAAATTTTAAAGAACCGCATGGATTGACATGAAATTTGCATACGCATAGCTAAGATGTCAAAGATAAAAAGTGATATGGTTCCGATGTGTGCTTTTGCCCTGGGGTGAACGTCACCCCATCTCGGGGTGAAAAAATATATGTCCAAGATATAAGTCCCGAAACGGATAAACTGACTAATTTTAAGTAACTTTGGTTCTATAGAGTTTTTTCACCAAATCAATACTTTTTGAGTTATTTGCAAGTGAGTATGTTCATTTTTCAACAAAATAACCACGTTTTTAGACGGTTTTTCGCAAATAACTCAAAACGTAAGCCTTTTGTCGAAAAAAATATTCTTAGCAAAACTATAGCCTATAAAAAAGTGAAAAAAACGGTGTATACAGGGTGGTTCATCTTATCCGCCTCGGTCTCTGTACGGAAAACCACTTGATATTTAAAAAAAATTTCTTCGCAGAAATATACAATATACAGGGCCTTTAATACTACAATCTAAAAATAATGTGAATTATACAGGGTGCTCCAAAAAAGAGTGGTATATCAAAGTTATATTTTTTCTTATGGAATGCCCTATATCTGATAACATTACTGAATTAGCCTTAAAAAATAAGCTATTATTTCATAAGGGTCCCTATACCTAAATACAGGGTGTTTTGAGTTATTTCGATTTTTATGAAAATGTAAGGTTTTAGACAAAAATAAATATCTACGAATTTAAGAATCATTAACAGATTATTTCTGGAATCTTAATAATAGACTATTTAGTTTACTTGAACAAATGCCTATTCCAACAAAAATTTTTACAGTGTGGTCAAAATATGAGATTGTTCTATTAACAAATTCAGGCTGTAATAACTTACTTATTTTAAATAGAATACCCTGTATCTTACTAGTCTATCGCGTAGAAAACTTACTTAGCTTTCAATTTATATTAGGGTTTCCTATACCTATCTTTTTACAGGGTGGTCAAAATATTAGATTGTTCTATTAACAAATTCAAGCTGTAATAACTTACTTATTTTAAATGAAACACCCTGTATCTTACTAGTCTATCGCGTATAAAATTTACTTAGCTTTTAATTCTTATTAGGGTTTCCTATACCTATCTCCCTTCATTTTTCAAATATTTAAAGATTTCTTAATTTGTAAGCTTTAAAAATTAGAATTGAGTAGGTATGTCGTGGTTATGTACAACAAATCACCAACACCGGCAATATATACCCTATTCCACGAAAATACGCCTGTTTTGGATTACTTCGACAACGAATATTTTACTGTGCAAAATAAGAAGAACGAAAGTAAATTGCAAATTACATTGTTGTTTATTGGAATAATTATTAGCGCCATTTACTTTCGTACTTCTTATGTTGCACAGTAAAATATTCGTTGTCGAAGTAATCCAAAACAGGCGTATGTTCGTGGAATGGCCCATACTTAAATATCTTAGTCAAGATACTTTCGTTAATAAAATTCACATTTTTATCATTTAATCACATAGAGTGTTCTTATTTTAAATGACATACTCGATATTCTATTCTTTATAATGGAAGATATTTAAAATCTCTTCAATTCCATGTAAACATTCTCAATTCACATGTTATACTACTCTAAATATAAATTCCCATGTTATTCTGTAAATATCCATTTTTACATATTTTTGTACAATAGGCTCGTTTTCGCCATGTTAGCCATTGCATTTAATTGTTTGTAATTGCGATTCAAAGATTCAAACAAAAAGTGGTGTTCTTAAATTTACTTAATAACCGTTGGTCTAAGATATGGAAAATACTTATACGGAATGAAATATAATTTAAATTTCCTCCTGAATACGGCATCTAATATAGGGTGTGCAGTTTATTATAAACATATTATTCAATGTCACCTGTAGGTAGGCCAAAATCAACTAAAATAATATAACACTCTGTGTGATTACATGATATCAATGAAAATTTTATTAATGACAGTATCTTGTCTAAGTATATTGCCGGTGTTGGTGATGTGTTGTACATAACCACGACATAGGTACTTAATTCTAATTTTTAAAGCTTACAAATTAGGAAATCTTTAAATATTTAAAAAATAAAGGGAGTTCGATATAGGAAACCCTAATAAGAATTACGCGATAGACTAGTAAGATACAGGGTGTTCCATTTAAAATAAGTAAGTTATTACGGCTTGAATTTGTTAATAGAACAATCTAATATTTTGACCATCCTGCAAAAAGATAAGTATAGAAAACCCTAATACAAATTGAAAGCTAAGTAAATTTTCTACGCGATAAACTAGTAAGATACAGGGTCTTCTATTTAAAATAAGTAAGTTATTACAGCTTGAATTTGTTAATAGAACAATCTCATATTTTGACCACCTTGTAAGAAACTTTGTTGCAGTAAGCATCAGTTTAAGTATGCTAAATAGTCTATTATTATGATCCAAGAAAGAATTTGTTAATGATTCTTAGATTCGTAGATATTTATTTTTTTCTAAAACCTTACATTTTTATAAAAATCCTAATAAATCAAAACACCCTGTATTTAGGTATAGGGAACCCTTATGAAAGTATAGCTTATTTTTTAAGGTCAATTGAATAATGTCATCAGATATAGGGCATTCCAAAAGAAAAAAATATAACTTTGATATACCACTCTTTTTTTGGAGCACCTTGTATAATTCACATTATTTTTAGATTGTAGTATTAATAGCTCTGTATATTTCTGTGAAGAAATTTTTTTAAAATATCAAGTGGTTTTCCGTACAGACAGCGAGGCGAATAATATGAACCACCCTGTATATTAGGTCTCTATACCTAGCAAAAACAGAGTTATAGCTTATGAAAATAAGTTCATATTCGAAAAATTCCAAATACAATAATTCAATGTGAAATATCCAAATAATGAAGAATTCTTGGGGAAAACACATTACAGCTTTTTTAAAATGTTTAAAAAAAGCTTTATTTTTGTTTTTGTAAAAAAAATTTCTAGCATCAAATGTAAGCAAGTTACGCTCAAAATAAAGTTGTTGGCAAAGTTGTTTTGGCAAAGAAAATCAGGAAGCTCACCCCCCAATTAGCAACTTAAATGAAATTAATCGTTACGGCTTCACAAGTTACTTTACTTATATTGTGTTTATATGATCTGTAAGTTTCATCGATTCAAAGTGCTTAGTTTTGGAAAAATTTGGTTTTAAAGTCAAATTTTAAAAAATTTTAATTTTGAAAAAAATGCCTTTTTTAAAAATAACTTAAAAATTATTAGAGATACTAAAAATCTTAAACAATAAAAAAGTGAACATTGCTTTTCTGAATATATTGTATTTTTTTGCATACACTCGTGATAAGTGACTCGTTCAAGCCCTTTTAACTACAGCTCTTTCAAAAATATGGAGTTTGAACCGATGAAACTTACAGATCATATGACCAATACATATCCGAGTAAAAAACTTGTGAAGTGGTAACAATTCGGTTCATTTGAAATGCTAATTAGGGGGTGATTTTCCCGATTTCTTGCCAAAAAAAGGGACTAACTTTATTTTGAGCGTAACTTGTTTACTTTTGATGCAAAATTTTTTTTGAAAAACAAAAATAAGCATTTCTTAAACACTTTAACAAAGTTAAAATGAGTTTTCCCCAAAAAAAGTGCTTCGTTTTTTGGTTATGGCTCGTTAAAATATTCGATTTGGAATTTGACGAATATTAACCTATTTTTCATTAGCTATAACTCTGCTTCTACTAGGTATAGTGACCTATTATATACACCATGTTTTTTACACCAAATACTTACCTTTTGAGTTATTTGCGAAAAACCGTCTGAAAACGTGGTTATTTTTTAGAAAAATTAACATATTCACTCGCAAATAACTCGAAAAGTATTAACTTGGTGAAAAAACTTTATAGAACAAAAGTTGCTTAGAATCCATAATTTTATCCATTTACGGATTTATTTCAAACATATATTTTTCACCCCCGAAAGGGGGTGAAATTCACACCTAGGGCAAGAGCACACAACGGCACAATATCACTTTTTTTCTTTGACTTGTTAGCTATGCGTATGCTAAATTTCATGTCAATCCAAGCGACTCTTTAAAATTTAGAGGTTTTGCAATATTTTACCTTTAAAGAACGTACTAAATCCAATAAGATGTGAATTGGAGCTGGATCTGGATAGTCAGATAATAGAACAAGTGAGTTCAATATCGAGGCATCACATTAAACTGGAAGCTCGAAACAGAAGCGAAGAGAGCTAACAGAGCCGCAGGTTGTCTGAATGAAACACTATGCAGAAATAAAAATATCGGACATGAATTGCAAGGCAGAATGTACAAGATAGTCATCAAGACACAGAGAGGACAAAAAAATTGCTAGAAACGGGGTTGATGAAAACCATTCGAAAAATCGATGGTAAGACACTATGGAACAGAGCTAGAAGGACAGATATGCGACAGAGATGCAAGGTGGAGAACATTAATAACTGGGTAAGAAACAGAAGAGTAGAATGGAATGACCACATAAGCCGAATGACAACAAATAGAGTAGTAAGGACAGAGAGAGACGGTTCCCCAGTAGAAAGACGATCAGTGGGAAGACCAAAAAACGATGGAATGACAACTTACTGGAGGCACATTGAAAAACAGGCAGGGTCATGTCTATGCAAAAAGAAGAAGGCTTTTCAATAAATATGCTAAAGCCGGACGGTGAAAAATTATATGCCGAATAATGCTCCAAATAATTTGTCTTTTCGGAAATTATCTCTTGTTTGTATTTTTTATTTGACCTTTTTTAAATTATATATTTTAACAAATATATTAATAATGTTTAGAAATATAAGAAGATAATGAATGATTTAGCGACTTTTAAAAACTTAAATGTGTTTATTTGTTTATTTAAAAAATATAAAAATAATAATATTTTGCCAAAACACTTACCAGGATACTTCTCCTTGTGTTCGGTGGCGACGATGCGAGCCTTCTCAAAATATTTGTTCTTCTCATCCGTAGTCAGACCCTTCCAATTGCTTCCCAACTTCTTGCTGATAATCTTGTTGGAATCCGCTGGATATTTGTGGGAGAATAACTTCCGATTGTCTGTCGCGTATATCATAAAAGCGTTCGGTGGCCGCGGGATTTTAGGCACGAGGCACATCGTCTGGTTATACGGAATGTCCACATTTTCTACAAAGAGACGAATTAATTAGGACGATATAAGTCTTTGAACACGCGTAAAATCTGTAAAAAATCATGATATGAGAAAACTGAAATGTAGCGAAATAAAAGAAATAGTCAGCAAAACATTAAATACAAAACTCAAAGTAATCGAGAATACAACGGAAAGCACAGAAGAGAAGATAGAATCCGTTAATAAAACGATAGACGACATTAAAGACAGTTTTATGAAGAACGAGGAAGGTAAGAATAAGACATAGATGACGACAGAGATTCTTCAGCTGATGGAAGAAAGAAGATAAACAGAAAGAACTGGGGGAAAAGTGTCAAGATATCCAAATTATTTAAAGTAAATATGACGACTTCAACATGGATATGAAGCTAAAAGAAATTACAGGCAAATGTAAAAACAGAAGGGTAAGTAACTTGGTAATGGCAATGGAGAAGTAATCGTGGACAAAGAGAATATTGATAATATCGGGAAAAATTGCATACAAAATATATTTTTTGATGAAAGGACAACCAGTCTCCAATACCTATGGAAACACGTCTACCTATAATAGTGGCAGAAATAAGAGCAGTCATATCACTAAAATAAGTGAGAACGCCAGGACCAGACGAAGTACAGTCTGAATTTCCTAAATATTTTGATGATGAATCTATAAAAATACTATGTAAAATTTTCAATAATGTCTATGACATAGGCGATATTACAAAAGATTGGCTAGTTTCAGAATTTATTACGTTACCAAAGAAACAGGGAGTGAAAAACCACGGAGAATAGGCTAATAAGTCTAATAAGACATGCATTAAATATACGAGTTATGCGAAGAGAGAATACAAGACACACAGTTTGGATTCATGAACTACCAAAAATACAGTTCAACACCGAAAAATGATGGTTTTTCAAACAAAAGCCCAAATGATGATAAAGACCGGCGTGTAATACAAAATTTATACTGGAACTAATCAGCCACGATAAGAACAAATCTTGGAAATGAACCGAAGGAAGCGATTCAGATTCTGCGAGGCGTTAGACAAGGATGTATACTGTCACCTATATTTTAACCTACATTCACAGGATATATTTAGTGAAGTCTTGAAAAATTGCGAACATGGAATACTCCTAAATAGAGAACACCTAAACAGCATCCGCTATGCTGATGACACACACCGTTATTTTTGCAAAGAGTTTAAACAGTTTACAGCAACTAATAAACAAAGTAAATGAAGTCATTGAAAGATTCTAACTACAAATAACATATCAAAAACTAAATTTATGGTCATCAGCAAAAATAAAACTAGAGACGTCCAACTGTTTATCAAGAATACACCAGTGTACCGAGTAAAACAGTTTACCTATCTTGGAACAATAGTAAACGGACAATGGGATCACTCACAAGAAGTAAAATGTAAAATAGAGAAGGCTAGGAGTACATTCAACCCCATGGCCAAACTCTTTAAAAGCCACAACTTTAGTCTGAACATAAAAGTAAGGCACCTACGATTTTATATCTTCTAAATATTATACAACGAAGTTGAATCCTGGACACTCACTATAGCGATGGAGAAACAACTTAAAGCCTTCGAGATGTGGCTATACAGGCGCATCCTAAGGATGTCATGGACGGACAAGATAACCAAGAAGACCGTACTACGAAGAATGTGGAAAGAAATAGAAGTGATGTATCCGATTAAAAGAAGAAAGTTAGAAATAATACCTACTTCAAGGCAAAGTATTCGTAAAGCGAGGAATTGGGAGAAGAAGAATATCATCGTTAAAAAATCTTCACAACAACAACTAATCTATTTAAAGCATCAGTTAATAAAATAACTATAGCCAGAATGATCGCCAATACTCGAAAGGAATAGGCACCAAAGAAGTCTTTCAAACAACAGAAACATTTGTAATCTTCGAGGATATCTATAAAGCAAGCACTTGGATTTCGTTAAGTCCTAGGTTTTCACCCATCGTGACCGGAAGTATAGCCGGAAATAGATCTTTGAATTTTTCGGGTAACTTTGGATGCGTTCGGACGACCACAGCGGTTGGACAGCTGAGCCAGTAGCGTTTAGACGACACCGCTGGAAGTCAGCCGCTGAGAGATTTACTAAGCTTTCCCTATCAGCGCTGGATACAACCACTTCAGCCGATTTCTGCTGACAGTCAGCCGCTGTGGTCGTCCGAACGCAACCTTTGTGTCGATTGATATACGATTTGGCTAATTTTGAGTAAATGTTGCCCAACTTCCAGTCATAACTTTTTAACCGGAAATGATACCAAAACCGGAGCTAAATATTCGAGCTCGACTTCATTTGTCGAGCATTTCAATTTCTTCATTTCTGTATCTATCTATTTTCATATTTTCAGCAATTCTTCTGGAATAGTTATTTTATTTCATTAGCTATTATTTTTGTTTCTTGGTTTTCTGTGATGTCCATGCTTCACTCGCATATACAGTAGATGATAAAAGTTTAAATGTTCTATTATTTTCACTCATTTGGAAAAATGTGAAAACCTTGAATTATCCATGTCTGTCTGTCCGCCTGTAAATACAACTCCTTCGTCATTAGACAAAATCGGATAACACAAGAGATGTCGAATGAAAGCCTACAACACAAGGTTGGTATTAAAGGTGAAAAATTTGACCTCGTACTTCCGGTTTTATAGTAGTACAAGCGATATATTACTCGGCGCGCTTTAGTAAGACTAAAACAAATATATACTTCCTGTTCCATGTCTGTCTGTCCGCGAATATAACTCATCCGTTTTTAAAACAGTAGATAGAATAGTACATTCATTCAAGTAATTCCCCTCGCAATTCTAAAGGCCTTCATGGATTTGTTTGAAATTTTGAGAGTAGCTCAAAAATGATGCAAATAACAAACCTGCCTTAATGCCAATGTATGCTTCCATCCCGGGGGTGAATGCCACCCTTTCTCGGGGGTGGAAATTTAAAATTTCAAAATGACACCGGGAATCGGTATAGAATTGAATTTTATGAATAAAATATAGAATATTTTTTTTTACTTTACTTAATAATTTCTGAGTTATTCGCGATTGAAGATTCCAAAAAAAACACGTTTTATCATCCTTATTAAAATTTAAACTTATAAAAAACAACGAAAATAGTCAGTTTTAATTAAATTTTTTAGATAATATTAAGCAACTTATAAGTCATTGAGAACGAATTTATTGTTTTTCGTAAATGTATGCAAAGATTTGAGCTCAAATAACGGAAAAAATATTAATTTTTCATAGGAAATGTTACTATACATTTTTAAAGTACTTTTTTATACCTTCAAAATAAGCTTTGATAAAAGTCTCTAGCATGAAAATTAAGCAAGTCGTGATGAAAATTAGTCAAATATCTCGAATTTATGAAAGAAAAAATGACGGTAAAATGTATGGCATGTGCGTCAAAATTAATATTAATCGTTTCCGTAGCCCATGTAAAATTAACTTTATTTATGTTTCGACAACACGTTTCAAAAGTTGCAATTATTTAGAACAATTACATTTTTAAAAAACTTGTTTTTATATACATTGCTGTATTTTTATATAAAATACAACTAGGTACATTGTTTTTTTTTCGATTTTTCAAAAAATACGTTATTTTTTTAAAATATCTCAAAAACCATTGGATTTATGAAAAAGTATTATGACCAAAAATTTAGCCTTTTTACTGAAAATTTTCCTTTTTTATACCTCACGTAGCATATAAATTAAGCGAGATATAAGCGTTTCAATTATTGATTTCAATGCAAAGGAAGCCGCTTTTTAGCCATTTAACATTAAAATTGGTCGATTGTAGGGATCTACGAAAAAAGGTCGCCAACAATTGGTCGAGCGAAAAAATGTCGCGCACATTTGAGCGCGTATCAAAAGGTCGCCGGCGAAAAAACAGCGCCGACGAAATAAGGTCGCGTGCAATTGATCGCGCGAAAAAAGATCGCGTCAGAAAATATGTTTTCATTTGCATACTTTAACTTTCCTTCACACTTAATCCAGGCTTAGGTCAGATTTAGATGATGCAATAGAACTAAAGGCTTGCTGTTAAATAATGACCCAAACAGTTAAATATTTTCTTATTAGTCATTTTAACCTATTGGTAAAAAATATTTCGTCAACCCAATATTGACTTCTAAATGACTTTAGTTTTATTTTCCACTTTAAATAATAGGAAAATAATTGGAAGTAAATAATCCTATTTGAAATTGATCATGTAAAATGTTCGACCAATTTAATGGTCGAATTAAGGTAATTTTAACTGTAAATGTTGTAGGGAAAGTACCTAGAGGTATTATTTCACGACTTGGCAGTGTCGCAAAATTTACCCTTGGTTATTTAAGAGTAAGTTTTAATATAAGCTTAATATATTTTACAGGGTATATACTACATATAGATAGGGTAGGTTAAGGGCTACCATCTTTATTAAAATAAAATTTCCCAAATAAAATAATGATATTGTGGTTAAAAATTATATAACAGGCACAATTTCATTAATACATTGTCACTGGTGAGTACTTATTGAAGATATCATAGTTAAAGAATACATTTATATTAATAACAGATTTGCATACTTTAACTTTCCTTCACACTTTATCCAGGCTTAGGACTGGCAGTTAGTAACTGGCGTGTTTAAAAGTTTTTTTAATTTTAATTTTTTTATTTTTTTCTAATTTTTATTTTTTTTTTTTTATTTTTATTTTTATTTTTTTGTGTTTTTTTTATTTTTATTTTTTTTTTTGTTTTTTTTAAATTTTTTTTTAATTGTTTTTTAGTTTTTTATACTTGCAGTTGAAAATTTTGGGCAATTCCTCTTAAATATTCTAGATTTGGCCGGTTCCCTTATTGCAAACAAATCGTTTTTATTCGCCGCGCTGTATCTTTATAAATTTTTTTTTGAGGTTGTTGGTTTCCAGCTATGTATTGCTCCACTTTTAATCGATTTAAACTCTCTTCTTTCTTTAGCCCCGTAATAAACTTCCATAGATTTGGGTGTGCTGCATTTAATATCGAGGAGAAGCTGTTGTGCCAACCTTCGACAGCATTATTAGTACGCGGTAGATCTTCCTCTATAAATTCGAAGCAATTCCAAAGATTCCTTGGAAACATTGGCGGTCTTCTTTGTTGTCGTCGATCCAATCTGCCTATCCATACATCCTCAAAGTAGTTTATTAAAGGTGTTAGTAAATTTTCATTTTGAGTGTAAAACTCGCTGTCCAGTAGCTCTCCGAATGTTGCAACAACATCTACTTCAGGTACGAAGACTAGGGCTGCCAATTGTCGCAGATGTAGAGCAAAATTCGCGTCTTCTGTATAAACTTGTTGCAGTCCTGTACCTTGCATGTTTCTCCACAAACATTGTGTGAAATGAAAGAAACATCCACGGATTCTGACTTCAGGAAACTCTTGTTGTAAAGCATTAATTGCTGCTTTTTCATAATCCACCATTATTGTTGTAGGACGTAAACCTGGTCGTAACGTTTTTAATTCATGGAAGAGTCGAGTATATGTTGCCTGAGTTTTATTAGGAAGTAGAGCAAAAACAGTTGGAATAACGTTGCTATACTGTACGCCATGTATTGTATACAGCTGACCAAACAATAGAGGCGTACATGTGAATGTTCCATCGGCATACCAGTGTTCACAGCTCGCCATCAAAGTTAAATTTCTTTCAGTGGAAAATATTAAAATTCTCTGTTCGTTTGGACCACTGTCAAATAAAAGAAACGGTTCGCCGTTATTGTTTCTGGTGTGTTCTTCCGGAATAATAAGCTCTGTTAAGCTTCTTGGATTTGCCGGAATAGCTTCCACTCTTTGGCGTGTGTTCTGAATAGTTCGCTTTAGGGATGAAATAGAAGGTAGCTGCCCAGTTGCACCCACAGACACTTCTTGTGAAACGGTAGCTATGATTCCTTGTGTTGTTAGTTCAACTTGATGAGCCAGTTCTTTTATTCTGTTACAAGCCTTTTTTGCTTCTAATATTGACGCATCGGCAACGTGGTTTTGACTTGTACTTTTCACTACTTCATCTCCCACTGTGTGAACTCTCCCGGTACATTTATGCTTATTGTACTGAGCGCACTTCCAAATTGTCTTTTGATCAATCGTTTTTTCCTTTCTATGGATATATCCATTATACACCAACATATTGGCACCTTTTTGACTCTTTACGTAAGTTAAGACCATCTTGACAAATCGACAAGCTAATGAATAATGAGATATACGATATTTTTCCCATCTTCTTATACATCCAAAATACATTAAAAAGTAATAAAAGTACGGTTCACGAATATGGAATAATAATTACCACATTAGTGAATAACGCACAATTAGACAAAGAACTTTTGTACAATATTTATTTTAGCATTTCCAATAATGTCTTATCGTAATGACTTCATGGAATTCCTAATAAATACCTACACAATAAGGTGCCCTTATCTAAACTACTTATTCTTCACTAATCTGCATAACGACTTTCTACTAAGAACCAATTATGCTAATTACCGGTCTCTGAAAATACCAAAAATAGGTAAACTGGTACCTGGTATTCGTTTGTATGTAATATATACTGTAAATAGAACTATTATTACTGTACATTTTTAACGATATCCGATTAGGAAGAGCAAACACTTTTAAACACGCCAGTTTTTTGCTGACAGTCCTAAGCCTGTAAAAAGTGTGAAGGAAAGTACCTTTCTGAATTTAGATCCATATATTAAAATTATTCACGTAGAACAAAAAAAATACTTTCTTCATGTTAAAAATTGTTCAATTTTCAAGTATATTCACTTGAATAACCTGAAAATACCATATGAAATAATTTCCCATTCTCCTATATTTCCCATCTTCCTACACATCCAAAATACATTAAAAAGTATTTAGATATACGTTATTTTTCCCATCTTCTTATACATCCAAAATACATTAAAAAGTAATTAGATGGAATTCCAAGACTAATCGGCTCATAATGCATAAAGTTAAAGTATGCAAATAGAATTTCTTTAGAACCTTTTTGAAAACCAATTGAATGGTTTTAATAATGTAAAACATGACGCGATCTTTTTTCGCGCGATCAATTGCACGCGACCTTATTTCGTCGGCGCTGTTTTTTCGCCGGCGACCTTTTGATACGCGCTCAAATGTGCGCGACATTTTTTCGCTCGACCAATTGTTGGCGACCTTTTTTCGCGACACCCGATTGTAGTACCTCAACGTGTAAGCACCGACGACGATCGCTGCTGTGTTTATTAATATCGGTGAAATACGAGTTTACCAGTGTGAGTGATAACAATAATTATAACGTACGTATTTCAACATTTTAAATTAGATTTGTTTAGTTTATTCGGAACTATAATTAGATCCAGTTTTTTGCTTTTTACATTAATTAGAAACATCAATAATCGGTCTGGATCCCGCGTATGAAAAAAGTTAGCAAGCTGAAAATTTGTTAATAGCTTAAGGGTGTCTAGTCGAACAAACTTTGATATATGGGAACACTGGAACAGGGGAAGTTTTAATTGTGGAACAGGTTAAAAATTTGGAACGGCCAGACCACGAAAATGTCACATGTATTTTGTCTGACAGAACAGACTTAAACTCTCCGAACAGAGATTAAACTCTCATGCAAAAATCAGACTGCTATTTATCACCAAATGGGCATTATAATGAGTGGAACACGTAGAACATGTCAAATGACAGGAATTATGACAGGTGATAAATAGCAGTCTGATTTTTGTATGAGAGTTTAATGAAAGGGTAACAAATCAATTGGAAGTTCTGTCGGAAAAAATACATGTGACGTTTTTGTGGTCTGACGGTTCCAAATTTTTAACCTGTTCCACAATAATTAAAACTTCCCCTGTTCCAGTGTTCCCATATATCAAAGTTTGTCCGACTAGACACCCTTAAGCAATTAACAAATTTTCAACTTGCTATTAATCAACTTTTTTTCATACCCGGATCCAGACCTATAATATTAATGGACTAGCCTAAACATTGAAAAGTGATCTAGCCGGCTACCTGAGGTGCCGGAAAAATGTTTAAATATCATCAATATTCTAAATAAATAAATAATTATTATATTTCATAATATTGTTTCTGCTTCTGACTACATGGACAGCAACGTACAAAACAGTTCAGCTTCAAAGATGTCTCAAACTACAGATAATGCAACTTCTATACAAACAACTTCGTATGTATCCATAGTTAAATCCATAGTTAAACCTTCGTTTCCAAAGCGCAACAAAACGGTAGTATCAAGGCCGCGTCCCACCATCAAATAATTTTATCAAACTGGTTTGAGCAAACTGAAAGTGACAGTTAGTGACGTCACATCCTGAGTGTTCATTGTGGATAATAATGAAAAATTTTAATTTTAAATAAAGTACAAATAAGTTAGACAACTCATTACAAAAAATTTGATCAAACTAGACTGATAGTGAGGGCACAGATTTTTAGAATTTCAAAAAAACTGCAATTGTGACGTCACTTTGACGTACTTCCGGAGTTTGCTCAAACTGTTTGATCAAATTATTTGATGGTGAGACGCGGCCTTTACATGCTGATGAAAACCTTAAATTACATGACTATGTTAGAACTATAGGCGATATTATCGGTTCCAAACAAACTTCTTTTGCTTCTAGGATATCCCATAATAGGATATGTATTTATCTTGCCAATTCCAATCTAGTCGAACAGTTATTACCATAGCATCGCATTGAAATATTCAGATAGGGAAAATTACCCTAAATATTCGCAGACTGGTTTCCCCCACGAAAAGAATTGTCATATCAAATATTTCCCCAACCGTTCAACACGATTTAGTAGAAAGTGCAATTAAAAATCTTGGGCTTGAGTTAGCCTCCCCGATTTACTTTTTAAGAGCTCTCAGTGATGAGTACTCTCAGATCCTTAGCTTTAGACGCCAAGTATATGTTTTTTCCAATACAGATAATTTTGAATTACAAACGTCAATTGTAATACCTTTTGAAGGTATTTAAAACAATATCTTTTTATCTACAGATAAAATTGAGTTTTTTATCTGTAAACAATCAGGACACATTGCTTCTAAATGCCCTAATCCTACAACTGTTAATGTATCCCAAACTCCTAATTCAAATCCCGAATCATCCATGAACACAACCCTTTTACTAGATAACACGCAGCCGACAGACACTTTCAGCATGACCCCTATTACATATACTGCACAACAGGACACAACTACCGCCCTAAAACCAGCCCTCAAACGAGGTCGCTCAGAAATATCGACGGCCACGAATGAAAACAGTTCCCTTGATGACACTGTTAGCATGCCTCCACCCGTTTCACCTGCCAGTCACATACAGCAGGATAAAACCATTAAGCAAAAAAGAAAGAAACAAAGGACAAACCGACCAATAGAAATCGGACTAACTGAACAAACTAAAGAGGATATAAAAGAGGCCTACAAGCAAACACCAGAAGCATTCATACTTCCTCAAGATAATTTGATAGCTTTCCTTGAAAACACCTTTGGAAATAACGATCCTTACACTGTAGCATTGAAATCTGTAAGCGATATTAAATCTTTGATCTTAAATTTACAATTTCTGTACCCATCTCTCCAAGAACGGGCAATTAGATATCGTATAACACGTATAAATAAAAAAATTAAACTCCACCTGGAACCTGATGAAGCCGAAAGTGTATGTAGTATTGATATATCTCATGACATAAGCGATGAAATCCGCAACTCTGACGTATCTGAATTATCTCAACAGTCTCAAAAGTCCTTACAGTAATTAGTAATTATATTCACATTAGTTCAGTGGAATTAATTGTGACGGGTTTTTCCCGTCTTGAACCCTTACAACAATTAATCTCAGATCACGTCCCTGACTTTCTCTGCTTACAAGAGACTAACTTTAACACAACACACAATCCGTATCTTAAAAACTATTCTAGCTATCATTTTATTAGGACAACACATTTAAAGGCCAGCGGTGGATACTTCATTTTTATTTCAAATGATAGTTTTCACCAAGAATTTTTGTTAAACACAACGCTAGAAGCTGTAGCAGTAACTGCATGGTACCCGAACAAAATTGTCATATGCAATGTTTACATTCCACCTAACTAAAATCTTGCCAGTGCTGAACTTTTGAATCTCAGTAACCAACTTCCAGCTCCATTCATTCTTGTTGGAGATTTTAACGCTCATAGTATTATATGGGGATCTAAAAATACGTTTGGTAGAGGTAATATTATTAAGGATATTATCATTAACCATGATGTTAATCTTTTAAACACAGGAAGTAGCACGTATTTTCATATACAGTCTGGCTCCTTTTCTTCAATTGACCTGAGTATTAGTGATCCTAAAACAGCTCCTCTTCTTACCTGGTACACGCGATAGTCTCTATGACAGCAATCACTTTCCTATCTTCATCTATAATAATGAAGCTAAACCGTCTTATGTTAAGAGCAAATGGAATATCTTAAAAGCTAATTGGGAGCTTTTCAGCGCATCTGTGAAGGATCGAGTTAACGAAATTGTTTATCAAACAATTCTGATATGGATGTTGAAGATCTTAATACATGCATACTGCAAGCAGCAGAAGAACACATAGGAAAGTGCACCATTAATTCATCAAAAAAATCTGTATCATGGTACAGATCTTACAGCTATCTTGCAAGCTAGCAGTTAAAGCTAGCAAAAAGCCTTAAACAAATTTCGCAGAATACGATCAGAAGAGGACATAATTAATTTCAAGAGGCTAATGGCCAAATCAAAACGAGTAATAAAGAAAGGAAACGAGAATCTTTGATTAAATTTTCCAGTACTATAACCGCTGGCACATCTCACACATCTCCAACGCAAGTATGGAACAAAATAAAACAAATTAATGGACGCAACACAACGTATAAAATACCCGCTCTTATCCACGAAAATAATATTATCACAGACGACCAGAAAATCTCTGATACCTTTGCACAATATTTTTTAGACAAATACAAAAACAGAATTACCCATTTATTGACACGAGACGAACAGCACCCTCCTCAGTCCTCCTCATCTAACCCCGATCCACTTAGCCTACCGTTTACTCTGGACGAACTCTATGATGTTGTTAGCTCCCTAAAAAATTCTGCTGCCGGTCCAGATGATATTCCCCCAATATTTATTAAAAAACTACATTCGGATACATTAAGAAAATTATTAGATCTGTACAATATTTTATGGACAGATCAACTGTTTCCCAGGCTATGGAGGAAATCTATTATGATACCAATTAAAAAGAATGACTGCCCCTCAGCATTACCCAGTTCATTTCGATCCATTTCTTTAACTTGCTCGTTATGTAAAGTCTTAGAAAAAATGATAAATAATCGTCTAAACTGGTACTGAGAACGACATAAGTTACTTAATCCATTTCAGTCAGGATTTAGATCAAATAGATGCACTATGGACAATTTGGTTTCACTTCAGTCTGAAATTGCGTACGCCATGCAAAAAAAGAATGAGGTAATAGCCGTTGCTCTAGACATAGAGAGTGCTTTCGAAACCATTGCAAAATCAATCATTCTTGCAAAACTTATGCCTGGTTGCACCAACAGATCTTAAGTTCCAGATTAGCTAAGCTCTACTTATAAATAGGGCCTCCTTGAGTATCACTTACGTTGCACCATAATTTTAGATTCTTACATTATTATCAATTATATCTATTATTATATTATGGTATTCTTATTGTAATATATTATAATTATATTATATTAATTCTTATGATATTCTCGACTTAAGCTTAAGATCTGTTGGTGCAACCGGGCATAAGTGACCTAAAATTAGAAGGTAATAAATATAACAACCTTTATTAATCACTTTTTAACGGATAGAACGTTTCAAGTGTCCATAAATGGTAAAGTGTATGCACGACAAGCTGTAGAGGATGGACTTCCTCAAGATTGTATACTTAGCACCACACTATTCTTAATCTGTATTAATGACATGTGCTCTATGACAAAAGCACCAGTTCAACACGCTATTTACGCTGATGATATCATTCTATTTTGTCAAGGTAGGACCACATCCAGTACATGTGCGTTACTCCAAAACACCCTAGAGTATATAACCAATTGGTCAGAAAGTACAGGATTCAAATTTTCACCACCTACATCTGTAGTAATCCAATTTAGTAAAAAATACAGGTCTCCCAACCTAATTTACAACTACATGGAACTTCGCTTCGTGTAGTAGATAACCATAAAATCTTAGGTATGCAGTTTGATAAAAGACTGTCTCGGAGAAATCATATAAAAACCACTAAAGCTAATTGTTTAAAAAGAATAAACATCTTTAAATCCCTTGCTCACTATCACTGGGGATCTGAAGAGAAATTATTACTCAGAATTTACCAAGCTCTAATTAGGTCCAAACTTGATTACGGTAGCATACTCTATATGTCTGCATGCCCTCCCTGGGATTGTATTTCTACCTCGACGACGGTGGGACGGTGGGCCGAGTAACCGGTCGTGGTCCCTAAAATTGTGAGGGGAGCACGTCCGGTGAAACCAAGAACCGTCCCAGCGTCCAGCGACTGTGCACCGGGTGAGCGCCGGACACCGCCGCTGGATGCTAAAAGGCGTCGCAACTGAGGCGAGCAGTTGCGACGCAAGCTGCGAGCAAGTAATCTAGCCTTAGCGCGGTAAGGGCGCACTGCCGCGCCAGACACGGAGCACGTCCCGACTCGTGGGACTTACATGGACTCTACAAAAACAAAAAAAGGAACAGAAAAACATGAAGACGACTACAGGCAAGGGAATAAGGAGGATGAAAAAACTAAGAAAAATGAGAATGGGGAAGAACGGCCGCAAGACGGCAGACTAGAAGAGGAAGAACAAAGAAGATTCGAAGAAGAAATGTTGGATTGGCACAGTAGGCAGCCAAAGATGAACAGGTCGGGTACTCAAAAACACTCGACACTGGTAGGGGATGATGTGTTAAAAGAAATTAACAGAGCAGAAGATGATAAAGAAGAAGGAGATACAGGGGAAGAAGATCCATTGGTGGAAAGAGTAGAAGTGGAGGAGATAGAAGCTGAAGGGGAAAAAAAAGACAAAGAAATACACAGTGGCAAGACATAGAAGAGAGCATTTTGTCAGCTCTTCTGTTTGATGAGGAGAACAGAGAAGAAATGAAACAAAATAAAAAAAGGAAAGGGGATAGCCTCGAAATAAACGAAAAATTTAAGAAAAGAAGAAATTTAAGAGAAGAAAGCGTAAAATATTCCGAGGAAACGGAAATGAGTGGATTCAAAGGAACCTAAAGGAGGTACTACACATACTAAATGCCAAAGGATCCATAGAGGGAGAACAAGAGGCCAAAGCGAGAAAGCTAATAGGTGAAATAACCGCCATACAAAACAAAACTAGCCAAAACCAAAACCAAACGACACAAGGTGAGGAGGAAGACATTAAATGCGAACAATGTAAACTTAAAATAGAACAGGAAAGGCAGAAAAAAGAAACCGAAAAAATAATAAGAGTCTTAAACAAAGGGGGGGATATTAATTACTTTAGTCAAATATACAGGGTGTTTCATTGGGAAAGTAACATACGTTAACTGTAGAAAGAGGACACTTAGGCGATCTCAAAAATACCATACTTAATGGATCTTACTCCATTAATAACAAAGATACTGGGTGTTTTATGTATTCTGCCATTTTCTTAATTGGTTCATAACTTTTTAATCACACTGTATATTTATTTTATATTTGGCACGCAAATATCATTTAAGGTTTGTAATAAATTAATTTATTTAGGTCCGGTTTCACCAACAACAAATAAATCAATGAATAGCTATTAGTCGAATAACATTTATTAGACGTTTAAATTTATATTTTGTTTCAATATAATTTTGGTAATTTAAAGTTAAACTCGCGAATTTACTTTCTTCTAAATATTTACAGCCAGATTAACTTGCCAATTTACTTGAAGAGTAAGTATTTTTTTGATAAATTAATACAATAAGTCTTATTTGACGTAAGTATAATGGAGAAATGTCAGTTTAATGGTCGAATGACTTATTCAATCATAGAATAAAGTACTATTTGTCGTTGGTGAAACCGGCCCTTACAATTGTAAAAAATCCAGATTCGGATTAAAAAATATTGGAAAAATTTTCCGACCCCAAAACAACACCCTGTACATTACATTTTTTTAAAATGGATTTCTCAGTTGAAAAGAGGATGAAAAACCAAATTCAATGGTATAATTTGAATTTTCGACAAAATGATTTTTCTGGTGAAATTTTGAATTTGAATTCGGAAATTACGTGAATTGCGAGAGTTCTGAGTAGAAAAAAATTGAAATACAGCTTACAACATGTCAACCGCACTGTATATTGATTTTATATTTAACACGCGAATATTGTTTTAGGTGTCCAATCAATTAATTTATTTACAATTATAAAAAATCCAGGTCCGGTTTAAAAAATATTGTGTAAATATTCCGACCCAAAAAAACACCTTGTATATTAATTTTCTTTAAAATGGATTTCGCATTTGAAAAGAGGATGAAAAACAAAATTAGTGGTATACTTTGAATTTTCGACAAAATGATTTTTCTGGTAAAAATTTTGAATTTGAATTCTGAAATTATGTCAATTGCGAGAGCTCTTGTAGAAAAAAATAAAATGCGACTTAATTTTAATTATTTAATCTAAATTGGTAAAATGTTAATATTTTAGTATTTTTTTATTATGTGTGAAAAATAGTTTTTGGCGAATATTCATCTTTAAATAATGAATAAATAATAAAAGGTCAATAAAGAATACATCACTTTAATCAACAAAATAGCTAAAAATTATAACAAAACAGCGAAAAATTGCAGCATAATCACTATTCAAAACTAAAGTACTGTGTACTGTGTGTGTTGAGTAAGTGTCTTGTTACATTGCGAAGTCGACGTCATTGTCTTTGCAAAGAGACGCTACTTGTATCCGAACGTCTGCAGTCCCTCCGGTGAGTACCGATCCCACAAGGGCAGAAACTGTTTTCATTTATTAATTTATAATAAACGAAAAATTTCTGACCATGGTGAGATTCGAACTCAGGACCAGTCGGACCTTTCGATCCAAAGGTAGGCGCTCTTACCACTGAGCCACAGAGGGGGTCATCAAAAATTATTGTTATGTGTGCAAATGTTAATATTTTACCAATTTAGATTAAATAATGGTATTAATTAAAATTAAGTCATATTTTAATTTATTTTACTTTGAGCTTCGCAATTCACATAATTTCAGAATTCAAATTCAAATTTTTACCAGAAAAATAATTTTGCCGAAAATTCAAAGTATACCACTAATTTTGTTTTTCATCCTGTTTTCAAATGCAAAATCCATTTTAAAAAAATTTAATATACAAGGTGTTTTTTTGGGTTTCAACATTTATACAATATTTTTTAATCCGGACCTGGATTTCTTATAATTGTGATTAAATTAATTGACTGTACACCTAAAATAATATTAGCGTGTTAAATATAAAATCAATATACAGTGTGGTTGACAAGTTGTAAGCTGTATTTCAATTTTTTTCTACTTAGAGCTCTCGCAATTCACTTAATTTCAGAATTCAAATTCCAAATTTCACCAGAAAAATCATTTTGCCGAAAATTCAAAGTATACCACTGAATTTAGTTTTTTATCCTCTTTTCAACTGAAAAATCCATTTTAAAAAAATTTAATGTATAAAGTACAGTACAGTACATAATGTATAATCATACAGGGTGTTGTTGGGGTCGGAACATTTTTCCAATATTTTTTAAGCCGGACCTGGATTTTTTACAATTGTAAATAAATTAATTTATTGTACGCCTTAAATGATATTTGCGTGCCAAATATAAAATGAATATACCGTGTGGTCAAAAAGTTATGAACCAATTTAGAAAATGGCAAAATAGATAAAACACCCAGTATCTTTGTTATTAATGGAGTAAGACCCATTAAGTATGGTATTTTTGAGACCGCCTAAGTATTCTCTTTCTACAGTTAACGTATGTTACTTTACCAATGAAACACCCTGTATAAAAAGAAATGGGAAGGAAAAGTTTACGAAAAAACGAAATGGGAACAGGGGGTCTACAAGAGACAATAGAAAAGAAGGAATACCTGATAGTAACGAGGAACAATATAAAAGAGGGAGGGGTAGAAAGTGTTATACGCACAATTAGGGAAGAAGTCTATGAAATTATTGAGGGTTGCAATGAGGGAAATGTAGAATATATAGAAAATGTGAAGAAAATCTCCATGGCCAGTCAAAGAAGGCAATGGTATACGTATGTAATAAAAATTAAAAAGCAAGGGATGTATGAAATGGCCGAGAGAGCCTTGAAGCAAATCAAAGAGAGGGAGGAGCTGCCGGAAACCATCCGCGTAGTAGTAAATAACGAAGTAAATAAAGAAGAGGTGCGGAAGGCCCTAGAATTTGTGGGTCGGGGAGAGAACATAACGTGGGAAATCGTAATAAGAGGGAAGGAAATGGATAAAGGGGCTAGACACGAACAAGAGGAAGCCCTCCTAATCAAAACGGGAGGGAAGTCATACACTGATGTCCTGAAAGAAATGAATCAGAAGATAGACATCGGAAAAGTAGGAGTCAAAGTAGACAGGATGAAGAAAACAGAAGGGGGGGACATCCTGGTTAAACTAAAGGGGAAGGGAGCCACAGAAAAGTTAAGGAAGGAAATGGACATGAGGATGTCCGGGATCAATATGGCAATAAGAAAGAAGGAAACTCACTTCACGATAACTGGACTGGATCCCGGTGTCACGGAGAAAATATTACACAACGCCATAAAGGCTTATACAGGGATATCTAAAGATGAGATCGACATAAAAATGCTTAGGACGAACAGACACGGGGAGCAGGTTGCAACCAGAGTCGTGCGCCCTACAAAAGCGGAAGAATTACGTAAATATGATACGATAGCGATAGGCTGGGTGGCGTGTCCCATAAGGGAAAGGTATACCCCTACAAGGTGTTACAAGTGTCTCCACTATGGACACAACACCTACGAGTGCAAGAGGGAAAGCAGGGTAGCGTGCTGCTACAACTGCTTCAATACGGGACACACAGCGGCGCAGTGTAGCAGCGCCTCATACTGTCTAACTTGTAAAGAGGAGGGACACAGAATGGACCGTATGCAATGCCCAGCCTACAGAGCGTGGGTGTACGGCAGGGGAGGAGAAAGGGAACCCCAAAGGGGTGCGTAAAAAGAAAAAAAAGTGAAAAGGTGAGAGGTGGTTTCCTGGAGAACGGGAGTGGGCCCATATACAGCCCACCAGCGAAACAGGAAGCCACCTCTCACAGGGTTTTACGAGAGATATGTTATATTACGAATCAAGCACCTAATTATTTTATTTATACAAATTTTATTTATATATTTTATTTATTTATTTTATTTATTCTATTTCATTTATTATATTTATTTATTTATATATTTTACTTATTGAATAATTTTATTTACACAATTTTTATCTATTTTATCTATTTATTTATTTTATTTATACCTACTTACTTACTTATTTTAGTTTGTAGGAATTTGAATCTATCGAAAAGACGCGAATCCCTTGCAGATACTACCTCAGGGAACTGAACCAAAGTGAACCTCAAGGATCAACCTGGTATACGGATATTGCAGGTGAACGTGGGCAGAGCGCGCCGAGCGCACGATCTTGTCCACGCAAAAGCCTGCAAGCTAGATACAGACCTGCTCATCGTCCCTGAGCCAAACAAAAAGATCACGTCAGGCGATGGTTGGGTTCAAGATAATGGAAAGAACGTGGCAGTGCTCATTAGAAACAGGGATGTGGGAGTGCAGAGCATTGTCAGGGGAGGAAATCATATCCTCATTAAGCTGAGGGGTTTCAGCCTACTGGCATGCTATATATCTCCGAACATCCCTATGATGAGATACGAGACCATCGTTGATGAAATAATGAGCGCCGCCATAAACGAAAAAGAAATACTGATCGCCGGGGACATCAACGCGAAATCTAGATTATGGGGTTCCCCTATAAATGACAGAAAGGGGGAACTCTGGAACGAATGGATAGCCCAGGCTGGCCTCCAAGTATTAAATAACGACAAGCCAACCTTCGTAAGGGGGGCCAGCCAAACACATATTGATATCACATTCGCGAGTGAAGGGCTATCCAGAAAAGTACATGGATGGGATGTCCTTGACGATCAGTTGTTCACCTACCACCGTTACATAAAGTTCGAAATAGAGACAAAAGGGGGGTAAGACGGCCGATAGGTCATACGGAAACTTACTTCAACAAAAATAAGTATAGTCTGTTCGCTAAACTCAGACGCAACTTTCTAGATATTTTAGTCGGTAATTTTGCCAATTTTAGTAAAATTTGCAAAAAATAATTACTAAATAGTTAATAATCACTAAATAGTTAGTAATTTTGCAAATTTTTGCAAAATTGGCAAAAAACAAAAAAATTATCGACTAAAATATCTAGCCAGTTGCGTCTGAGTTTAGCGAACCGACTATACCTATCGGAGGTCAGAAAGATAAACGAAGAAGAGATTTCTGACCTTGGCCAACTGAGAAGAGCTCTAGAAAAAGCAACAAAGTTGGCTACCGTGAAGAGGAAGAACAATAAAAATCCCCCTATTGGTGGACGGATGAGATAGAAAGTCTACGGGAAAGATGCCTCCGAGCTCGAAGGAATTACACAAGAAGCCAGGGCAACCTCGAGCTCAAAGAAATATACAAAGAAATCAAGAGAACGCTAAATAAAAAATAGAACAAGAGAAAAAGGAGAAGTGGTAGACCCTCATAAAAGCATTGGACGAGGATATATGGGGCGATGCGTACAAGATCACAATGAAGACGTTGAAGATAATCGCCCCATATAGACTCGACGAAGACCAGCGGATGGAATTACCTGAACTCCTCTTCCCCACTAAGGAAATACAAAACTTTATCAAGATATTCCCAACGATGGTCGAGGAGTTCACGGAAGAAGAAATAAAAACCGCTGGTCAGGAGATGAAGACAGGGAAAGCTCCCGGCCCTAACGGGCTGCCACCAGAGGCAATAAAGATTATAGCAACAGAGAAACCAGGTTTGATAAGAAGAATATGTAAGGATCTATTGCAGAAGCAAGAGTTTCCCAGGGACTTAAAGGAAGCGAACTTGGTTCTACTTCTAACGCCTGGGAAACCCCCCGATTCAGCAGCCTCTTATCGGCCAATATGCCTCCTGGACTGTCTTGGTAAGTTCTATGAAAGACTTATCAAGAAGAGACTAGAGGGCATGTTGGACGACGAGAGATTGTTATCAAATCAACAATATGGATTTCGCAAAGGCAGATCGACAGTCGATGCCGCGACCTGGATAAGGGACGCGGCTAAGGCAAGCAAGAAAAGATGGGTGGTCCTTGTTCTGTTGGACATAAAAAATGCTTTTAACTCGGCTAACTGGGGCCTCATAGTAGACCGAATCGTCGAATTTGGGGCTCCAGAGTATGTGTCCAACATAATAAAGGACTATCTATCTGAAAGATCCGTATGCATATCAAAGAAGAAAAAGAAAGAAATGACCGCGGGAGTACCCCAGGGGACCTGGGACCCTTACTTTGGAACATACTATATAACGAGGTGCTAGAAATACACAGGAAGAGAGGAGTGAGAGCGATAGCATACGCGGACGATCTAGCCCTACTGGTCGAATACGATACGAATTGGGGAATAACAGAAAAAGTAAATGAAGCGATACGAACGACTGCGGCGTGGATAGAAAAGAACGACCTAAGACTAGCAGTAGAAAAGACAGAAGCAATAATCTTAAGGGGACCAAGAAAGAGAAACGAGATAACTTTTAAATATCAAGGCTCCGAAATAAGACCCCAAAGGACAGTTAGGTACCTGGGAATAACGTTAGATGACAGACTCTCTTTCGGACAACATGTGCAAGAAGCATGTCGGAAGGCGGAAAAGAGGACCTCAACACTGAACAAATTAATGCCCAACATCGGGGGGCCCGGATCCCAAAAGAGAACAGTAATGCTACAATCAATATTATCTATAATACTATACGGGGCCCCAGTGTGGCACGAGGTCCTTCGGATGAAAAAATACAGACATGCTTCTCAGGGCCCAAAGAAAACCCCTGATCAGGATGTGCAGTGCGTACAGTACTGTATCAACCATTGCCTTACAAGTGGTGGCTGGTTCTGTACCGGTGCACATCCTGGCCAGGGAGAGAGTCCGAATGCACCGGAGGGGCAACGGGGCGATAGGTTCAGGGCCACAGGAAAGAGCTACAAGTCTAGAGATGTGGCAGAGGTAATGGGCAGCAGAAGTCGGAAAGGCGGACTGGACGAGATCCCTGATCCCGGACGTAGTGAGGTGGTACGGGTGTTGGCATCGACGCGTCAACTATTACTTCACACAGTTTTTGACGGGACATGGATCGTTCAGAAAATATACCCATCGTATAGGGAAAACCGAGAGCGATCTATGTCCTGAGTGTGGGGTGGTGGATGATGCGCAGCATGTCGTGTTCGTATGCCCCGCATATGATGGGGGGCGTGCCGAGCTGCGGCTGGGCTTGGGATCCCCTCTAAGTGAGCCTGGCGAGCTAATCGATAAAGCTATAGACATCAAGCGAGATTTCGACCTCATCATTGCTTTTGTCACAAAGACCATAAAGCATAAAAAAGAAAAAGAGAGGCGACTGCAGGCGGGATGAGCGTTTATTTATTTTATAACGGTGTCTTGTGTCGTAGAAGGCAGCCAGCGGAGGGAGGACACTTTACATCCAAACTTCGCTGTCTGCCTACTTTATTTATTTATTTATATTAATTATTTATTAACTTAATCAATATTTTTATAATTTTTTTATCGCTTCTTTTTTAACAAATTTTATTAATTTATTTATTTGGTGCACGTCGTAACAGATAGCCAGTATGGGGAAGACTCTCTACATCTGGTCCATGCCGACTGTCTTGGGTATTGTTTTCGTTCTGTCTATTTTCTGTTTATTTGTTATTTCTTTGTTTGTTCTGTCCTGGGGTAGCTAGTGGGGGAGGACATTTTACATCCAACCTCGCTGACTGTCCCCCTTTTTAACCTGGAGTAAAAGGATATGAGTTCGAGTGTGAATCGATGAATGATTGGTGTTACTCGTAATTTCCAACTGGTTCTGTTTTGCTAGTTCCATCGTAGATGGGGGGCACACTGGTCGCCCAGCCCGCACATGGGTTGCGCGTGGACGGTCGCTTCACCGGCTGGTCTGGCGCAAGGCTTGTGTGGGAGGAGGGAGCGGGAGGCCACCCAATCCATGGAATGCACGCGAAGAGTGCCAGAGGGGAGTTAGGAGTAAGGCCGACGGGTCATACATGCTCGCTAAGAGCGGTTCCAGACTCGTCGGCTGGAGAAAGAGGGGGTGGGTTTAGTCGGTAGGCAGCCCGTCAAGATGAAGTAGGACGGACTGAATCCGACACACCTGCGACACCTTCCCAGACGGTTTTGCGAAGATTCCCACCTCCCAAAAAAAGATATGTCTGCATGCAAGTCTCTCTTGAATTCTCTTAACGTCGTTCAGAAAACATCTCTTCGTATTTTTCTTGGTGCTTTTAGATCTAGTCCATCTGAAAGCATTCATGTCGAAGCCTCTGAACCTCCACTGACCGATAGGAGACAAAGACTCCTTCTGAATTACTTTGCAAAGGTCTCTGCCAACCCCTCAAATCCAGCTGCCAATCTTGTTGCTAGCCACACAGTAATAGATCCAACAGAAGAACCTGTCTGTATACCCAATTGACCGCAAATTACACCAGTTAATTAACAACATTTAACAGGTCTTTAACACAGCAGGTTTTTAACACGAACTGTACGGGAGACGCGGAACTTGTGGAAACTCTCACTAAGAAGAAATGGAGGAATTTATAAAGGAACTGCGGGAAAAACTAGATAGAATGGAAGAAAGAGAAATGAGAATAGAAGAAAAATTAGATGGGATCCAAAGTGAGCTTGAACAACTAAAAAATACGAATCAGGAACTTAAAAATGAAAACGAAATTCTAAAACAAGAGCTGCATCAACAAAAAAATAGAATAGAACAAATTGAAAGGGATATGAAGAGAAAAAACCTGATAATACACGGCATTGAAGAAACAAGCGAGGAGGACACACAAATACTGGTAAACAAAGTACAAGACATCATTAACAAAATGGAAATATCTTGCAAAGCCAACCAAGAGGTCACAGAAATTAGAAGAATAGGAGACAAAACTAGAAATTCTGAAAGACCAGTCCTGGTAGAGCTAAGAAGTGGGAATAAAAGAACGGAAATTCTTAAAGCCACATGGAAATTAAAAGGCTCGAAATGGTTTGTTAATGAAGACTATCCAAAAACCATAATCGAACAACGCAAAACACTTATAAAACACATGAAAGAGGCAAGGATGAAAAGGTACAACGCAAAGATAAAATGTAATAAGTTAATAATTAACGGAGACGAGTACGATATAGACCAGGTCAAAAGATGGAATAGCGATTCCGAGGATTTTAGAGAAGATAATATGGCAGAAACTACAAAGAATAAAACTGGAACGAGAACAGTGAGTGAAAGATCACCAAACGGAGACACAGAACTAGATCCAAGAGAAAAAATAAAGAAAGTAAACGAAAATCAAACATTAAAAAACTAGAATTGGAACGGAAACACATTATGACGACAACAGCAAGAAAAATGGACGAGGCAATGATACAAAAGGATATGAGAACAAGCAAGATTAGCAAAAAGAAAGAAAGAAAGGGAAATACAAAAAAGAAAAAAAGAGAGGGTGGTTTTATAAGAATAGCGTCATGGAATATAAGAACATTACTTAGAGCAGGAAAGCTGGAAGAAATTACATCAGTTCTGATACAGTATAAGGTGGAAATAGCAGCACTGCA
Source organism: Diabrotica virgifera virgifera (assembly GCF_917563875.1). Taxonomy (NCBI): domain Eukaryota; kingdom Metazoa; phylum Arthropoda; class Insecta; order Coleoptera; family Chrysomelidae; genus Diabrotica; species Diabrotica virgifera. The sequence continues at coordinate 142,583,610 of NC_065446.1, read as the reverse complement.
GGAAATTAGATGGAAAGGGAAAGGACAAATAGATCAACAGAATGATACCTTCATATACTCAGGGGAAGAAAAGCAAGGACAACATGGGTAGGATTCATAGTAATTGGAAATATGAGAGACAAAATAATGGAAGTCAGACTAATAAACAAAAGAATAGCCTACCTAAGGATTGAAGCTAAACCGGCAAACATATTCCTACTAAATGTTTATGCACCGACAGAAAATGCGAAAGAGGAGGAAAAAGATCATTTCTACGACACTATGGAAGAAGAGCTAGAAAAAATACCAAAAGAAGATGTGATATTAATATTGGGCAATTTTAATGCACACATAGGAAAGGAAGATTATATACAGTAAATAGCAGGCAAGCATACAATACATGAGAAAACGAATGACAACGGGCACAGAATATGCAACATGGCGACAGGAAATAATATGTCTATCAGCAGTACAATGTTCAAGCATCAAAGAAAACACAAAATCACATGGGTTTCTCCAGACCAAAAAACAGAGTCACAAATAGACCACATATTAATATCGGAAAGAAGACAATCAAGTATAATGGATGTGAGAAGCTACAGGGGTGCATGCGGAGATTCAGACTATTTCCTGGTGGTAGCAAGGCTGAGACAAAAGATGAAAGTAATGAGAAGGCAGAAAGAGAGGAATAAGAGGTGGAATATCGAAAAATTGAAGGAAGCAAAAGAGATACAAAAGTATGAAGATGAAATAGGTAAAAGAATTGCCGCATTTCCTAAGGAAAGAGATGATGTTGAAGAAATATAGGGTGATATTAAAAAAGCAATTAACCACACGGCTGAGACTACATTAGGGACGAAGCAAGTTACAAGAAAGAAGGACTGGTTCAATACAGAATGCAAAGAAGCAGTGGAAGAAAAAGTAAAAGCACGAAATCAGTGGATGCGGACTCATAAAACTGAACTTAGAGACATGTACGAGCAAAAAATAAAGGAAAGCAACAAAGTAATAAGACAACATAAGAGAAAATTCATGGAAAGTCAGTTGGAGGAAATTGAGGCGGAAAGTAAGACTCAGAGCACCAAGAAATTCCACACAAAAATCAGAGAATAGAACAGAGGTTTCAAACCAAAAGTAAATGGAGTTAAAAATAAACAAGGGCAAATAGTAACACAAGATCAACCATATATGGAAGTCTGGATGGAACACTTCAAGGAGTTACTGGCAGAAAATCAAACAGAAGAGTTTACAGAAATGGAGGAAGGGTGGGAAAATAATGGAACGAATGAGCCAACACTCGAAGAAGTAATCGAAATAATTAAAAATAACAAAAATGGAAGAGCACCCGGGAAAGATAATATAAACAGCGAACTCATAAAACTAGGAGGGAAACCGTTGCATAGGGAATTACACAAACTGATACTTAACATCTGGAAAGAAGAAAAAATGCCAACCAGGCATTTATTATTTCCAAATTACAGGAAGCAGCGGACAATAACATAGGTCAATATCAATGTGGATTCAGGAAAGGAAAATCCACAATAGATGCGATATACATACTGAAACAAATAATGGAGAAGGCGAACGAAGCTAACATAAACTTAGAAATACTTTTCGTAGATTTTAGACAAGCTTTTGATTCCATCAAACGAAACCAACTATTGGAAATATTAAAAACGCTACAGGTACCGCTTAAATTAAAAAAACTTATAAAAATGACGATGAGCCATACCAGAGCGAGTGTAAAAACGCAAATAGGGGAAACAGAAGAGTTCGAAACAAATAAAGGAGTGAGGCAGGGTGATAGTTTATCCACAACACTATTCAACATGGCAATAGAATGTATTACCAGAAAAATGAACAAAGGTACACTCAGAAATAGAGGAGGTCAAATTGTAGCATATGCCGATAACGTTGTGATAATGGCAAAGAGAAGAGATATACTAACGCAAATGGTAGAGGAACTCATTCAAGAAGGAAAAACAGTGGGTCTGAGTATTAACGAAAACAAAACAAAAATGTTAAGATTAGGAAAAAATCCTACTAATAGAGAGGTCAAAGTGGGAAGATACAAATTTGAAGAAGTAAGTAAATATAAGTACTTAGGGGTCATGCTGTCAAGTGATGGAACAAGAGAAAATGAAATAAAAGAAAAGACATTGGCAATAAATAAAGCATTCCAAGCCAACAAAAAAATGATAAAAAGCAAAATATTAACAAAAACAACTAAATTAAGGCTCTATGAAACGTTAGTTAGACCGACGTTAATGTATGGAGCAGAAGTGATGACAATGACCAAGACAGACGAAGAAAATTTGAGAAGAACTGAGAGAAAAATAATTCGGGCAATAGTAGGACCAATAAAAACAGCAGAGGGTGAATACAGGAGTCGAAGAAATAATGAAATAAATGAGGAATTGAAGGGGCAAGATATAGTCAGGAGAATAAAGAGACAAAGATTGAGATGGCTTGGGCATGTATGGAGAGCAGGAGAAGAAGCGATAATAAACATAGTGACAAAGTGGTCTCCGGCCGGAAGGAGACGAAGAGGAAGACCGAGGTCCAAATGGCTGGAAGAGGTGAAGCGAGATCTAGAGGACATGGGAATTAGAAATGCAGAAGAAAAAGCAAGAGACAGAAGGAGCTGGAACCGGATATGTAGTGCAGTTTAAGAAAGAGAAGAATGGAGGACTGATCCACCTCGAAAACATGGATCTAGAGAGCCTGTAAAGGCGGCGCTACCCCCACGGGATTGTTTTAGCCACTATATATATATATATATATATATATATATATATATATATATATATATATATATATATATATATAGATATATATAACAAGGTTTATTATTGGGGAATCCAGCAAGTTCTAGGTGAAAGAAAATATTTAAAAAAAAATATATATATATATATATATATATATATATATATATATATATATATATATATATATATATATATATATATATATATATATTTTTTTACAGATGTTTTCGACCGTACTGTGTTAAATTGTAGTTTTATATATCGGCAATTCGGTCTTCGGGAAATGAAACTCTATTTGTTATATCTCAATATTTCGTCACTCTTTTTGTGATTTCGTCAGGAGAAACTGTAAATTTATTATGATTAGAAACTAACAAAAGATTAAATATTTCGGTACTTACAACTATAAGAGAAATAATTTAGGTTTGGAACATATCATTACATTGAATTATAAAATTATTATGTCTTATTTTGGCATATTTGGGAGTTATGGTAACTGCAATAAATTTTATTTTAATAGAATGTTGTCTAATATTGTACATTTTTTAGTGAATTTATTTTGTAAATCAATTTATCATCATTCATGTCCTTTCTAATTTTTCTACTATTAATATTACCATTCAACCGTAAAATTTCGAAAATATTTCTTTCTCTTATTTACTTTGACCAATTCACTAAAAAATATACAATATTAGACAACATTCTATTAAAATAAAATTTATTGCAGTTACCATAACTCCCAAATATGCCAAAATAAGATATAATAATTTTATAAGTCAATGTAATGATATGTTCCAAACCTAAATTATTTCTCTTATAGTTGTAAGTACCGAAATATTTAATCTTTTGTTAGTTTCTAATCATAATAAATTTACAGTTTCTCCTGAGTGACGAAATATTGAGATATAACAAATAGAGTTTCATTTCCCGAAGACCGAATTGCCGATATATAAAACTACAATATATATATATATATATATATATATATATATATATATATATATATATATATATATATATATATATATATATATATATATATATAACAAGGAGAGGTTAGCGCGAGTTAATAAATATCGGCATGGCTCGCAATAAGTATGAAAAACAAAATATGCACAAGATGGAATGCAACCATAGACACGTGTTTCTGACTTATTAGTCGTCATCAGTATGATATAGCTAAACAGGAGCAATGCAACCAATTTACGCTAACCTCTCCTTGTTTGATTGTTTAAAACGTTCTAAACGTTTGGCATTCCTTGCCTCAGGTAGCTGTAGCTTCCTACGTGGATTTGTTAGTTGTTGCTCTCGAATCCTGAGGGTCTTCTAACATTATAGCCACAAATTGGTTGCATTGCTCCTGTTTAGCTATATCATACTGATGACGACTAATAAGTCAGAAACACGTGTCTATGGTTGCATTCCATCTTGTGCATATTTTGTTTTATATATATATATATATATATATATATATATATATATATATATATATATATATATATATATAACAGGTATATAATATTTGCTGAACAGTTAGGAAACAAGGCTGAAATATTGGGGTAGCAGCAATCTCAAAGAAAACTCTTTATAATAGTTCCAAGCTTTCGAAAATGTTTATTTTCATCATCAGGGAAACTACAATCATAAATAGACAGTATTTAACAAATAGGCTAACTGAAATCAATAATAATTGCTATCTTTGTGTTACCAAAAATCCAGAATACCATAGTTTCCTCTCACTAAACCAGGTGTCGAGGATCCCCAAAAACACAAAAACAACAAAAAATTGTTCTGAGAAATGCAGAGTCAATACTTTCACTAAAAACACTGCACATCACAAAACAATCTTACTAAAGAGTTACTTATATGTTTGTTCTTACATTATTTGAGGATGTTGAGCCTAGTTGTTAAACACTGACATATAAAATGAAATTTTGTCCTGGTACAAATCGTAAATAAAAATTAAAATTAAAAACTATATATAAAAAATTGTTCTAAAAATCGAGTATAAATTGAAAAATGGTAAAGTATTTTAAAAAATGATGTATGTCAAATGGCATTTTTGAAAATGTCTAACAAATGTTATATCGATTTTTATTAAATTTTGTTTGAATTTATACGGAAACGTCACCACCACTGAACCAATTATAATTATTTAATAAATGTTTTTTAAATTTTGAAGTAGGAAAATTCCGAAATGAGAATAAAACAGTTTTAATCAATGCAAAGTTTTTTTAATAGTAGATGTCTTTTTTATTATGTGATTTATATTGAAAAAATCTATAAATTATATATTAAATGAAAGAAGAATTTGAATTATTAAATTTAAATTGGTTATTTTTATCTAAAGTGAGTAAATAAGAATAAATTTCACTGAGATGTCTTACATCTGATTTTTTGTTTATTGAATTTTCTTCTTGAAAGATAAAAGCCATTTCAAAAAGAGTCTTTTGTTATATGAGTTCTCAGAAGCTAGTACTTTAGTATATTGATAATCCATTGTATGACCCTCTTTGGAAACGTGTTCTGCTAAAGCACAACGTTCAGGATGTAGTCTAGAATCACTTTTATGTGATATTATTCGAGATGATAAAGTTCTCGAGGTGATACCTATATAGTTCATATTACAACTATGACAAGGTATACTATAAACTACATTGGAACAAGATAATGCAGGAGTTTTATCTTTCAGTCTAGTAAAAATTGAGTTTATAGATAATGTGATACTATTAGCTATTTTTATGCCACTAATTTGATTAAAGATTCTGCATAGCTTTGGTGTGATGTTCTTAATGTAAGGGAGTGAAAAATATTTAAAGTTAATGGGTTCCTGGTTTTCTGTAACATTAGTAAGATTATTTAAATTTTGGTTGTTAATACTATTATTATTTGTGTATGAGATGTCAGATGTGTTAAAAAGTAATTTCTTTATAAGGGTTTTTGGATAGGAATTGTCAGTGAATATATTAAATAATATTTTTAGATTTGTATTATGAAATGAGCTGTCTGATATTTTTAAAACCCTTGATTTCATTTGTTTTATTAAATTAACTTTTTGAGAAAATTTATGGTACGACCAATAATTCATATACCTACCTGAGCTTATTGGTTTTTGGTACCAGTCAATCATTAAGGTGTTTGTAGTAGTATTACGAATAAATTTAGTATCTAAGAAGGGTAGAGTACCATTTTCATCTTCTCTTTCTAAGGTAAATTGAATGTAAGGATCATAACTGTTGAAGATGAATAAGATTTCATCCAAGGCATTGGAAGGTACGCTAAGTATTATGTCATCAACATATTTCTTAATAAAACAAAGGTCAAAAGGTAGTACTGGTATTACTACGTCTAACAAATCGTCCATCACATAACATGCAATAATAGGTGAAATTGTCGCTCCCATAGGAATACCAAATTTTTGTGAATAATATTGATTATTAAAAGAAAAATATGTGTTATTAAATAAAAAGCTAATTAAATTTAAGAAGGTGTCTTTCTCAATGTTACAGAAGTTACGAATAGAAGACCATTTTTTATTAATAGCTCTTAGAGCTGCATCTAAGTAAACATTACTAAAAAGGGACACGACATCTAAGCTTGCAATAACATAATTAGGTGGAAGTTTAAAGTTATTGAATTTGTTAGTAACTTCAAAAGAATCTTTTACGTAGTAATCATTATTAGTGTCATAAGCTTTAGTCAATATATCAGTTAAAAAAGAAGCCAAAAACTGTGTAGGAGCATTAATACAAGCTACTATAGGACGTACTGATAGTGTAGGTTTATGTATTTTAGGGAGAGCATAAAATTTTGGTGAAATACCACTATAACACATAAGTTTCTTTTTTGTATTAGGATCTATTTGGTTTGTATCTACTAGTGATTTTATTAATTTATTACATTTCTGTTGAATAGAAGAAGTTGGGTCCTTTGGTAAAATAGAATAGGCCTCTCTATTATTTAGTATATTTGAAGATAATTCTAAATATTGTTCTTTATATAAAATTACTGTTACATTACCTTTATCAGATTTTGTAACAACAATATTAGGATTATTTTTTAGAAAAGATTTAGTTTTAACTAGTAGTTTATGGTAAAAGACAGATGTGTTACTTTGGTACCTCCCATAATTGTGAATTTGATTAGTAATAATATTTGTAGATTTAGATATATATATATTCTTCATAAAAAGCTCTGCATGGTTCAAAATCTAAGATTTAACCATCAAATATAAAAATTTTTGAATATTATACGAGTTATATCAAAAAGTTTGAATTTCACTCAAGTTTATTTTTCACAATATTGAAAATTGCTATTATGAAAAGTTGTTTGGAATTAAAAACTATATTCTAATATGCAATTACATCCTTCTAATTGAAAATATTTTTTTTGAAAAATTATGGATAACTAACATTATTTTCAGTTATTTCAATTCTGATAACTCTTTTATTATTAATTTTACGAAAAAAGTGATTCTTAATAAAAAGTTCTGCATGGTCTGAAACCTAAAATACAACCATCTTACGTCAAATTTTATTAATTTTATACAAGGTATGTCAAAAAATATGTTGGCTCAAGAGTAAAATACCTTTATTTTTCACAATATCGAAAATTGTTATTATGAAAAGTTATTAAGAATTAAAAACCATATATCAGTATCTAATTACTTTCTTCTAATTGAAATATTTTAAACTATAAAGGTACTTTACTTTTGATCTAAATTTATCTTTTTTGACATACCTCGTATAAAATTGACATAAGATGGTTGTATTTTAGGTTTTAGAGTATTTTAGACCATGCAGAACTTTTTATTAAGAATCACTTTTTTCCTAAAATTAATAATAAAAGAGTTATTAGAATTAAAATTACTGAAAATAATGTTAGTTATCCATAATTTTTCAAAAAAATTTCTTTTTCGATTAGAAGGATATAATTGCATATTAGAATATAGTTTTTAATTCCAAACAACTTTTCATAATAGTAATTTTCAATATTGTGAAAAATAAAGCTACTTTACTCTTGAGTGAAATTCAAACTTTTTGACATACCTCGTATAATATTCATAAAATTTGATATCTGATGGTTGAATCTTAGGTTTTGGACCATGCAGAGCTTTTTATGAAGAATAACTTTTTTTCGTAAAATTAATAATAAAAAAGTTTTCCATATGGATACAACTTACAGGGACATACTGTATATATATATATATATATATATATATATATATATATATATAATAAAGGATGTTAAGTAAGCGAGTACAACTATAAACATAGAAAAGAAAAATCATTGGCAAATAACTCGCAATGTGAATGTGAATACAAAATTAACAATATAAAAAGATGGAATGCAACTGCAGACACGTGTTTCTGACTCATTAGTCGTCATCAGTACAGTATAGCCAAGTTAGAAGAATAATAGTTTAACTTGGAAAAAGATCACTACAGGAGCAATATTACCATTTGTGACAACAATGTCAGAAGACCCTGCCTTTCAGGGCGACGACCAACACAGTCACGGAGGTAAAGCTACCTGAGGAAAGAAAAGCCAAAACCTTATACAATAAAGGATGTTAAGTAAGCGAGTACAACTATAAACATAGAAAAGAAAAATCATTGGCAAATAACTCGCAATGTGAATGTGAATACAAAATTAACAATATAAAAAGATGGAATGCAACTGCAGACACGTGTTTCTGACTCATTAGTCGTCATCAGTACAGTATAGCCAAGTTAGAAGAATAATAGTTTAACTTGGAAAAAGATCACTACAGGAGCAATATTACCATTTGTGACAACAATGTCAGAAGACCCTGCCTTTCAGGGCGACGACCAACACAGTCACGGAGGTAAAGCTACCTGAGGAAAGAAAAGCCAAAACCTTATACAATAAAGGATGTTAAGTAAGCGAGTACAACTATAAACATAGAAAAGAAAAATCATTGGCAAATTAACTCGCAATGTGAATGTGAATACAAAATTAACAATATAAAAAGATGGAATGCAACTGCAGACACGTGTTTCTGACTCATTAGTCGTCATCAGTACAGTATAGCCAAGTTAGAAGAATAATAGTTTAACTTGGAAAAAGATCACTACAGGAGCAATATTACCATTTGTGACAACAATGTCAGAAGACCCTGCCTTTCAGGGCGACGACCAACACAGTCACGGAGGTAAAGCTACCTGAGGAAAGAAAAGCCAAAACCTTATACAATAAAGGATGTTAAGTAAGCGAGTACAACTATAAACATAGAAAAGAAAAATCATTGGCAAATAACTCGCAATGTGAATGTGAATACAAAATTAACAATATAAAAAGATGGAATGCAACTGCAGACACGTGTTTCTGACTCATTAGTCGTCATCAGTACAGTATAGCCAAGTTAGAAGAATAATAGTTTAACTTGGAAAAAGATCACTACAGGAGCAATATTACCATTTGTGACAACAATGTCAGAAGACCCTGCCTTTCAGGGCGACGACCAACACAGTCACGGAGGTAAAGCTACCTGAGGAAAGAAAAGCCAAAACCTTATACAATAAAGGATGTTAAGTAAGCGAGTACAACTATAAACATAGAAAAGAAAAATCATTGGCAAATAACTCGCAATGTGAATGTGAATACAAAATTAACAATATAAAAAGATGGAATGCAACTGCAGACACGTGTTTCTGACTCATTAGTCGTCATCAGTACAGTATAGCCAAGTTAGAAGAATAATAGTTTAACTTGGAAAAAGATCACTACAGGAGCAATATTACCATTTGTGACAACAATGTCAGAAGACCCTGCCTTTCAGGGCGACGACCAACACAGTCACGGAGGTAAAGCTACCTGAGGAAAGAAAAGCCAAAACCTTATACAATAAAGGATGTTAAGTAAGCGAGTACAACTATAAACATAGAAAAGAAAAATCATTGGCAAATAACTCGCAATGTGAATGTGAATACAAAATTAACAATATAAAAAGATGGAATGCAACTGCAGACACGTGTTTCTGACTCATTAGTCGTCATCAGTACAGTATAGCCAAGTTAGAAGAATAATAGTTTAACTTGGAAAAAGATCACTACAGGAGCAATATTACCATTTGTGACAACAATGTCAGAAGACCCTGCCTTTCAGGGCGACGACCAACACAGTCACGGAGGTAAAGCTACCTGAGGAAAGAAAAGCCAAAACCTTATACAATAAAGGATGTTAAGTAAGCGAGTACAACTATAAACATAGAAAAGAAAAATCATTGGCAAATAACTCGCAATGTGAATGTGAATACAAAATTAACAATATAAAAAGATGGAATGCAACTGCAGACACGTGTTTCTGACTCATTAGTCGTCATCAGTACAGTATAGCCAAGTTAGAAGAATAATAGTTTAACTTGGAAAAAGATCACTACAGGAGCAATATTACCATTTGTGACAACATTGCGAGTTATTTGCCAATGATTTTTCTTTTCTATGTTTATAGTTGTACTCGCTTACTTAACATCCTTTATTGTATAAGGTTTTGGCTTTTCTTTCCTCAGGTAGCTTTACCTCCGTGACTGTGTTGGTCGTCGCCCTGAAAGGCAGGGTCTTCTGACATTGTTGTCACAAATGGTAATATTGCTCCTGTAGTGATCTTTTTCCAAGTTAAACTATTATTCTTCTAACTTGGCTATACTGTACTGATGACGACTAATGAGTCAGAAACACGTGTCTGCAGTTGCATTCCATCTTTTTATATTGTTAATTTTGTATTCACATTCACATTGCGAGTTATTTGCCAATGATTTTTCTTTTCTATGTTTATAGTTGTACTCGCTTACTTAACATCCTTTATTGTATAAGGTTTTGGCTTTTCTTTCCTCAGGTAGCTTTACCTCCGTGACTGTGTTGGTCGTCGCCCTGAAAGGCAGGGTCTTCTGACATTGTTGTCACAAATGGTAATATTGCTCCTGTAGTGATCTTTTTCCAAGTTAAACTATTATTCTTCTAACTTGGCTATACTGTACTGATGACGACTAATGAGTCAGAAACACGTGTCTGCAGTTGCATTCCATCTTTTTATATTGTTAATTTTGTATTCACATTCACATTGCGAGTTATTTGCCAATGATTTTTCTTTTCTATGTTTATAGTTGTACTCGCTTACTTAACATCCTTTATTGTATAAGGTTTTGGCTTTTCTTTCCTCAGGTAGCTTTACCTCCGTGAATGTGTTGGTCGTCGCCCTGAAAGGCAGGGTCTTCTGACATTGTTGTCACAAATGGTAATATTGCTCCTGTAGTGATCTTTTTCCAAGTTAAACTATTATTCTTCTAACTTGGCTATACTGTACTGATGACGACTAATGAGTCAGAAACACGTGTCTGCAGTTGCATTCCATCTTTTTATATTGTTAATTTTGTATTCACATTCACATTGCGAGTTATTTGCCTATGATTTTTCTTTTCTATGTTTATAGTTGTACTCGCTTACTTAACATCCTTTATTGTATAAGGTTTTGGCTTTTCTTTCCTCAGGTAGCTTTACCTCCGTGACTGTGTTGGTCGTCGCCCTGAAAGGCAGGGTCTTCTGACATTGTTGTCACAAATGGTAATATTGCTCCTGTAGTGATCTTTTTCCAAGTTAAACTATTATTCTTCTAACTTGGCTATACTGTACTGATGACGACTAATGAGTCAGAAACACGTGTCTGCAGTTGCATTCCATCTTTTTATATTGTTAATTTTGTATTCACATTCACATTGCGAGTTATTTGCCAATGATTTTTCTTTTCTATGTATATATATATATATATATATATAAATCCTACTATCAATTTGGCATCGATACATTATGCATTTACCATCAATTTGGCATCGTCTTGCAAAGTGGCATCTGTATATCGATGCCACTTTACACTACCTTAATAACTTTTTTCCTGTACTTGTTAGCAGAAGTCTAATCAACTCTGTAGTTAGAGATTTGATTCCTTGATGTTACTTTAATATATCAGCTTTCTTTGTTTATTCCTTACTGACTTATATAAGTTTATTCCATAAAATGTTTGAGTTCAAAATGATGGCACAGTGAAAATATTATATACATTTAGTTCAGTGTTTTACCGTTTTGTCGCTGCCGCTATATACATGAAAACGTATATCCCACTTTCATTATCAATCATTTTGGCATCAGAAATTTGGCATCACTGTTGAATACAATATTATCCACAACGAAAAATAGGCAATTTGAGAATGTATATATTATTTTCATCAACAAATCATTCTGGCATCAAGTTGTTTTCACCCAATTTTGAAAAAATGTGAAAGCTTATAATCCAAGGATGGTACTAAAGGTGAGAAATTTGACCTAAACTATCTGTCCGTCGGTCTGTCCGACCGCGAATATAACTCTTACGTCATTATACCAGGTAGAATGACAAATGAGGTGTCAAATGAAAGCGTATAATCCAAGGATGGTACTAAAGGTGAGATATTTGACTTAAACTTTCTGTCCTTCGGTCTGTCCGACCGCAAATATAACTCCTCCGTCATTATACCAGGTAGAATGACAAATGAGGTGTCAAATGAAAGCTTATAATCCAAGGATGGTACTAAAGGTGAGAAATTTGACTTAGGCTGTCTGTCCGTCGGTCCGACCGACCGCGAATATAGCTCCTCCGTCATTATACCAGGTAGAATGACAAATGAGGTGTCAAATAGAAGCTTATAATCCAAGGATGGTACTAAAGGTGAGACATTTGACTTAGGCTGTCGGTCCGTCCGACCGCGAATATAACTCCTCCGTCATTATACCAGGTAGAATGACAAATGAGGTGTCAAATGAAAGCTTATAACCAAAGATGGTACTAAAGGTGAGAAATTTGACTTAGGCTGTCTGTCCGTCGCGTCGGTCAGTCCGACCCCGAATATAGCTCCTCCGTCATTATACCAGGTAGAATGACAAATGAGATGTCAAATGAAAGCTTATAATCGAAGTATGGTACTAAAGGTGAGACGTCGGTCCGTCCGACCGCGAATATAACTCCTCCGTCATTATACCAGGTAGAATGAAAAATGAGGTGTCAAAAGAAAGCTTATAATCCAAGGATGGTACTAAAAGTGAGAAATTTGACTTAGGCTGTCTGTCCGTTTGTCCGTCCGACCGCGAATATAGCTCCTCCGTCATTATACCAGGTAGAATGACAAATGAGATGTCAAATGAAAGCTTATAATCCAAGGATGGTATTAAAGGTGAGAAATTTGACTTGGGCTGTCTGTCCGTCGGTCCGTCCGACCGCGAATATAACTCCTCTACTATACCAGGTAGAATGACAAAAGAGGTGTCAAATGAAAGCTTATAATCCAAGGATGGTACTAAAGGTGAGAAATTTGACTTACGCTGTCTGACCGTCGGTCCGTCCGACCGCGAATATAGCTCCTCCGTCAATATACCAGGTAGAATGACAAATGAGGTGTCAAATGAAAGCTTATAATCCAAGGATGATACTAAAGGTGAAAAATTTGACCTAGGCTGTCTGTCCGTCGATCCCTCCGACCGCGAGTATAAATCCTCCGTCATTATACCAGGTATAATGGCAAATGAGGTGCCAAATGATAGCTTATAGTTCAAGCATGGTATTAAAGATGAAAAATTTTACCTAGGCTGTCTGTCCGTATGTCTGTCCATCCGCGAATACAACTCCTCCGTTATTAATACAGATAGAATGACAAATCGGGTGTCGAATGAAAGCTTTTAACTTAAGGATGGTATTATTAAAGATGAGAAATTTGACGTCGGAGTTCCGGTTTTAGAGTTGCAACCGTAAGTATTTACTATTTTAAAGTTGCCGAAAGAGAATAAGTGATATATTATTCAACGTGGCTTAGCAAGATGAGAACAAATGTAAAATTTTGGTTTTTACGTAATTTCCGCTTAAAAAGTTATAACCGGAAATGCCATTATTCGCGGTGTGCAAGTACTTGGAACGGATACGAGAAACGATCGTGCGCGAATAGCGGAGAAATATTGCAACTTTCTTAAATAATTCATATTGTCCATTGAAATTGTCAAATTGACGTACATTTCATACCTACTGTCATTGAAGAAGAAAAATTATATGTTGCTCTGCAATATTGATATTATATGCAATTATTATATGAAGGCAAATTAAATTAATTGTATTTTGCTTGCAGTACTGCATTTTAATAACTAATTTTATTTACTACATACAATTGTTTACGTTTTAATAACATAACCTGAATCTTATTTTTTCTTCTTATTATTTTTTTGGATTATGGCCTTGACAATTATCCAGTAACCAGGACTAATATAATTGGCCAATATAATTAAAAGTGCGAATAAAGTTGCAGAGCGTAGAAACCAGGTGTCGTTTTGCCGAACTTGCACGGTCCCAATAGACTCAGAAATAGTATACGAACACATAAATCGAAGCGTATTGAAAGGTTTGAATCTTTAGAGTTATTTCTGTGTAAACAGTTTAGTAAAAATGACTCAAAATTAGTAAATTTGTATATCAATCCACGCAAAGTTACACGAAGAATTCAAATATCGACTTCCAATTCTACTTTCGATTACTTTGGGTGAAAACCTAGGACTTACGAAGTCCAATTACTTGTTTTCTTTAAGAATAAGACATGTCATAAATATGCCTTAGGCATCATAGAAGACAATGACACAGAAAAATCAAACAAGCAGCAGGTCAAAAGGGCCTTAGTTATGTATCTTCGGTCCTATTGGTTCAATCGTGACGTACAGCGCCTGAAACGATGGGATTTAACTGGCAGAATACGATGGTGTAGACAAATGAAAATGACGGCATGTAATAACACTTTAAAATTGTAGAAATAAAATGGATTAACGCACATGGTATGACATATTATGTGAGAGTATTTAACAAATAGAATACGATTACATACGTCCAGTTTTTGACAAGCGACTTCTCTACATATGATAAACGCGAAAGGGCCCCAACGTTCACTGTTCGACATAGGCCTCCCGTTCACTGCATATACCCACTGCTTTCTGACGCTGTGACTTAAGAGGATAGGATTTAACGAATAAAACGACAAAGAAGACTAAACAAGGCAGATCACGGGAAAAACACAACTGTCCGTTTTATACTCCACAGGGAAGCATCAAATATTCAACGTAAGGATATATTATAGTATAACGGTATGATAAATCTTTTTCTTTTTTTTTTTTCATTTAGTGCATTCCGTACGTTTTTTAAACATAATCAGGAGAAGTTGTTGAATTTCTGAAGTCTATAAAAGAATTTCTTAACAAACCTTTTTTTAATTGTGTTATGGATTATTTTTAAGAATGTGTTTAAAAGGTAGCTCACAGGCTTATTGTTCAATGGTCTTATCACTTTTAAACGCCTGTCTTTTTTGTAGGACTATTAATTGTGATTTCAAACATTCTAGCGGGACAATGCCTTTTGTGTAACTGAAATAAATATTGTTATCCATTTAATTTTTTTCCTCAATTAATTGAATGCCTCCTACTGGTGTTTGGTCTAAGCTTACCGCTTTTCCCCATTTAAGCTAAACTGCTCGTCAAAAGTTAGGGATATAGAAAATTATGCTCATTTTCATAGCTAATTTTTTCGAGAACAGATTAACGGATTCCACTAATTTTTTTTAATATTTTAGATTTTTCGTTAGTATTTACACAGTTGTGCAAAAGTTTACCCAAACTTTTTTTTGTACTTTTACCGAGTGGTATAAGTACAAAAAAGAAGTTTGAGTAAACCTCTTGTTAGGTATTAGTTACGTATCTTCACTCCCATTGGTCCAAACGTGTCGTACGGCGGCTCAAATGATAGGAATCAGTCAACAGAATACAATGACACAGAAAAATCAATTACAGTAAAATATTGAAAGGGCCTTAGTTACGTATATTCGCTGCTATTTTTCCAATCATGACGTACGGTGGCTAAAATGGTAGGAATTAACCAACAGAATACAATGACACCCAAATCCGGTGTCGGAAAGCTGGTCGAGAACACTTCGTCGACGGAAAATTGGTCGACAACAGTTGGTCGACAAACAGTTGGTCGAATGCACAATTCATCGAATGGACAATTCATCGACGAACATTTGATCGAATGGAATTTTCGTCGACAAACTGTTATTTATCTTTAGGATAAAGGGATTAATGGTGACAAACGACGGGTAACTGGAATATTGTATTATATATTTTTTTTTGGGTTTTGTTAATTTTGTACCTAAATCTTACCGGAGGTATTGCGCCTTTTATAAATGTGTAGTTGTGAATTAAGTTTTTGATAATAAAATCAAGAGGGTAAGAATCGCTTTACTTTTAAACTCTTCACTTTTGGCGCATCATGGACGGCTCGTTTTTAAAAGAATCGTTTTAATTTTTTTTTGTATAAACATGCTCTTTCATTCGTTTAAATGTTGCTTTTCAAATTTTCTAATATTTATAAACAAAGCCCCGGTGAATTTTTGAAAAAAGTGGCTAACTCGGGTTTTAAGGGTTGTAGGGCATTAAATTTTTGTTTCAGTTTCTATAAGAATACCAACATGTCGAATAAAAAAAATTAACTTCCTACGTGTTGTTGTTCTGAAGCTATTTTCTTGTGGCATTTTTGGAATTAACTAGTTTTGATGGGAAATAAGCCACAATTTTACTAAAAAAACTGATTTTATTAACGTTTCGACGCTCAAATCGGGTGTCGTTGTCAAAATAAAACCATTTTTTTTAGTAAAATTGTGGCTTATTTCCCATCAAAATTAGTTAATTCCCACATGTTAATGCGGTTGTTATTTTAATTGTTTATTCGCGAACTCAATCGACTATAGGTGGCAGTGCAGTTGCATGAAAATGGCCGATGTAATTGGGATAATGCATTTTGATATAATTAATATTTTTATTGATGTAATTAATTAATATAAATAAATCATTCATTAAATGAACACACCAGACAAGCATTCAATCGACATTGATATATAGGTTAACGGATGTTTTGTTTAAATCTTCATCCCAATTCCTCTAGTTCAAAATAAGCGGCAGCACCCTCGCTTGAGTTCGCGAATAAGCTTAAAATAACACTACTTTTTCAAAATTATTTTATAATTATTTATAATATTTATTATAAACTTTTTATTCAAGACTTGATCTAATTTGATAAATTGAACCTTTCTCTTTGGTTTGATGTCTTTAGAATTTATGTTGACCTAATAGTTTATGCATAATAACGCTGTAGATAGAAGCTTTTTGGGATAAACAATTTCAATTTTGCAATAACTATTAGGTAAAACTTCTTGAAATTTTAACGGCTGAATACTTCTAATATTGTTCCTTTACTTACGCGAAAATAAAGCTTTTAGTGTATTTTTAGAAAAGTTATTAATTATTTTCAAAAAATCGACTTTTGAAGCTATTTTCCCAATAACTAAGCAACAAATTAACAAAAAGAACTTTCCAAACACTCATTTTAAAGAATTTTCTATGCTCTTCAGTAAAATTGTATCACCTTTCCATACAGCATACCGGTCTCCACCTTTAATATTTACAATCAAATAGCGATCTTTAATTGTTTATATATTGTTTATAAGTTAAAAAGTACGTTTGATTTTTTGCATAATTTTTATATTGGATACTGTTGTAACTAAATTTACCCTAATGCCATAAGCAGTTCTTAGATACCTGTATCAACGGATGTCACGAAAGAGGCCATTTATTTGCTAATTTCTCTGGTCTATCACACCCTTTCTTATCTGTGTTTACAATCCAAATCATTAAGCCACATAAAGAGGTAGGGCAATAAACTCACTATAGCTATAGAAATGCTTTTACTACAAAATTTTAAAAGATAAGAGTTATAACGGAACAAGTATGCATACCTGCATTTTAAGACCCAGGTAGATTTTTGGGGATGACACAATGACACTAAAAGATGGCTTTGCCGATGATTGCATTCAATTGAGATGGTAAGTAGGTATGAATCACCTCTAGTTATATTTTAATGGCTTTGTAATTTAACTTCATGGGGTACGAAAGAATTAAGAAACTTTTAAGAATTTGAAAAAACATAGTTTTTGGGGGGTTTAGGTGTTTTACACAATTTTTGAATATCCCTAAAAACTCAGTTATTTCAAATTATATATACGTAACCTATAAAAAACCTTGAGTTAGTCTATTTTGAAGTATATAAAATGGAGAAAATCCCAAAAAACTACCGAAAAAACCAGTTTTCCGGATTTTTGAAGATGGCGCACCTTACGAATAAATCTGAAAAAAGTCAGAAATACAGATTGTGATAAAATTCACAAAACGCAAAAAAATTAGACATGCAGCCATCGCCAAAAAAAGTTATACGTACCTATTAAAAAAACAAAAAACATTGAGGTTATGTACACTCGACCTTCGGGTCCATAAAAATATATGTTTTGTAAAAGCCTCAGCTGTGCGTGTGAATTTTTTGTAATTTATAATTTAATTGCAAACCAACTTAAAAAAAAATAAAATCGAAAAATTGACATTTTTTGATGTGGGGAAAGGGGAAGGGGGTGGTGGGCTAAAATTGCGGTGATTCTTAATTTTTTTAATCACATAGAACGTAAAAAAATAAAAAAAAATATTCAGGCTGTATCGACTTCAAAATAATACAGCATCATGCCAAAAGGGCCTTAGTTATGTATGTTCGGCCCTATTGATCCAATCGTGACGTACGTCGGCTGAAATGATAGGAACTAACCAATAGCATACAATGACATAGAGAAATCAAATACAGCCTCATGTCAAAAAGAATAGAATAAACAAAAATTTCTTTTGAATTAAATATTTGAAATAAAAAATCACACTAAATTTTCTTTTTTTTTCACCCTTTCACTTATCAATATAAACATAAAAGTTTTTAGAGAGTTTCGCCCTCGGTTATAATGTAATCTTTCATTCTGCGTTTAAATTTTTCCAAAATTCTTATTAGTTTTCTCAGGATTCGAATAAACTGAATGCATTTAAATAGCATTGGTCATAATTTTGCGCCTACTCCCTCAAGGCTTAAAAAATGTAACATTTCAAAGGAATGGAGATATTTCAAAGATTCGCTGAGACTATAATTTTTATCTAATATACATATATCTGTAGTCCATCCACTCACGGTAAATATTGCAAAACCTCCGAATTTTAAACAACCGCTTGGATTGACATGAAATTGGGTATGCACATAGCTGACAGGTCAAAGAAAAAGTGATATTGTGCCGACGTGTGCTTTTGCCTTGGGAGTTAGTACAACCACTTTTATAATGTGAAAAGACATACATTCAAAATAAGTCCTAAAGTGGATAAACTGAGTAATTCTAAGCTAGTTTTTGTTCTATAGATTTTTTCTTAACATACTGTTTGAGTTATTTGCAAGTGAATATATTATGTTCGTTTTTCAACAAAAAAGTCACGTTTTTAGACGGTTTTAGAAAAAAACTCAAAAAGTATTTTAACGAAAAATATTCTTAGCAAAAATATAGCGTATAAAAAAGTGAAAACAATGGTGTATGTATGAAGTCTGTAGACCCTGTAAAAGTAGAGTTGTAGTTAAGAGGAAACAGTAGCGATCAACAGGTAGCGAAAACGCGTTCCAAGATTGCGGCTGTAATTTTGAATATTTTTTCGAGATATTTGGCACACGTATTCGTAATATAATAAAGAATGGCGGTACAGAGCCCAATTTGAAAAATATATGAATATGTGGAAATTACTCTGTAATTAAATACAATATTTAAAAAACGAGCCTGTACCGCCATTAAGAAGAACAAAAAAATACACTTTCTTCAAATGAACTTTTTTATCCGATGCCTAGATTTTGTGTCATTTTGGAACTACTAAAATTTTGTATTTCATTAGTAGTTCCAAAATGACACAAAATCTAGGCATCGGATAAAAAGTTTATTTGAAGAAAGTGTATTTTTTTGTTCTTCTTAATGGCGGTACAGGCTCGTTTTTTTAATATTATATTTAATTACAGAGTAATTTCCACATATTAATATATTTTTCAAATTCGGCTCTGTACCGCCATTCTTTATTATATTACGAATACGTGTGCCAAATATCTCGAAAAAATATTCAAAATTACAGCCGCAATCTTGGAACGCGTTTTGGCTACCTGTTGATCGCTACTGTATCACCTTAATGAAAAGCAGGTTCTACTTCGTCAAAATACAAATCGAATATTTTAACATGAAATAACCATAAAACGAAGCACTTTTCGGGAAAAACTCATGACTTACAACTGTTATAAAATGTCTAAAAAGTTTTATTTGTATTTTTATAAACGTTTCTAGCATCAAAAGTTAGTTAGCATCAAAATGAAGTCTCTTTTTTGTTAAAAAAATGTAAAAATCACCGCCTAATTTACTTATGTATTGTTTATGTGATATGTACATTTTTTACTCTTTGAGATATTTAGTATCACTAATGTTTAAGTTATTTTAAACCAAGGCATTTTTTTTCAAAATTAAAATTTTTTTATTTTAAAACCAATTTTTTTTAATAAGCATTTCTTGCCAATAAATCTTATAGATCATATAAACAGTATAATATAAGTAAATTAACTAGGGCGGTAACTATTAATTTCATATGGAATGCTAATTAGGTGGTGATTTTCACGATTTCTTTTAGCAAAAAAAGGGACATATTTTATTTAAAGCGTAACTTACTTTTGATGCTGATGGTGATAGAATAGATACTTTTTAAATAACAAAAATAAAACTTTTTTAAACACTTTAAAAAATTTGTGGCGAGTTTTCCCCGAAAAGTGCGTTATTTTTTGGATATTTTACGTTGAACTAGTCGATTTGGAATTCGACGAATAAGAACCAACTGTTGTTCAGCTCCAACTCTGTTTTTATTGTGTGTCCAGACTTCATACATACATAATTTTTTTTACTGTTTTATAAGCTTTATATTTGCTAAGAATAGTTTTTTCGATCAAATACTTACTTTTTGATTTATTTACGAAAAACCATCTAAAAACAAAAAATACAAGGAATTTAATTAGTTTATCCACTTACGGACATATTTTTACCTATATTTTTTCACACTCGAGAAGGGGGTGGTACTCATCCCCAGAAAAAAGCACACACTGGCACAATATCACTTTTTTCTTTGACATGTTAGCTATGCTTATGTCAAATTTCATGCCAATCCAAGCGATTTTGTAAAATCCAAAAACAGTGAGTAAATTGTCCAATGATATCTTTAAAAAAGACTAGTGCATTTTACAAAAACTTAGGTCAATAAATAATATGAAAACAGCGGAATATCAACCAATGTTGAATGTTTTTACAAAGTATTGTTTATTTTTCGCTACTCGAACGGGACAACTATTAAACTGGTTTCTTCCACTTCCAGACAATTTTTTAACCGCATATGACATCAAAACCAGAATTAAAAAAATTCGGTTTCGACCTCTTAATACACGTAAATTGATCAAGTATATTTTTCTGTGACTATGTGTGTCACTTCCGGGTACACCATTTTAACCGGAAGTGGTGTAAAACTAAAAAAAGTATTTCTTTGTTCTCATTTTTCTAATGCGCGTCAAATTTCTAATCGCTAGTACCATCTATGGGTTATAATCTTTCATTCAACCTCTGTGATTATATCTGACAGACGGACGGACAGACAGGCATAAAACCGGACAGGCATAAATATTTGTTCTCGTCTTTCTAAGGCGCGTCGAGTAATACATAGTTTGTACTATTTCTGCGAATTTAGAACAATACTTCGGGTTGCAACTCTTTATCCTGAAGTCGGAGGCCAAATTTCTCACCTTTAGTACCATCTTTGGGTTATAAGCTTTCATTCCACATCTAATTTGTCATGTTTTAACCCGGCATCCGACAGGTGAACTTTTTTGCCACTAACAGACAGGTGGGATGTGACAAACCCCAGCATTGAAAGAGTTAAAGAATCTCAAAAAATATCTCTACGTTTAGATTAGTTAACAGAAACAGTAAAGATGCAGTAGAAATAAACAAACCAAGACACGTTAAATGATACTAGGAGCACTCCCGAATCATAATTTACAATGTGTAAACTTTGGAAATCATGACTTGGAATTTACAATGTATATACTGATGTGATCTTGATTATTGATATGAGATAATATTCTTATATGTCACTTAATTTAATCAATGTATTAATACTAATCTAATTAATTAACCAGATCACATATCAATATGTTTTCAATCTCAGGGCGAATTATAAATTAATTACTTACTTTCGTGGCTTCTGAATATTTCTTAATGGTTCCTAATCGGGATAGACAAGAAAAGAGTAAAAAAAATACAAATATGGGTTACAATTATAATCAAAATATTTTTTATTTTATTCAAAAGGCAATCAATGCTTAATATTTGCTATTTCTTATTATTCTTAAACATAACATTTACAACTGGGAATTTTATTTCCTTTTGGTTTTCTATTGAAAGTTTTTATTAACATTTAACTATTAGGAGTTATTAGGGACAACTCTATTTAAGTTTGATGAAGCTTTTCTGATATTATTGATTATGTTATTCAATTTTTTATGTGGAATTTAATACGAAAAACCCATACATTCATGTCCAAACAAATGAGACTGACCTTTTCCTGGTGAACTGAAAATGTCCTCACACAAAACCCTTTCCTGCTATCCTTGGCTGCGATCAAACCTCGTCCTGGCTTCCAGTGATGTTCTCCTTTGAAAAACTAGCTCGAATAGCTCTCGTTCCTGCTTTTGTCGTGATGCTGTGTTCTACCTTTTTCGAAACTGCTATCAGCTACCGGGACACTCTGGGCTCAAGGAGGTTCTTTTACTCTCGACCTGGCCTACTTCTCGTTCCACGATAGATACTCCACACTCACGGAACTACCGGCTTTCTCACTCCTCGAACACTACCGTCTACTACTCGACTTCACTTCTCGACAGCTCAAGACATTCTGATCCCACTTTGTCATTCATTCACCTACTTTCTCAATATCCCTTCCAGATTCACAAATCAACCTTCCACCACCAACTCTCATTCTCAGTATTCCTCAAAAACCAATTTTTAATCTTTCTAAATATGCTTAATGGATTTCAAAAGAAAATATTTAATTCCCATTCTAAAATCACTTTCTACTATTTACAAATTTTAATGACCTATTCTCTCTTTCAAATGAGTCTTATTTAGCATAGGCTAATGATCGAAACCTTCCGCGAAAAACGATAATGAACTATCATCTATTTCACTGAGTTTTATTTAGCATAGGCTAATGATCGACCTTCCGAGAAGAACGATAATGGTACGCGTCATTCACTTTGTTTATTTTAAGCGCACTGTCCCGAGTTCCGTCTAATCACTTCTTAAAATTAAATATAACAATTTGTTGTATACAGCGAGACATGGACATTGACGGGGAGACAAAAATCCAGAGTCAATGCTATGGAAATGAGGTTCCTGAGGAAAATAGCAAACAGAAAAAGGACAGACAAAATACGAAACGAAACAATTAGACAAAACCTAAAACTAGAACCAATCAATGAAAAAATAGTAGAAGGATAACTTAGATGGTTCGGGCACGTGTGTAGAATGTCGAACGAGAGGCTAACAAAACGAGTGTTCGAAACGAGAGTGCAGGGGAAAAACAAAAGAGGGAGACCAAGAGTTATGTGGGTAGATGAAATCAGGAAAGAAGTCGAGAAGAAGGGATTGACATTGGAAAGTGCAAGAAACCTAGCGCAAGATCGGAAAGCATGGAGACTACAATGCCAAACTCAACTCCACCAGCCTTACACCTAAAGGTAGAAAGGCTTAGGACTAAGTAAGTAAGTAAGTAAAAATTTGAAACGGTCACACCACGAAAACGGCACATGTATTTTGTCCGACAGAACAGACTTAAACTCTTCGAACAGAGATTAAACTCTCATGCAAAAATTAGACTGCTATTTATCACCAAATGGGCCTTTTAATGAGTAGAGCATGTAGAATATGTCAAATGACAGGAATTATGACAGGTGATAAATAGCAGTCTAATTTTTGCATGAGAGTTTAATCTCTATTCGGAGAGTTTAACGCCCGGTTTCCGAAAGGATGATCATCTCAAAAATTATGTAATCGACGATTAACAATAGATTAAATGCGTCAGAAACGTCAACCAAACTAGTTTTAACAATAGTCGATCACCTGACAAAAGATTAATCGTTAGTTAACAGCCGATCATGAGTGTTTTGAGTCTACGAAAGGTCGATTAACCAGTTTCGCTTGTCAAACGGCGGTAAAAATGGACTGTTACCTAATCTGCGACTATCCGTCGATTAACGAGCTGTTAAGAGTTTTTTTAGTTTTTTAATTACTGTAATTAACAAATACCGGGAAAAAATTGTCAAATAACACATATATAAATGATATAAATCATATTATTCAATAAAAATAAGATTTTTTTATGGAAGAAATAATTTAAAATATTTATTTAACTTGCAGAACATGGATATCTCGGACATTTTTTGTATTTTATTATATAATTTATATTTTTTTTCTTTTAAAAATGTAAGATAACAAGGATGCTAGACTCATAGAGCTATTTTTTGAGAGGCCAGAGCTCTAAAAAGCAGAACATAATGATTATAGCGATGTAAATAAGAGGGAAAACGTGTGAGAAATTATAGCAGCTAACTTTGAAGACAATAAAACAGCCGGTAAATAAATTAAAAATAAATATAAAAAGTAAATATATAGACCAAAAATGAAAATACGATTATAAAATATTATAGATCATAAATAAACTGTTTTATATCTCCAACTCCCGTCACATAACCTAGCCTCATTTTTAAAATGCTCTCGTTCAATTCTTGCTCCAAACAAAAGTGACAGTACGTAAGAGAGAATGCACCTTTAGAATCTAAAGATACAAGTTTGGATTTAGAGGTTAATATAATTGAAATTTTGAAGGATAACAGCCAATTGTGACAGTATCGCTACCAAATCGTATGTCAGATCATCGATTACATGATCTATGATCATGCAATTTTACAATAATTGGCGTTTGAGAAACCCATCACAGGTTAACAGTTGATCTAATCTGACAGCCGATTAGATGATCGGAGATTTGAATAACGTTTCGGAAACCGGCTGTAAGTCTGTTATGTCGGACAAAATAAATGTGCC
This sequence comes from Diabrotica virgifera virgifera, assembly GCF_917563875.1. Lineage (NCBI taxonomy): Eukaryota > Metazoa > Arthropoda > Insecta > Coleoptera > Chrysomelidae > Diabrotica > Diabrotica virgifera. The sequence continues at coordinate 142,558,716 of NC_065446.1, read as the reverse complement.
GTTTTCGTGGTGTGACCGTTCCAAATTTTCAACCTGTTTCACAATTAAAACTGCCCCTGTTCCAGTGTTCCCATATATAAAAGTTTATCCGACTAAACACCCTTAAGCTATTAACAAATTTTCAGCTTGCTATTAATCAACTTTTTTTTCATACGCGGGATCCAGACCTAATAGATGCATTTATAACCCATAATACTTATATAAAATATAGTATTACTATCAGAATCTCTAACTACTAATGGAAAGATTTTTACGTTTCCTGAAAAATTTACACATTGTAACATACAGTGCTTCCATAAAGTAACGCATAATTTCATTATTTCGTAAACCGGCGACTTTAAGGAAAATTTTCGAAACAGGTCGATTTTTATTTTTAAATTACAATTTTTTGGCATATTACATATCATACTAGTGATGTCATCCATCTGGGCTTGATAACGTAATCGATGAATTTTTTAAATGAGAATAGGGGTCATGTGATAGCTCATTTGAAAGGGTATTTAATTCTCTATTTACTAATACAAACAATAACATAATTATATATACAGGGTGTCCAAAAAGAATTCTTTAATTAAATTAATTGAGACAAAAAGAAAAATGTATGTAACTTATTTAATTCAAAATTCGTTTTACTTTTGTCAGAAAATTAAATGTTAGAGCTGCCATCCACCTGCCTCTTGGAAGTTTAAGATTACGCTTAAGCGAAAATCAATATTTAGGTTTTAAATAAAACATTTTTATGTTTGCTGGCACCAATAAAATATATTTAGAATTAAACAAATTACATACATTCATCTTTTTATACCAATTAATTTAATTTAAATAACATTTTTTGGACACCCTGTATAAATAATTATATTAACAATTATATTATTGAATAGAGAATTACATACCCTTTCAAATGAGCTATTACATGCCCTTTATTCTTATTTAAAAAAATCAACGATTACGTCATCACGCCCAGATGGATGACGTCACTAGTATGATATGTATGCCAATAAATTGTAATTTAAAAATAAAAATCGACCTGTTTCGGTATTTTTCCTGAAAGTGTCCGGTTTGTGAAATAATGAATTTATGCGTTACTTTATGGACGCACTGTATATTGTTTCGCAATGACCCATTAAATTATTATAAATGCAATTAACCATTGACCATGTCATGAAAATGGCAATATAAAATTAATTTTTCAAATGTCAAACTTTAAAATTTGTTTTTGTTAACAAAAAAATAATTTAAATATCTATTATGAAATTCGTTACAAACAAAATCTGATATTTCAACTAAACGAAACAAAATACACAATAAAAGTGAATTATTAAACTCATTCAGGGACCCGTTCAGACAAAAGAGCCTACAACTGGTTTTTACCTGAGTGCGAGTGGAAGACTTGTAACGTGAAGCGATCGATATTATGTATCTAACTAGGTACTGTCTTTTCCGTAAAAATGTATATCTTGGCAACATCCTGTTGTTGCCAAAGTGATGTTTAAGCAATGTTTTTGACCTACGGGGGTCAAATTGTCGTTATAGTGTAAGGAATAAAATATATAAATAAATCGGATTACTGAAAATCCGACAACGGTGCCAAGCTTAAAGAAGTGTACTAAGCGAACATTCACGGATTATACCTAGAAAATGATAGCATTTCTAGGTGATGCCAAATGACTGCAACGTGAAAAGATGCCAATTTAATAGCGGGATGTATATATATATATATATATATATATATCGATAAAAGGTACGTTGTCGCCTCGCGGTGAAAACTATGACGACCTCGCCTCACCCTTGTGTAGTTCTTTTTTTCAAAAAATATATGCATATATACAATGAGGGGAACTTTCTAATTAAGAATCTCTAAAGAGGGGAAACGATTTTAAATGTTTTTTTATATATAAATTTACGATTAAATCCAATGCGCTGTCGCCTCACAACTATATATGACTAAGAATGAAAGCCGGTACGTTGTTGCCTCAGACGGCGTTGCCAAATATTCGAAAATGAATAAAGGATTGAGTGGGTCGAACTTTGGTGCACAGCGAGAAGTAGTGTAGGTATTTGTTACGGATATAGGTAAAGAAATAGTGGGAATTTGTTCACATGTTCCATTGTTGTTTACATTAAAAATAAAGGATGGTTATTTTTGATATTTTAACCTTCGGATGACCAAGCGGGGGAAATTGTGACGCCAGCGTATGTTTTTCTTTAATAAATTCAAAAGTATTTTCAATTTTTAACTCATTATTTTTTTATTTGACTTTAATATCATTCTAGATATCCTCATATTTTGAAATAAAAAAAATTCCCTATATTTTACGAATAAAAAATATATTCTGAAGTTGATGTTTAGTAAAATGGCGTCTATTATGTGTAATTACAGGTAGTTTTACGCTAATGACGTCGACTTTGCAAAGTAACAAGACACTTACTCAACATACACACTACACATGGCACTAATACTTATGTCGTGACTGGCTGAATGACATAAAGTCCATGCCAAAAAAAAACTCAAGAAAAAAAAACTTTGTTTTTTTGTTAATTGTCATTTTTGACCTGGGGTCATTTCCCCCCCCCCCCTTTGTCTTCCATGTAACAGAAAAAGGTTGGTCATCGGAAGGTTAAATAAGCTTAAGATATGAACACGGTTTGTTTGGATTATATGTTTAAAAGTTTTTTATTAGCAGATATTCCAAAGCTAGTATTTTGCAATAAATTAAGCTAAGCCAAATTATTTTGTGTGAATTATTGCTCTTATACAGTAAAATTATAAAGGCTCTTAACGATATAATTTATTATTTGCAGTAAACATATTATTACCTATCTCACAGAAAAAAAGTGTCAACGGTTTATTTAAAAATTTTAATTAAAAATCAGTGAACCAGTATACTTAGCTGTAAAAATGTTCCAACAAAACGTATTCTTACAGCAAAGTGTACGAAAATAATCTATAAGGTGGTGAAGGTGGGGTGGTTTTAAGGGCGAAAATGGTTTTCTGAAATTTCTGGCTAAACATTGCATCGTTTAAAAAATTCAACGCAAAAGCTGTGGGCGATAAAAAAATCTACAATTTGTGTAGTGGTCTTTTTATCCTAATCTCAAAAAATTTTGAGAAAAACTCAAAGGTAGGTTTTAGGTACCTATTTAATTTTTTTCTTCTACAAAAATGATTTCATTATGTTTTGTTTAAATGTCAAACCCATTAATTGAGGCGTTGGTTAGATGTTTATTATATCTAAGAATAAAAAAAATTATAAAAATAGCAACAAAAAGTAAAATAAAAGATTTCTATATTTTCACTTAAGCATCATATAAAAAACTTACATATGCCATAAATATTTTATTTTTATAATATGTTGAATTTTTGATTTTATAATATTGGAATTCACCTTTTTATCTAGATGGATATACGCCATATTGAATATAATTAATTGATTGGTTGACTTACCTGTTAAGGAAGGACAATCATAATTGTCCTATCTTACATTTCGAACATTTGTACTAATTGTAGTGGCATTTTCTGGCCGCTGATCACAGTTTAAAGAAGAAGAATAAGAAAAAAGAAGATATTAGGCTTCTTGACACGTGACGTGCGCACATCACTGTTTTTTTTTTATTTTGATCGCACAAAACGGGTGGGTTCGAAAGAATCAAAGGGAGGGAGCGTACAAATGTTCGAAATGTAAGATAGGACAATTATGATTGTCCTTCCTTAACAGGTAAGTCAACCAATCAATTAATTGTCCTTCACATTACATTTCGAACATTTGTACTAATGGTAGGCTGTTGAAAGATTAAGCAATATTGTGCGATAATTAAACAAAACTACATTGCAATCCAAAAATCGATATTTACATATTTTTTTTATTAGGAACTTTACAAAAAAGAGAGAATATATTAGAACAATTAAGAGTAATGTTTGTAAATGATAAGAAAATTAATGTTCTTATGTAATAATAATAATATAAACATATAATTACAAATGTATAACAAACAATAAGCGTACGCAGAAGCATACATGGACTAAACAGACAATATAAATTTTGCAAATAGTCCGTAATCTTTTGATAGAGGTTTATTATAAAAAATATTAAATACTTGAGAATTTTCTGTCCATCCCGCCGTCTCTCTAATAGTTTCTATATTTAATCCAGTCCTAGCTCCTGCTGACGTAGATGCTTGTCTAACACTATACCCTTTAAAAATATTGGTGTCTATGTTACATAATTTTAAAACATCTTTTAGCCATCTACTCAAAGTCTGCGTAGATGCTGCATTATATGTTTTTTTTTATTGTTATAAACAACTTGTCCTCTGATTGAGGATGAATGTTTTTAGAAATCTCTAAATAGTGACATAAAGTCGATGCTACACACAACTGTTGCTTTTTTTTTAAATAGAGAAATCTTAAAATAGGTTGATTTTTATTTTTTGAAGAAGTCTTTATCCTATCTGGTATCAAAATCGCAATTTTATCTTGATCCATGAAAATATTTTGAATTTTTATTAGGGATAGGGTTTGCAACATGTGAGCTGTAGTCAGAGCAATCAACATTACAAGTTTGTAAGTAAGTTCTTTCAAGGAAAGACCTGTGAGAGGAAATAATGTTTCTAAATAAAATAATACTGGTTGAGGGTCCCGAGTAAATTGATATTTGGGCAATGAAGGTTTGAGATTATATATACCTTTTTAAAAATTTTTAAACATGTTTTTATGATTTTCTGGTATATCTATTATCAATGCCAATGCAGCTCTATGAATGTTTATAGAGCTATATGTATAATCCTTATCTACGATATATTTAATAAAATTAATAATATTTGATAATTAATAAGCAAATGGGTACATATTTTTTCTATACTATACCTCCACCATCTCTTGAAAACTGTATCATATAAATTTAGTGTTTTTGTTGTAATAGATGCAATCATAATTGCGATGGAATGCTCAGGAATACCTTTTCTTAAAAAAGCTTGCCTGAAAAACATGCGATAGTCAGGGTAAGATGTTGGTGTCCCGGATATGGAAGCCTAAAAGGGTTCAAAATTAAATTTTTATCAGGTCCTAAAATTATATTTTTGCCTGATATCAGTTTATTAAAGGTTGGGTACCTAGGCTGATTTGGCCATTCTGCTACTACCACAATTCCTACTGCTTTGTCACATATGATTTTTTCTAAAACTCTTGGAATAATAGCAAAAGGTGGAGTGGAAAAGCATACAATTTTAATCCATGCCAATTTAGAGTGAAGGCATCAACTTTCTCCGATTCGGGGTCAGGTTTCCAAGATACATACCTTGCACATTTTTTGTTAAGATATGTGACAAACAAATCGATTTCTGGAATATGAAGCTGCTTAAAAATTATATTAACACAATTATCACTTCCTCTGTTCTATTTATATTCTCTGTTCTATTTGTATACTTCCTCTGGTATATATACTCTGTCCCGATTTTCAAAGATCTTGACTCTGAATCAGCAATAATATTTTCTTTTGTACTGATATAAGATGCAAATATTTTTAAATTTCTATTTTCACAGTATTGCCAAATTTCTCTGCAAATGTTGTTAAGATTAGAGTATTGCACACTCCCCATCTTGTTAATACAAGATACAGCTGTTGTGTTATCTATTCTTAGCAAAATATTACAATTCCTATATTCCTTGGAAAAGGATTTCAAGTCATTGTATGCTGCCAATAACTCAAGTACATTTATATGTAGTTCACGCTGTTCATAACTTCAAAAACCATGAGTTTAATTATCAATACAGCATGCTCCCCATACTAAAAGAGATGCATCACAAAATATTTCAAGTGCATAATTAGATTCTTTTATATTTTGTTTACTAATTGGTATGTTATGTAACCACCAATTGAAATCGTTTTACAAGTATTTAGGTATGGTCATTTTTGTGTTAAAACTATTAGTTTTAGAAAGAGCAAGCCACTTTTCTTTTTCTAAATTTTTTAAGTATAATTTTCCATATTTAACTGAAGGACAAACTGCTACCAACTGACCGATTAAAGCTGCAAATGATCTTATCATACATGTACTTTTATTTTTGATGGTCTGAATACTATTAATTATTTTTTCTTTCTTGTCAGCGGGTGCAAAATATATCATTTTATTAGAATCAAACGTAAAACCAAGAAAAGTTATAATTTGTGTGGGTGAAAGTATACTTTTTCCTTTATTTATAGTAAATCCCAGGCGGGAAAACACAGAACAAGTTTCAACAATATTTTCTTTGAATTCTAAATATGATTTTAAAATCAGTAAAGTGTCATATAAAAAAATGACAGAAGTAAAGCCTCTTGTTCTTAGATTGTTTAAGGCTGGTTTTAAGGTTTTCGTAAATATAAAAGGCGAGATATTCAAACCAAATGGTAAGAAGTTGAAATGATACAGAATATTTTTTGTATTCAAATTTTAAATATTTTTTTTTTATTTTCATGAAGAAGAATAGCAAAATAGGCATCTTGTAAATCTACTTTTGCCATAAGACAACTCTTGAAAATGAGCTTGAGAACTGACCTATAGTCTTCCAACTTAAAATGTGGGGCTTCTATAAAGTAATTTAACTGTTTTAAATTTAAAACAAATCTATGACTTCCGTACTTTTGATGGGCACTAGAAAATATGAAGAAAGGAATTTGCTCTCTTGTATGTGAAGAAGGAGAAATAGCTCCCTTATCAAATAATTGCTTTATAGCTAAATCATACGACTCATTTGGGTCTATGAAAAACTTTTGGTGCTCTCTCTTGAGACGGTGTTGTTTTAAATAAAATATTAAAACCTTGGACCCAACTTAAAACTTTGTTGTCTGAAGTAATCTGTTTCCGGTTTTTAAAATAATCAGCCACATTTCCTGCTGATTTTTTATTTACCTTTAATATGACCTCCTGGTTGTTCTGGTTGGGTTTTGGTGCTGTTGTCTGCTCGACTGTTTGTATCTCGATGTTGGTTGAGGATGATTTGGGTACTGGCTTTGTCGAAATCTTGGTCTCTTCGAGGCTGGATGGAAGTTTAAACTCTGCTGATTGAAGTTGTTAGATTCTGGAAGAACTCTTGTTGGATGCTGAGTGGAAAAAACAGCTTGGCCTTGTGGCGCGGTCTTCGGATAAAAAGTGGCTTTAGTGGCTTCATTATAGAGCTGACTTGAAAAGCTGCTGATCTTGTATCTTTGGTTTCTTTCAACATTTCAATAAAATTCTCCCCAAATAAATATTTATCTATAGGTTGCTCGTCTAATAATTTTTTAAATTTTAAATTTAATGAAGAACTGAGCAAAAATCTTTTGTGCAAGGGCGTCTTCTATATTGAAATAAAATAAAACACTTCTATATTGAAGTTTATGGAATTGGCAATTGTTTCGATATTCCTTTTTTCCTTTAATCCTAATTCGACCTCTTTATAAAGGGACATAATATTTGCAGCTAAAATTGTTTGCATAGTTTGCAAGTATTTATCTTCCCTAATCTTATTTTTATCTTTTATGGCAGATAAAATCTCAGAATTCAACTGAGGTGGGCAAAGTCTTTCGCAGTTTTTAGCAGGTAAGAATTTTTCTGTAAGTTTACCCACAATACTTTTGTCTAAGCCTTTGGAAAAAGAATAGTTTAGCCTTTTTGCTACATCTGGCAACATTTCAGAAGAATTAAGGTTAGTTTTTAATGGGTCTTCCCCAATTAAGTTATTCATATTTAGAGAAATAGATTCTTTTTGTGTAGGTACCTCTCCAATGAAAAAATCTTCTGTCTGTTGTTGCGACTCCTCAATAAGTACTGCTGGTTGTAGATCTTCACTCAAAATCTTCAATTATGCTCAAATTGCATTGGATCTCATTTTCTGTATTATTTTTAATATTTTGACAAAACCAAACAAACATTTAGTGTAAGTAAACTTGCTACGCTTAAAAAGTGAAATCAAGGTAAAATGTAAAAAAAATATTTAAATAAATATTATGTATTCTATTTTAAATTTCTGGGCTACTACAAAATACCTCTGAGAAATAGGAGCATCTCAAATAAATCATAAAGATTTTCTGGGCTATTAAAAAATACCTCTGAGAAATAGGAGCATCTCAAATAAATCATAAAGATTTTCTGGGCTATTAAAAAATACCCGCTCCCCTATTATTATTGTTTGAAGACAAGCCAAACACAAATTTTGTGTAAGTAACTTGCTATTCTTGTGATGTAAATTCGAAGTAAAATGTGTAAAATTAGATAAATAAAAATATATTCCATTCTATACTTCTGGGCTACTATATACTGCCTCTGAGAAATAGAAGCAGGTCAAATAATCATAAAGATTTTCTGGGCAACTTAAAAGTACCCTCTGATTTATTGTTATATCCTTAATTATTTAGTCTGTATTACTTTGGGCTACCTTAAGGCACCTTATTGAGACAAAACAATATAACTTTTCTTTGCAAAATGTGACGTTTTTGCATTTCATTTATGTTAACCCATTTTCTACGAAATAAACATTAATAGGAAAACCAGTGCAGTCCGGCAACATAGCGCCTGTTTTATATTCGAACAGGAAGATGGCGAAAAAACATGTACTATGGCAACAGAAAAATATATTGATAACAACAAAATAAAAGACTCCATGTTTAAATTTGATTAAAATTGTCACTTTGTAAACAATTAATAAATATAGCGATATAGCTCTATTTATTCACGCTAAATTTAATTTAACTACCATAAGAAAATCAAAAAATATCATATAAATACCTGAAACCTTTTCATCCATTTCCTCTCTAAACTTTACCAATTTCTGTTGCAACTCTTCATATTTCCGCCGCTTTCGGCATAAACAATCACTCTTTGATGACCTTTTTGGCATTTTAAACGCTTTTTAACAATTTTTATAAAATTATTTCGAACACGCGTGTGATCAGCCGCGCACAGAAAAAACAGTGATGTGCGCACGTCACGTGTCAAGAAGCCTAATATCTTCTTTTTTCTTATTCTTCTTCTTTAAACTGTGATCAGCGGCCAGAAAATGCCACTACCATTAGTACAAATGTTCGAAATGTAATGTGAAGGACAATTTGAAAAGTGTTGGCACACATGAATAAGGTGTGGTATATTATGAACCCTCTGTATAAATCATAACTTAAATATGATGTTATTAACCTTTAGGGTATTGAACATACATAAAAACAATAGCTTATAGTTTGTATCACATGTTTATTACGAGTGAACTTAAACTATATTTGTTATGCTTCAGATAGGTATAAAAACACGCTGAGCAATCAGTATGGATATAGATATACAAATAATTATTAGAAGTTAGTATGTAGTAAGGCGAGGCGCTATGAATCATTAATGTCATTGTTTAGATATTGGATACCAGTGAATAAAATATAATGTATAGTAAGACGTGTTTAGTCTTTTTAATTAATTAGAACCAGAAGGCAGTAACAACACACTATTTAATACATGGCTGATCCTGCAGATTAGAGGAGGTCTTCTGAAAGGAGCAGAGATGGCGGCAACAAATTGGAAACGGAGACGGCGAAGATGGACAGGAAACCCAGTGAGCGACAGTGTAAAGACAAAGTGGAAATAAAATGTAAGTAAGAATGTCTATCTTTATTAAAAATGCTTCCCTCGTTTTATATTATTATTGAACATTAAATATTTATCTTTTCTGATTTTTGAATAATTTATGAAGTATCGATTTTTTTTTAAGAATATCTATGAATTTTGAAATATGAAGTGATTTTTTGAATTGAATATTTTTATCGAAGTTTATTATATATGCTATTATTGAATTTTTATTGAATTTATTTGAAAAATCTCTATCCGATTTCGATTTTTAGTACGGTTATTTTTGAATATTGTATGGAATATCGAATTTTTTCCAAAAAAAAATTCTATCGAATTTTGAGATTTGCACTGATTTTGAATATTTTTATCTAACTTTTGCATAGGCTGTTTTTGAATTTTGAATTGAATTTGTATCGAATATGTATACTATTATTGAATTTTTATTAGCCATTTTGTTTTTATTATTGATATTTATTGATTCTATAGATACATTTTCATCGATTTTGTGTTAAATTTTGTATGAGATGAACCTGAATTAATATTTTTTTGAGTGATAAATGATATTTTTTTAATGAATAATGATTAGTGATGACATACGTTGATATAAGAGCTTTAAGACAAACATTGCTATAAGCAAGAGATATATTTTTAACGAACCGACCTGAAGAGTCGAGATAAAGAATCTGGAGAAGAACTATATAGATAAGAAGAAGAACTAACAATATTATAAGCTAAATATTATGAGGCAACTTGAGACAATAAGAAACCCACGGCTCTTGTCAAATTAGGAAGGTACTAATGATTTATAGAAGCTTGAAAGCTTATTAGAGACCCACTCTGTGTTTTGAAGGGTACCTATTTTATTCATGATTATTCGTGAATAAACAACGGCCTCAAAGCAAGGGATTGAGGTTGTGATACTTTTAGAAGAATTTGAACCGCATAAAATACCTATTTCGTGTTTTGAGTTAACTATACCACCTAAATGGTGCGTACAGATCAGGGCGAAAATTCGGGTTAATATTGGCGGAGAACTAAGACATCCGAGTGAAACCTCTTTTATTAAGGTAAAACGAAGGTATCGGAGCTAGTATATGAAGTGATGATTATGATGTTATATGAAATGATATATGAGATAAATGATATATGATTGTTATATGAAAGATGTATATGAAGATGAATTATGTACACTGTAGAAGTGTTATTATGTGGAGAAAATGAAGAAATATAGTTGTAGTACCAGACAAGAAGAAGAAGAGAAAAAAAGATAATTTTTTTTTATTAAAATATGTGGGAAAAATGAAAGAAGACACATAAAAATTGCAAGAAAAGAAGCAAAATTAAGAAGATACTAAGCAAATAAGTAGCTAATCATTGAATTATGTCTAAGAATTAAAGTTGTAAATTTTTTTCTCTAAAGTAACGTAAACTATAAATAACTTATTTTTAAATGTAGATAATGAATTCAGGTTAAATTTTCGCGGAAAATGGAAGTGTTTGAATTAAGGATAGACAATATCTTACAATAAGTGTTAGTAGATAGTAAGCAAAGGGACACAAAAAGTGAAATTTTTAGACATTCAGCAACAGAGATTAAATCTTTATTATAGCTACAAAAGAGTTATTAGAAGTTTAGAGAAATATTAGAAATGTTTAGAGAGATTACATTTTTATTATAGGTACATTATTTTAAAGTTAGTAAGACATATATAAATAAATCAAAAGAAGACTGAAATAGGAATTATTAATAGAGTAAAGGATACATTTTTTTACTTATTCGAGTAATATTAGCTTAGCTTAGGACTTTTAGTTAGATACGAGATTTTTAGTTAGGTAGATTAGATTATTCCCCTGCTTATAGGAGATGCATATAGGCACTAAAAGACTATATTAAAAATCCCGATAGGTTAAGTCACTGTTTTCATGTGGACACTGTTTTGTGAATGGAGAAAAGACTCAAAAAGCAAGACGGAACAGAAAGTGAATTAGTGATAATAATAAACAATTTTTAGGATTAAAAAAAACTCTGAAACGTTCCATGTTACAGTTAGTTAGGATAGTTAGGAAATTTAATTTTTGAAAATAGTATTAGGTAACCATAAACATTTTGTAAAAGGGAAAGAGGAATATACCGTCAGATATTCTTCTTCTCTTCTTAGGACTTTCTTTTTTAAAAACGGCGGAGATGTGGTATATTATGAACCCTCTGTATAAATCATAACTTAAATATGATGTTATTAACCTTTAGGGTATTGAACATATATAAAAACAATAGCTTATAGTTTGTATCACATGTTTATTACGAGTGAACTTGAACTGTATTTGTTATGGTTCAGATAGGTATAAAAACACGCTGAGCAATCAGTATGGATATAGATATACAAATAATTATTAGAAGTTAGTATGTAGTAAGGCGAGGCGCTATGAATCATTAATGTCATTGTTTAGATATTGGATACCAGTGAATAAAATATAATGTATAGTAAGACGTGTTTAGTCTTTTTAATTAATTAGAACCAGAAGGCAGTATCAACACACTATTTAATACAAAGGCACATATTATGAATCTCATATGAATCTCCTTCGGAATCTTCCCTTGTTTGGTTTTTGATGCTTTGAGTAGTTTTTTATTTGCATCGTCACTGTCCGTTTTAAATTATTTACTTCTTTGAGCCAGAACGTTATCTTTTGCAACCAACGCTTTACTTTTTTTAACTTCTTGCATACCTGCAATACTTGGAAAATTAATATTCGTATTTTGAAGATTGCTTTTTTTTATTTTCTTCCGCATTTCTAAATCGTGGTGAAAATCTAGTTCTTCAAGCGATTTTCCTTTATATTCTAAATGAAGAGAATCCCTTTCCATTACTATTAAAAATTTTGACAATTTTACGGTTTGATAAATGTCAGCATGTAATTCATATCATTCATCATGCATTTTTTCGTCATGCCCCATAAACTTGACAAATTTTTTAGTTTAATTTTTGGACATACTTAAAATGTGTGCTACTGTTGCACTATTTTTGCGTAATTTGTTGCTTGATATAGCTTCAGGGTTTGTTAAATTCATTTTGCTTGTCAATTTACGGATCGAAACATCCCTTTTTTCCATTAACTTACTGCCTGGAACTGCAAACATATAGTTATTAACGTCGGACGACGTCAGTCATGTATTTATGTCTATGTTTTATTAAAGTTTCTATGAAACCTTGCAACATTTCTGGAAGTAAAATAACAACAGCTCAAGAACCTTTACCAGAACACACTGGATTTTTTTCTCCTCTCGTAAATGCATTTTCTTCTTCTGTTTATCTTTCGTTACTAGTGCTGAATTTTTAAATACTGAACATTACCTATTCGTCTTCTGTTAAAAATAATGGCTAATGCTAGAGCACAGTTAACTAAATTTTTATGTTTCAAAATTATCCACAGAGAACGGCAGTTCTCACCAGTGGCGCACAACACCCCTACAAGCGACACTATATATACACGAAATTTTCAATTTTCTAAACCTGACTGAATTGAAAATTGGGCCACATTCCATCTTAAAGAATAGGAAAAGACTCGTCCATCCATATGTCATATCTCCATTTTGGTCCAAGGGTGTGGATTTTACGGCCCTTCCCATTTAGAGTCTGTTTTTCGTTCTCGTCCCCAAAACTCCCAAAAATTTCAAAAACTTAAGCCCGACCTTAGCGGCTTCTGATAGCACAGATCATTACCTTTCCAACGCATGTTTAATTTTGAAAATCGGTTATACCATTCAAAAGTTATCGAGCTCAGAAGTATGACTCAATTTTTATTTAAAAAAGGGAAAATGTTTGTGGATATGTATGTATGTATGTATGTATGTATGTGTGTGGAAAAGTTACACCGATCTGAATTTTTTTTTCTGTGTTTCAAGAGGGTGTGAGGGCCGATTCAGAACCGGTCTAATTTTTGACTTCTGACTACCGGTAAGCCAGCTAGAGGACTAGATAGATACAAAATAGCATATTTTTTGGGCGTATATATCTTGGGTTCAAGGAGAGACAGGAAAACCGCAAATACACCAAATTAATAGGGATGAGTTAAGATTTCAAACGGTGCTTAAGCGATCAACCTGAGACATACACACTGCTCACCATAGCCGAAAAACTGAAAAATTAAACGTTGAAAATTTTGGTTTTTCGACAATTACTCAAAATTTCAACCTACGAATTGCGCCAATAACTGAGCGTTTGTAGGAGGACTCAGGACGCGTCTAACGGTGTATATCTCATATCTGGGAAAATTCGAATTTTTTAGTTATAGGCTTCATAAATATAATCAAATCTATTTCTTATGGGAAAAACCGTTTTTCAAGCTCAATAATTCCTGTAATACGTTCAGTTATCATACTTGATCTTGGATGCATCAGATACTACTTGTCAATACGTTTTAAACTCATATTTAGTGATCAACATCAGTTCAGCCGTTCAGAAGTTATAGAGCTCCAAAAGTATAATTAGTCCAGGAACTGAAACTTTTCACTTCGCAATTTTTACAGAATGGATCGATTTGCTTGAAAATTTGAGAATAAGTAGTGGAGAGTCTAAGGATCAAAATCTGTATGATTCCAAAAGACGCTTTTACCATGGGGTGGTTGCCACCCCGTCTCGAGGGTGGAAATTTTTTATTATATTTTGACCGCAAATGTTGGTAAAAACATTAATTGTAAGCAAAAAATGTTTTATATTTTTTTGATAAAATTAATAGTTTTCGATTTATTGGTTATCGAAATTTAGTTTATATCGAAAAAATCAATGTTATTAATCAATCATGGTTTATGTACTTGTAGTGGTTACGATGCTAGTTTGATTGGGCAATCCGAGTTCATTTGCCGGCCATAATTACATAATTATTAGGATGGCTGGGATATGAACTCGGATTGTCTTATCACTGGTGTCGTAAGTTCTAGATCATTTGGGAGAGATTGCGACCAAAGTTCTCGTTCTCAAAACTACCAAAAATTTCAAAAATATTAGTTCGACCTTTGCGGCTTCTGCTAGTACTGATCATTACCTTTCCAACGCACATCTAATTTTGAAAATTACCAGAGAACGACAGTTCTCGCCAGTGGCGCACAACCCCTACATGCGACACTATATATTATATACACGAAATTTTCGATTTTCTAAACCTGACTGAATTGAAAATTGAGCCAAATCCCATCTTAAAGTTTAGGAAAAGACTCCTAGACCCATATATTACTTCTTCATTTTGGTCCAAGGCTGTGGATTTTACGGCTTTTCCTATTTAGGGTCTGTTTTTCGTTCTCGTCCCCAAAACTCCCAAAAATTTCAAAAACTTAAGTTCGGCCTTTGCGGCTTCTGATAGCATAGATCATGACCTTTCCAACGCATGTTTAATTTTGAAAATCGGTTATACCGTTTACAAGTTAGCGAGCTCAGAATTAGAACTCAATTTTTATTTAAAAAGGGGAAAATGTTTGTGGATATGTACATATGTATGTATGTATGTATGTATGTATGTGGAAAAGTTACACCGATCTGAATTTTTTTTCTGTGTTTCAAGAGGGTGTGAGGGCCGATTCAGAACCGGTGTAATTTTTGACTTCTGACTACCCGTAAGCCAGCTATAGGGCTAGGTAGATACAAAATGGCAAATTTTTTGGGCGTATATATCTTAGGTTCAAGGAGAGACAGGAAAATCGCAAATAAACCACATCAATAGGGTTGAGTTAGGTTTTCAAACGTTGCCTAAGCGATCAAGCTCAGACGTACACACGGCTCAGTATAGCCAAAAAATTGAAAAACTAAACTTTGAAAATTTTGGTTTTTCGACAATTACTCAAAATTTCAACCTACGAATTGCGCCAATAACTGAGCGTTTGTAGAAGGACTCTAGGCTAATCTAACGTTGTTTACCTCATATCCGGGAAAATTAGAAATTTTAAGTTATACGCTTCATAAGTATGATCAAATCTATTTCCTATGGGGAAAAACAGTTCAAGCTCAATAATTTCTGTAACAACTTTAGTTTTCATACTTGAACTCAGATGCATCAGATACTACTTGTCAATACGTTTCAAACTCATGTTTAGTGATCAAAATCGGTTAAGCCGTTTAGAAGTGTTAAGTTAGAAATGTATAATCCAATTAACTATTATTCCCGAAATGGTTTATGTAGTTGTAGTGGTTACGACGCTAAATTTGATCTGTAACGGATAACCTGAGTTCATTTACCGGCGATCCCAATATTTTTATTTATTCTATTTCGACTAGAAAAAAAATCTAGTATACATTCGATGGTCACTAGATCATTTGGGAGATAATGCGACAAAGGTGACCATTTATAAAGCTTGACGTGTAATCGAGAAAAATTGCATTCAACTTCATACATTTAATTTGTATATAACTTAAAAAACTCCTGATACAAGAATAAAAAACCGCTAAACGCCGTAAAAATGAGTGGCGCATACAATATTCCAGCTACAAAAGATCTGATATGAAAATTACGTGGCGCGAAAATGTATTTTCATTTTGATGCAAAACAAAATTCTAGTTTTATTTTAAAATATTTTTCCATAATATTTGCTAAATTTGAAGTAAACGCGCCACAAAAGAGTAAATTTGATACAGTTTGAATTTTGAAACTCTTTTGTGGCGCGTTTACTTCAAATTTAGCAAATATTATGGAAAAATCTTTTAAAATAAAACTAGAATTTTGTTTTGCATCAAAATGAAAATACATTTTCGCGCCACGTAATTTTCATATCAGATCTTTTGTAGCTGGAATATTGTATGCGCCACTCATTTTTGCGGCGTTTAGCGGTTTTTTATTCTTGTCAATATTACTCTCAAACGTCTTCTGACACTTCACACCAATTTTAATACTTTCTTCTCAGAATATTTTAATATCACTTTCAAGTGGTACTAGCTTTGGCAATTTTTGTTCTTGAATATCTTTGTTAGCGAGAGAAGCAATTTCCAAACTCCAACGATTTGTCAGCAACGTTTTCAAATTATGTATTTATAGCCCTTGGCCAATTCCTGTATTTGTCTTTCTGTTGAACACGTAAAATCAGCTGATTCTTTTAGTATTAAATGAAGGTGTTTATAGCAACATAGTTTTAGATACGTACCCAAGTCCAACGCGATAATACGAGTAGGAGAACTGAAGGTCTTTTTAAAACTATTATATACATATAAAACTAAAGACTAAGTAGTTTCGTGTTGCAACGAAATTGAAAATGGTTATTCATTTTTGATTTACATGTTTACTCTGATTGGAGTACGAAGGAAACCATTCTCGTTGGAACTTTACCGCGCTGGGCAGATGAGACTGAATTATAAATTGTAAAATTCCCTCATCTTCCTTAGTCTCAGCATCCGTTATGGCTTGGAAATTTTAGAAGCCTCAAAGGTGTAACCAGAGAAGGTTCCCATTGTTTTCAATCTGGTAGGATGTGGAGCAACATTTTTGGTATTGTTTTATGTGCTATTAGGTTGAAAATTTAGTCTTTTGCTAGCAGTTGCCGCTAGGGCATCCCTGCCATTTCGTTCGTTGCAATTCGTGACTGCACGCCGGGGTTTGTCCTAGTTGGGTCAGAAAGAGCAGCATATGCGCCTCCTGATGAGAGACTAATAAGTTTCGAAACCTGTAGAGGCGCTTGCAGCGCTCTCTGATTGGACTAGAATATGATGCGCCTGTAGTTTCGCGTTGCAACGAAATTGAAAATGGTTATTTATTTTTGACATATAAAACTCTTGGAACACTTGGGATCGTCAAAATTTTTGGGTCTTAAAATATGCTTTAAAGCAATCGTATTATTATTTACCATCGTTCTATACTTAATAAAAAATATAGAGAGGGTTCGCATTCTTCCACTACATGCATAGTTTATGCCCTTCCCTCTCTCTTATGGTTTTTTAAGTAAGAATTACCAAAATTAACGTAAATGTAAATGCTATACATCTTTCGTTTTGTCGAAGATTCTTGTTCCTTAACATTTAATTTGGGGACAACGTTTTTTGGAGGTCTTGTCAATTTATTTTTGTTAGTTTCTCATTTTATCGTCCTATATTTTTTTTGCTTGAAATATTACTGTTGTCATCTCTATTCAAACATTTTAATGTCAGAATACGGGTTTTTCTTTCAGAGCAGAAGTAGTAAACTTCTGATGTTGGATAGTGTTTTGTTGTTTCATTTTTGAGATTTTTGAAACTGTTGCTATACTGTTCAATGATAAATTCCTATACGAAATTTACTTAGATTGACTCCCGTTTGCATGTCACTCACATAAAGATATTTATTTTGGTTTTAGTTTTTTTTTATTTGAGTTAAGCCATTCAGGTTCATTTTTGTGTTTTTCAACTTTCTGTAATTTCGATAGTATATCAGTGTTTATCCTCTGTCATAACTGTTATTTTTTTTCCTACTGCGGTTACAGAAAAAATCATTTATGTTCTTACTTTTGTAAAAAAGTCACATAATATAATGAATTTTTTATTTTTAGGATTAAATTAATGACTGGTTAGAATTTACCTATCCTTTCATCTTCATGATCCTTTGGGGCATAGACTTGTTCAGTTCAATATTATAATAACTACTTAAGTATTACATACGCTCCATGATTACTAATATTCTGTTTGTAATTTTTATTAATTCCTATGCGACCAGCTAATATATTTTTATTCCGGCATGCTCTCTCTCTTATAGAATTTGTTTATACAGGGTGTCCAGAAACTCTACCTACAAACGAAGACAGGCGATTTCTCAGATATTTTCCTAAGACAATTTAACCCAATTCACCTAGTCCGAAAATGCTTCCTAAGGGAGCTAGAGCTCTTGGAAGATGGCATCTAGTAATTAGTTTTTCTTAAATACCTCCAGAACGCTTCTATTTAGAAAAACGAAATTTGGTATGCCTATTCATCTTCCAGGGATAAATCGATTCCATCCATTGTGAATTTTAAGTACCGGTCATAGACGTCCATTTTGGGTAGGGCAACGGTTATTTTATAGCATAACTTTTCTGTCTTTAGCATTTAAGTATTTTTGACTCTGGATTTTTAAATTGTGAGGTATTCTAGAATTAAAAGGTACTCTTGCTTTAGTCGGTAGTACACATCGATTTCTAGAAAAATTTATTTGAAAACTTTTCGTTTTTTGAATTTGAAAAGAATTTAAAAAAACGGTGTATTTTACCAACTTAAAGCAAGAGTAACTTTTAGTACCAGAATACCTCATAATTTAATAATCTAGTGTCAAAATGCTTAAAAATTAAAGACAAAAAGTTATGCGATAAAATAACCGTTGACCTACCCAAAACGGACGCATATGGCCGATACTAAAAATTTGCAATTAATGAAACCGATTTATCTCTGGAATATAAACAAACGTACCAGTTTTTGTTTTCTAAATAGTTTTTTTTAATTCTTTTTAATTCAAGAAACGAATAATTTTCAAATCGATTTTTCTAGAAAATGGTATATTTTATGCACTTAAAGCAAGAGTACCTTTTAGTACTAGAATAATTCACAATTTAATAATCCATAGTCAAAAAAGCTTAAAAAGTAAATTCAAAAAAGGTATGGGATAAAATAACCGTTGCCGTACCCAAAACGGGCGGCTATGACCGGTACTGGGAATTCACAATGAATGGAATCGATTTATATCTGGATGATAAATATGCGTAATAATTTTCGTTTTTCTAAATAGAAGCGTTCTGGCGGTATTTAAGAAAAACTAATTACAAGACGCCATCTTCAAAGAGCTCTAGCTCCCTTAGGAAGCATTTTCGGACTATGTGAATTGGGTTAAATTATCTTAAAATTATCTGAGAAATCTCCTTTTTTCGTTTGTCGGTAAAGTTTCTGGACACCCTGTATAAGGCAACAATTTTAAAATCGTAAGCTGCAACTTATATCATAAACTTTTTAGCTGCCTTGTTACGGTACCGACGGCGCATTTTTTATATTTCACGACCCTAATACCCAATGCGAACTGAAAGCGACGTTGCCAAAATCTGAGGCGACAAGGTACCGGTTGTTAACCAAAAAGTAGAATTTATATGCTGAGGCGATAACATACAGCCAGTCACTGCCTGCAATGCCGATACTCGCGCCAGTGATATACTGCCGAACTAACGAACCAAAAAATAGTGAAAAGGGGTACGTTGTCACCTCAAAACTATTTTTTGCACATCGACTCATAAGGTGGTTGGAAAGCTGTCCTGAAATTTTCAGCCCAAAACGTTGTCTCCTCACCAAAGTGAGGCGACAGCGTCATATATGAGGCGACAACGTCTACCGATTCACCGTTTCTGAGGCGACAAGGTACCCCTTATCAATATATATATTATATATATATATATATATATATATATATATATATATATACATATATATATATGTATATAAATTCGGGTTCAAAACGTCCTCCGACGTTGTCCCATGCCTTGTTGCCAATATCTTCTATCATTGCAGTTTTCATCTTCTAATCCTCGTACACTCATTGATCGTCTTACTCCTTGTATCCATATCGTTCTTGGCCTTCCTCTTTTTCTGTTTTCTGTGGGTATCCATTTCATAATTTTCTTTGGCAGTCTTTTCCCCCATTCTCTGAACATGTCCGTACCACGTTAATTGTTTCTTCTCAATGCATTCTACAACCGTTTCTTGTAAATTAATTCTTCGCTTTACTTTCTCATTTCTAACCCGGTCCAATCTCGATGTTCTACTTGCTCTTCTTAGGGCGTCCATCTCAGTAGCTTCTAATTTTCGTTTTAGGTGTTCCTTTATTCTCCATGTTTCGGATCCGTATACCAATGTGCTCTTAATACTCTGGGCTAATTAGTAAAATTCATGGAAAAGTTATTTACCAGCAATTTTATTGCTGAAATCGAATTATAAGATCCTATATATTAATAATATAGTTATGCAAAGTCCGCAGATAGTGTGCTACTTTTTTTATAAACAAAATGGCGCCGACAAATCGTATTTTTTTCAATTATTTCTCTATAACTCCGAAGATTTTAACTTTACAATAAGAACACCCAAATAAAAATTCACCGCAATTAAATTCTGCATAGAGATATGTTTTTCACGATTTGCTCCGACGAAAATTTTCCTCGGAAAATGCGGGTTTTCCTAACAAAAACTCTAATTTTCAAATAAAGTTTTAGGTAAGTAATTATTAATCAATAATTAAATAACTTAGTAACATCAAAGCTTTCGTGGTATAGATTGTAATTCCAGAAGCCGGTGAAAATTAAACGAATATTTTAGCAACAATTCAATTGTTAATAAACAATTTACGATCGCAATAATAACCAAAATAATCATGATACATTGATCAAACTTATAAAGATTATAAAGATGAGATGCTTATTTAATATTTTATCGACAAAATATAAATTTTTCTTTTTTTTGCATAATCTTTAAATTTTGAAAAAAAAAATAGTTATAATACGCTGGTCTAATTAGTAAAGTACAAAGAAAAGGTATTTACCAGCAATTTTATTGCTGGAATCGAATTATAAGATCCTATATATTATTAATATAGTTATGCAAAGTCCGCAGATAGTGTGCTACTTTTTTATAAACAAAATGGCGCCGGAAAATCGTATTTTTTTCAATTATTGCTCTATAACTCCGAAGATTTTAACTTTACACCAAAAACACTCAAATAAAAATTCACCCCAATTTAATTCTACATAAAAGCATGTTTTTTCCGATTTGCTTCGACGAAAATTTTCCTCGGAAAATGTGGGTTTTCCTAACAAAATCTCGAATTTTCAAATAAATTTTTTGGGCCAATAATTATTTATCAATAATTATATAGCTTGGTGAAATAAAAGTTTTCTTGGTATAGATTATAAATTCAGAAGCCGGTGAAAATGAAACGAATATTTTAGCAACAATTCAATTGTTAATTAAAAATTTACAGTCGCAACAACAACCAAAATAATCATGAGACATTCATCAAACTTAGAAAGATTATAAAGGTGTGATGGCTATTTAATATTTTGTCGACAAAATATAAATTTTTCATTTTTTTGCATAATCTTTAAATGTTTAAAAAAATTGTTATAAAAAAATTAACATTTCTCAGAAATTGTTTATTATATTCTAATTTTATAAAATACTTAAAATGCGTATTTAATAGGTCTTGAAAATGAATGCTTTAAAAAAATTTTCCAACTATTCGCAAAAAAGTTATGAAACAGCAAAATAAATATACGAAATCTCCGTTGTTTATAATTTGTTTTAATTGGTTCAAAGCTTAAAAGTGAGTCTATGGTACAATCTAATTACTCACAAAGAATGTCAAAAATTAGTGCAATGGTAATATTTTAATCAAAGGTTAAAAATACTTTTTTTGTAATTTTTAGCGCAAAAGTAGGCATGATACAGAGTCGGAGCTAAAATGTTCACTCGAAGCGACTGACACGCAGCATATATTATTTATAAAAGTGTACGTCTCGCGCGGCCGGTCGTCGCTCAGAGTGAAAATTTCAGCTACAGTGCTGTATTATTCTACCTTCGCGCGTGTAAATTACAAAAAAATATATTTATAATCTTTAATTAAAATATAACCATTAAATTGATAATCGATATTTTTTTGTAAATAATTAGCTTGTACATTATACTCACTTCTATGCTTTGAAAGAATTAAAAACATGTATAAACACCGTAGTAATCGTATGTTTATTTTGCTGTTTCATAATTATTTTGTAAATGGTTGCAAAAAAGTTTTAAAGCATTAATTTTCAAGATATTTGAAATGCGCATTTTAGCTATGTTTTAAAATTACAATATAATAAAAACTTTCTGAGAAACGTTAATTTGTTTATAACTATTTTTTTAAACATTTAAAGATTATGCAAAAAAAATAAAAAATTTATATTTTGTCGACAAAATGTTAAAAAGGCATCTCATATTTATAAGATTTCAAAGTTTGATCAGTGTATCATAATTATTTTGGTTATTATTGCGACCGTAAATTATTAATTAACAATTAAATTGTTGCTAAAATATTCGTTTAATTTGCATCAGCTTCTGGAACTATAATCTAAACCAAGAAGGCTTTTAAGTCACCAAATTATTTAAATATTGGTAGATAATTACTTATCTAAAACTTTATTTGAAAATTAAAGATTTTGTTGGGAAAACCCGCATTTTCCGAGGAAAATTTTCATCGGAGCAGATCGGAAAAAACACGTCTCTATGCATAATTTAATCACGGTGAATTTTTATTTGAGAGTTTTTGTTGTAAAATTAAAATCTTCGGAGTTATAGAGCAATAATTGAAAAAAATACGATTTTCGGGCGCCATTTTGTTTATAAAAAAAGTAGCACACTATCTGAGGACTTTGCATACCTATATTATTAATATATAGGATCTTATAATTTGATTCCAGCAATAAAATTGCTGGTAAATAACTTTTCCCAAAAATGGCCTATTCTCCGATAATCAGCTCAGACTATAATCATGGTGTTGTATATTCGCATTTTTCTTTGTTTCCCTATCTCGGTACTCCATAAAACTCCGTTCAATGATTTAATTATCGTTCTTGCTTTATTTATTCTGCTCTTAATTTCTGCATCGTCAGTACCTTCCTTGTTGAAATGAATGCCCAAATACTTATATTTATCACAGCTAGTTATTTAGCTAGAAATCTAGAAATTCTTTCAAAATAAGTCTAATTCTCAAACCATTATGGAATACCTTTCTGAAAATCAAATATCATGGAAGTTTATCCCCCCTAGATCTCCTCATTGGGCTGGGATCTGGGAAGCTTCAGTAAAAAGCGCAAAATATCATATGCGTAGGCTAATAGGCTCTTCTTCTTTCACGTTCGAACAGTTTTACACTCTCATGGTTCAAATTGAAGCTGTGATGAATTCAAGGCCTATCTGTTCCATGTCCAGCGACCTTTCAGATTACACCTTTCTCAGTCCTGGGCATTTTATAATTGGCTCTAGCCTGTCAGCGCATCCTGAGCAAAACTTACAAAAAATTCCGGAAAATAAACTATCCATGTTTCAGCAAATTGCAAAAATACAACAAAGTTTCTGGAAAAAGTGGTCTGTTGATTACTTGAACCGGTTACAAAATTCTCCAAAATGGTCCCGACCAAGGGAAAACGTAAAAGTCAATGACTTAGTTCTTCTGAGAGAGGATAATGTACCTCCTCTAAAATGGCCTCTAGCACGGGTAGTTGATACAATGCCCCGGCAAGATGGCAAAGTCAGAGTGGTCAAGTTGAAGACCATCGATGGTCAATTCACAAGGGCAATCTCTAAAATTTCGGTTCTCCCTAGACAAGATAAAGAAGAGTAGGTTAGACCACAAGGCTCTAACGCCGGGGGGAATGTTGGAGAACTGTAGTCTCCAAGCAAATTCTATTTAACCAAACAAATGATTCTATTTTACCAATAATATTTTTTTCGTACTTCCGGGCCTAAAGTGACAACTTCACTCCCTTGTGACAGGTACTAAAGTGTCACATTTAATCCCTCCGGGATTAAATATTGACGAAACTCCCGGAACGATTAAATCACAAACAAACGAATTTAACCTGCTCAGACGTGAGAATTCTTGACTTCTTTGGCTTAAATCCCTCATTTCTTCTCTTCAAAAAAGCTAATAATTTTGGAAATTTACTTATATCAATATCTTCTCTAATGTTAATAACCGATTTCAGCATTGAGTAATTCAGAGAGTTGAGGCACAAACCGCTTTTGATTTATCATCGAAGTAGACTAACAGCGCATTTTCAGTAGGTTGTCTCACATTTTTTAAGCGGCACCACTTTTTAAAAGCATCGTACTGCTGCTCGTATAGTTTTCTAGATTTCGGTGGTAACAATTCTTCACCTACTTCGGCTGCTCTTTTATCAATATCAGATACACCTTCTTCACTCATGATACCAATAATTATCAATAACAATGTTTCTTTACAATGACACTAGTAATGACAATGTTTCTAAATTATAACTGTCACAACGCAATGTTACTATGGTAACTTATTTTAAAGACAGTTTATTAAATGAGTTGAAGAGAGAAAAAACTGATTGAAATTATTGAAATAATTAATAAAATCATACCGGAAGTACGAAAAGTATCGTATATACCTTGCGACTGAAGTACATTTAATCCTTCAGGTAAATTATGGCCCTCCCTGCGGTCGGGCCATAAACTTTACCTTCAGGATTAAATGTACTACTTCAGTCCCGCGGTATATAATGTACTATACCACGACGCCTCTGACAAATAACATAAATCTATTACGCAGTGCATGAAGAAGTCCAATTTCCAAGAATGTTAATCTCCGCCTCCAAAGACCCAAACACCCCAACGGAAAAATTCGTTAACGGGGTGTACTGTACAGGCAAGCGTCAGTCAGCTCTCAATATTCGTTAAGAACACATGCAAAACGCAAAGACCTTCTTTCATACGCAGGCTTCTTCGAAGAGAATTCTTCACGCGGCAAAATTGCAAATAAAGCGGGTAGAGTGTGGAAAGATTATGTGTTGTGGCGGTTTTACGGTTCCTAGCTGTTAACTCATTTAAATGTTCTATTTCTTGCCCTTTTCACATTTCATTACAGTCTAGCTAAATAACGAGTGTTTTATTTACTTAACCAATTCAACAGGCCAGAGTTAGCAACTTATGGAAGTTCATTAAAGTTTCTCCACTAAACAAATCGAAGGGAAGCGGATCATTGAACTTATGGCAAGTGCAAACCGTTGAAAGGGAAACTGATATCTTTCAAGATCCAACCATGGAGGAATGTTGAGAAGCTGCAATCCTCCAAGGTTAATTAAGTATATCGGCGATTTTTTGTGTTATCTGCATTATTCCTCAAATTTTTATATTTTTAGTCTACTTTTATATAAAAACAGTTGTTTTTAGAACTCTTTAGCGATGTGTTAGTATAATATAATATGTATGGATTATCATCGAAAGCTGATATGATCAACGAAAAAAGAAGATGAATTTGGTGACTTTTCTAGTAACTTTCTTGGGTGTGAATCTGTTTTTTAGTTTACTCCTCTTGGTTAAAAAATCAACTAGAGTAACAAAATATTCACATGTGTTTGAAGGTCTAGGAAAATTTCCAACAAAACACCATATAACCTTAAGGGAAGATACCAAACCTCGAATAAGCACCATAAGACGGGTTCCACATGCTTTACGAAAACGTTTAAAAAATAAACTGTGTGATCTTGAGGCACAAGGAGTCATAACAAAGGTAGATAAACCAACAGAGTGGGTTCACCCACTTCTCATTGTGGAAAAGCCAAATGGTGACTTACGATTATGTCTTGATCCAAAAGAACTTAATGGGGCCATCAAGAGAGAACACTTTCAAATTCCTTCTGTTGATGAAATTGTAACTTTACTTGGTAGGGAACAATTTTTCACTGTTTTAGACATGAAGGAAGGATATTGGCATGTGGAGCTGGATAATGAAAGTGCAGATTTAATGACCTTTGGTACACCATTTGGTAGGTACCAATTTCATAGACTGGCTTTCGGTATCTGCTCAGCCCCAGAAGTATTAAAAAAAAAATTGAAATATTTGGAGATCTTGAAGGCGTAGGCCTTTACTTTGATGATTTAATAGTCACTGGTGCCTCAGAAGCAGAACATGACAGGAAGGCTTCTTGACTGTGCTACCAAATACAACATAAAGTTCAATAAGTCGAAAGTACAATTCAAACAAACCAGTGTTAAGTACATGGGTCAGATATTTTCAAAGGATGGAGTGAAATCAAGTGATAAATATATCAAAGCAATATTAGACATGCCCACACCAGAGTGCAAACAAGATGTTGCAAGATTTTTAGGAATGGTAAAATATGTAGCCAAGTTCATGCCAAGTCTATCAAAAATATCTGCTCCGTTAAGAAACTTGACAAGATTGGATGTAGATTGGCAGTGGTCGAGTGAGCATCAAGATTCACTGGATCAACTAAAGCATGTGTTGACTAACTCACCAATTTTGGCAGTATTTGACCCAAAGAAACCAATAGAAATTGAAACAGATGCATCAAAAGACGGACTGGGGGATGCTTGTTGCAAGAAGGTAGACCTGTGGCCTTTGCATCTAGAAGCCTTAAAAAACTGAGCAGCAGTATGCTCAAATAGAAAAGGAAACCCTGGCTATTTTATTTGCAGTAAAGAGGTTTCACTACTTTGTCTATGGAGCTTGTGTAAAAGTCCATAGTGATCACAAACCACTGGAATCGATTTTTAAAAAAGATTTACAGTCGATTTCCCCAAGAATCCTGAGAATGAGGTTAAAATTATTAGATTACGATTTAGTTGTGTCATACAAACAAGGAAAAACCATGTACATATCTGACACACTGTCAAGGGCATTTCTAAAAAACAATAAAAGATCTGTTGATACAGAGATAGAGTTTGCGGTTCATTTAATTGTCAATGATTTACCGTTATCTGAGGAACGAAAAAATCAGTTTCGACAAGAGACAATAACAGACCCCCAACTACAAGTTGTTTTTGACTTTATCATCAGTGGCTGGCCAGAGCAAAAATATAAAATTTCAGAGAATGTCAGACACTTCGCCAAAATAAAAGAGGATCTATTTATAACTAATGATCTTCTTTTTCTAGACAATAAATTAGTTGTCCCTTTTTCATTACAAAAGGAAGTTCTAGGATTACTTCATGAGGGACATTTAGGCATAGAAAAAACAAAAGCGCATGCACGCCAAATTTATTATTGGCCTGGTGTGGCCATGGATATTGAATCATATATAAGGGCATGTAAGAGTTGCGAAAAATTTGCTAGAAAAAACCCAAAACAAACCCTATTGTCATATCCACTACCTAAAAGGCCATGGGAAAGGGTAGGATCTGATATTTTCACATATGCAGGAAAAAGTTACGTAGTTTTATTTGACGCATATTGTAACTGGTTAGTAGTATGGTATAGTTAGAACCAAACCCAGACATCCAAAGTGAAAGTTATCCTCCAACACCAAATTGTTTTATGTGGTCCACATAATGTTCAGAAAAAAGTCACACCATTTTGAGCGTCGGGTTTGGGGGGGAGAGGGGGGAGAAATTTGCAAATTCGTAGTTTCTTACGTTTTTCGTCAATATTTCTAAAACCAAGAGGTTTAGCATGAACAACCCTCGACACAAAATTGTTCTACATTAAATTTGAAATAAAAAAGGTCCTATGCATAACCCTTCTAAAATGAACGGTTCCAAAGTTACGGAGGTAGTATAATATAATTGGTCCAAAAAAAGGCCTAACACAGACATCCAAAGTAAAAGCTTTCCTTCAACACCAAATTGTTCTATATGGTCCACATATTGTTCAGTAAAAAGTTACACCATTTTGAGCGTCCGGTTTGGTGGGGAGATGGGGGAGAAGTCGGTAAATTAGTAGTTTTTTTAAGTTTTTCGTCAATATTTCTAAAACTATGTTTTAGCGTAAGGAATGTTCTATAACAAAATGTTCTACATGCAATTTAAAACAAAAAAGGTTCTATACATAATTGTTATAAAATCAACGGTTCCAGAGTTACGGAGGGTGAAAAGTGGAGGTTTTCGATACTTTTTATATTTACCGATTTCTCCCCCCTCTCCCCCCCAAACCCAACGCTCAAAATGGTGTGACTTTTTTTGAACATTATGTGGACCATATAGAACAATTTGGTGTTGGAGGATAACTTTCACTTTGGATGTCTGGGTTTTTGGTAGAGTTATATCATAAATATTGTCCAAAAAATATAAAAAGTATCGAAAACCTCGACTTTTCACCCTCCGTAACTCTGGAACCGTTGCTTTTATAACAATTATGTATAGAACCTTTTTTGTTTTAAATTGTATGTAGAAGATTTGCTATAGAACATTCCTTACGCTAAAACATAGTTTTAGAAATATTGACGAAAAACCTAAAAAAACTACTAATTTACCGACTTCTTCCCCATCTCCCCCCCAAACCGGACGCTCAAAATGGTGTAACTTTTTACTGAACAATATGTGGACCATATAGAACAATTTGGTGTTGAAGGAAAACTTTTACTTTGGATGTTTGGGTTAGGCCTTTTTTTGGACCAGTTATACTATACGACCTCCGTAACTTTGGAACCATTCATTTTAGAAAGATTATGCATAGGGCCTTTTTTATTTCAAATTTAATGTAGAACAATTTTGTATAGAAGGTTGTTCATGCTAAACCGCATAGTTTTAGAAATATTGCCGAAAAACTTAAAAAACTACGAATTTACCGATTTCTACCCCCTCTCCCCCCAAACCCGACGCTCAAAATGGTGTGACTTTTTTCTGGACATTGTGTGGACCATATAGAACAATTTGGTGGTGAAGGATAACTTTCACTTTGGATGTCTGGGTTACTACTTTGGGATACTATAGAGGTATTACCCATTAGAGACAAAAGTGCTGAGGCAGTAATTGATGAAATTAAGACAGTTCTTGCACGATTTGGATCACCTGATTTTCTTATAATCACCTTATAATGGTGAAAATTTAGAAATTTTAGCAGAAATTCGAACTTTACCTTGATCTTTCGTAGTCCTAACTAGCCACGTTCAAATGGACTAGCAGAAAAAGCAGTCTCAATTGCAAAAAACATGTTAAGGAAAACCATAGATGAAATAAAGCATGCAGACCTTCAGTCAGCATTAATAAATTATAGAAATTATCACAACTTCTTAGTAGTAGGAGATATAAGACAAAGGTTCCAATTTCAGTTGAATTGTTACATCCATGTTTGTGTGAAAATGTTGAAATGAAAATAAAAGCTAAAAAAGGATTAAATGAGACAACTTTTAATAAAAAAACAATATTGAAGCCGTTGGACAGAGACATGAATATAACAGTCCTTGATCACCGTAATAACACCTGGAAGTCTGCAAAATTCTTGAATCAACATGAATCACCTAGATCATACATCCTGGAAGATGACACTGGAAACTCTATCAGAAGGAAGAGATATCACATAAGATCATCAGCAAATAAACATGTTGTACATCTTGGAGATGATCAAATAAAGAGTAACCACCATCATTTGGGTGGTGATGTTAGTGTGGGTCATGAATTGCCAGACAATGAGGGTATTGAAAGTAGGGACCCTCAATCAAGAGAAATATTAATCCTTGACAATCATACACCTGAAATGTCAAATCCTACTAACACTTACTGTACAAGGTCAGGGAGACAAAGAGGATGTATGATACAGAGTTAAGTGACATTCATATTATTTATGTTGATAACAAGATGACATGACAGCGAGGTGACGGTGACAGGAGTCAGGTTCAGGGTTGTTAGGTTAGCGTTACCGGCATGTAAAATGTGAACTAAGATCCTTGTTAATCATACAATAATTATTTAATATAGTATTGTATTTGTTTTATTTATTACACCTTCCATCAGTCTTATACACATATTACCAGTTATCACATATGGCTCACAAACATTGACTTTCACAAAGGAGAACATCGACAGGATATCCAAAACACAAAAAGCAATGGAAAGACAGATGCTGGGTATCGGTTTAAAGAAGGAAACGAAGCAAAACTCATGGATCAGAGAAAAAACAAAGGTGAACGATGTATCAAGACAGGTTGCAAAACTGAAATGGAACTTCGCCGGCCACACTCTGCGGCAAAAAGATGAAAGATGACATAAGCGAATTATACACTGGTGATAATGGGAACAAAAAGAGGAAGACCACAGATGAGATGGACGGACGACCTTAAGAGAATGGCAGGAAAGGACTAGGTGCAGATCGCCCGTAATATAGATTAACAGTGGAGGCCTATGCCCAGCATAGAGCGTGGCGTTTAAGGCTGATTAGATAGATAGGTTAGAGGCTTTAATTATTATTTAATATTTGTCTATACTGCTGAAATCTGATAGTATTCATGTAGCAGAAGCTACTTTTTTACCGTATTTTCTGTTTTCTTGTCAAAATCGGATCCTCTGAAGATACCAGATATGTTAAAATATACACACACCGGCAAAATTAACCGAACACCTTAAAAATGGGACATGTTTGATGTCTCAAATTTCTTAAACCTGTTGTCCGATTTGAGTGATTCTTTTAGTATATTATAGCCTTATTATTTAAGAATATCGGTGTAATAACCTTGTTGCTAGACAGGTAAATGTCATTTTATACCGAGTGTAACAATCATACTTTGCTTTTTTCTTAAAGTTCAGAACACCCTGTGGAATATTCTAGATATAGTCCAGAAAGCCACTGCGCATCCGCTAGGAAAAATATTCCGATTCGGATTTTTTGCACAATCTTACTCAAAAAGGACCCCTTTAAACAAATTTGCATGTTGCCAGGACCAAAAGTGGGTCAAACATTTTTTAAACGTTTTTTTTTTTTGTTCTTTTCCTAAAATTATTTTTTTGCATGGAACAAAGTTTTTTAGGTTTTTTAGATCATTCCAAGCAGAAAAGGTCTTTAGTGACTTTTCTCTAAAGTTTTTGAAGTTTTTGACATATAAGCGATTAAAAATTGAAAAATTGCGAAATTGGCCATTTTTAACCCTCAAAAACTATGTGAAAAACTGATAATTTGAATGTTGCCAAGGTAGGTAGATATTCTTTAAACATCGAATGATGAAATCCCGAAGAGTTTTTTGAAATACAGTATTCAAAACTCCTTTGTTTTTTAATTGCTACTCAAGAGTGCGCGACACCACGCGTCCAGTGCGTCCACCAGTTTGCATGTGTATACAGTATGGTGCAAATGAAAGGAATAAATTCATTTCGTAAACCGGCGACTTTAGGAAAATCCCGAAACAGGTCGATTTTTATTTTTAAGTTATGATATAGTGGCATATATGGTATACTAGTGACGTCATCAATCTGGGCGTGATGACGTAATCGATAATTTTTTAAATAAGAATAGGGGTCGTGTGCTAGCTCATTTGAAAGCTTCTTCAATTCTCTATTTAGTAATATAAACATTTACATAATTATTTATAAAGGGTGTCCAAAAAAGTTTTTAAATAAATTATTTGAAAAAAGAGAAGAATGTATGTAATTTATTTAATTCAAAATACATTTTACCGTTACCCGAAAACTAAAAAATGTTTATTTTACAAATAAACATTGCTTTTCGATTAAATTCAATGTTCAAGCCAGCTCCCGCCAGCCACCTGCCTCTTGGAAGTTTGAACATTTAATTTAAGCGAAAAGCAATGTTTATTTGTGAAATAAAGTTTGTTTTCTGATTTGTGAAAACAGTAAAATGTATTTTGAATTAAATAAATTAGATGCATTCTTCTTTTTTGTCAAATAATTTAATTAATAAAATTTTTTTGGACACCCTGTATAAATAATTATGTAAATGTTTATATTAATGAATAAAGAATTGAAGAACCTTTCAAATGAGCTAGCACACGACCCCTATTCTCATTTAAAAAATCATCAATTACGTCATCACGCCCAGATGGATGACGTCACTAGTATACCATATATGCCACTATATCATAACTTAAAAATAAAAATCGACCTGTTTCGGGATTTTTCCTTAAAGTCGCCGGTTTACGAAATAACGAATTTATTCCTTTCATTTGCACCATACTGTATACACATGCAACGATGGAAAATGGTGTCGCGCACGCTTGATTAGCAATTAAAAAGTAAAGGAGTTTTGAATATTGTATTGCAAAAAACTCTTCGGGATTTCATTAATCGATGTTTAAAGAATATTTACCTACCTTGGTAACATTCAAATTTTCAGTTTTTCACATAGTTTTTGAGGGTTAAAAATGGCCGATTTCGCAATTTTTCAATTTTTAATCGCTTATATGTCAAAAACTATCAACTTTAGAGAAAAGTCACTAAAGACCTTTTCTGTTTGGGATGATACAAAAAACCTAAAAAAACTTTGTTCCATGCAAAAAAAATGATTTTAGGAAAAAGACAAAAAAAAACGTTTAAAAATTTTTTTACCCATTTTTGGTCCTGGCAACATACAAATTTGTTAAAAGGGGTCCTTTTTGAGTAAGATTGTGCAAAAAATCCGAATCGGAATATTTTTCCTGGCGGAGACGCAGTGGCTTTCTGGACTAATATATAAAATATTGAAATTAAAACTCGATTATAGCCTTAGGCTTTCTTAACATTTCATTTTTGTGATTCATTTGCTTATGCTGGAAAATAAAAAAGTTATGTACTTTAACAACTAGCCATGTTTTTCATCAATAAATCCTCATAGTAGGGAGGACAGTATGCTAAATTTGCAGTTACTCGAGCGTTATGGGGACCTATTGGATTGTAAAGAGTGGGTGCTAAAAC
The DNA here is from genome assembly GCF_917563875.1 of Diabrotica virgifera virgifera. Taxonomy (NCBI): domain Eukaryota; kingdom Metazoa; phylum Arthropoda; class Insecta; order Coleoptera; family Chrysomelidae; genus Diabrotica; species Diabrotica virgifera. Next base: position 142,525,840 of record NC_065446.1, on the reverse strand, counting down.
CAAAAAAAAGTTAAGCTAAGTTTTCCATAAAGTGTGGGACACTTTATTTGTTAATTTAATTTTCCATTTCCGCCAATCGTTTTTTCTGATTATAGCTCCATCTATCCATAAAAATAGAATCCAAATCTGCAATAAAAATTGGAGGCTCCTATTTAAGATTTTAAGTAACCCCCCACCCCACCTCCGTGGGGGTCGTGTTTGGTGCCATTCGATAGATTTTTGATAAATATTGAATACGTGTATTTTGCAGATGGAATTCATTAAGGAGGGACCGAAAAAAAATCTATTCTTAGAAAAACTCGAAATCGTCAGATTAAGATAAGGTAAGTTAAGTACATGCAAAATAGTGTATATTTAAAAAATCCGATGAAAATTTCACAAAATAAAGCGAATATTTCGCGAAATAAACGTCAGATCGAAAAAATACTTGTTCAATATTTTTCAAAAATCTATCGAATAATACTAAACATGACACCCACGGAGAGGGGTGGGGGTAAATTAAAAATTTTAAATACGAACCCTGCGATATTTCGCGAAATGAACATCAGATCCTAAAACTGCAAAATTCAAAAATCTATCGAATGGCACCAAACACGACCCCCCCCCCCCCCACTTTAAAATCTTAAATAGGAGCCCCTAATTGTTATTGCAGATTTGGATTCTTGACGTAAAAATAAGCAACTTTTATTCGCAACATTTTTTCCAATTATGGATAGATAGCGCTGTAATCGAAAAAAAAAACGATTGTTTCAAATGAATAATTAAATTAAAAAATGAAAAGTCCCCCACTTTATGGAAAACATAACTTAACCTTTTTCTGGTTTTAGCAAATACTATTCACAATCTAATAGGTCCCCATAACGCTCGAGTAACTGTAAATTTAGTGTACATACTTTCCTCCCCTACTATGAGGATTTATTGATGAAAAACATGGATAGTTGTTAAAGCCCATAACTTTTTTTATTATCACACATAAGTAAATGAATCAAAAAGGGAAATGTTAAGAACGCTTAATTCTACAATCGAGTTTTAATTATAATATTTTACATATACTAGAATATTCCACAGGATGTTCCAAACTTTAAGAAAAAAACACAGTATGATTGGTACTTACACCCGGTATAAAATGATATTTTTCTATGGATGCTATACAATGTGCAACTTCTCTCACTACTTACATACATTCAAAACGAACAGGCTGTGTGAAAAGTCGGCCATTGCAGTGAGAAATACGTAGAATCGCGACTTCCATGGTCACATGCACAATACAAACAAAAATATTTTTGTCAAATGCAATGTGTCAAATCAAAACCTACCAGGAATTACCTTTCAAAACTGTTTAAATATAACTGGTAATGATAATTTTAAATAACTAAAAGAATATAAATATTAAGAATATTAAATACCTACATATGTGTGTAATATGTATTTTATTTAAATTTTAGCATATAATCTACATAAAAGCCCCTAAATTATTTAATTTTGAAATTTCAACTCTTGACAAAAACGCATCCATAGAAAAAGTACAGTGTATAACACGTGAGAAAACGACATATTTCTCCCTCGCTTGATTTGCGGCACTCGCCTCGTACCTCGGCTCGTGCCAACAAACTTCTGCGCTCGTGAGAAATATGTCCTTTTTTTCTCTCTTGTTGTACAACATACTATTACCTGCCTAACAACAATATTATTACAACGATATACTTAAATAATAAGGCTATAACATACTAAAACAATCACTCAAATCGGACCACTAGTTTAGGAAATTCGAGACATCAAACATGTCCCATTTTTAAGGTGTTCGGCTAATTTTGCCGATGTGTGTATTTCATTTAAGACGTCTACAAATAAAAGAACTACTGCAAAATTTTAAAGTAGGTGGAATAATATCAGAACTACCAATAGACGAAAAAAGTTCGCATGTGACTGCGCTAAATCCTTTATAATTTATAAGGTCCATTTAAAATTTTTTCAAAATGTAAGACATGGGAAAATGCTCAACATTTAAATGTATGCGGGTAAGGACCCCTGGTAAATGATGTACTCAAACGTTTTGCAGAATGATATAAAATTTATATAAAATTACCTGATTTAATACACCAATTAAGTAAATTACCAGCCATGCAATATTTTTTAAACTACTTAGAAATGACGTTTGACGTTTCTATAAACAAATTGTTGATTTGTTTAATATGTTAATATTACTCAATAAGTGACTGTGTGATTGTTATAAATTTTGACTTGTATAGTTCTTCGCTAGTTCTTCTTTTTTCTTCTTATATTAGGCTTTGTGTCTGTTCTTTGTGATTTTAACGCTATCGTCGAATTTATAGCGGTGATTGCTTGGTATCACGTCAGATTTGATAGGGTCTTTCTAGTAGTCTGATGCTTGTTGGTCTTAAATCTCTTGCTATTTGGTTTAGCATCTTATTATCCTTTGTCTATCATCCTAGTACCACTGCCATCTTCACTGTGTTCCTCATCGTACAATATCCCTTATTTTTGGTCGTCAGTGTCATTAACTCCACAGTTATCACGGTTAGCATCCGTTACTTTGCCTATTTGTTCGAGACAAGCTCTGAACTATCCATGGCCCTTTAGCAATTTGTAAAGAAGCAGTTCGTACTCTTGTAATACTTGCAATTGATTCTGATTCACTCCTCTACATCCGAGATTAGAACCCTCATCCACGTATGCCCCCATTAATTTTCCCAATCTTCTTACCATGGTCATTCTTTTATTTCACTTCTTTATCCTTTCTTTTCCGGGCTATTTTACCGTATTATCATCTAATCTAATATTCTTAATCTTTCAGACATTACCCTATTAAATAATTATTCAGAATTCAAAAGTTGATTTTTATTTTTTTCTCTCTAGATTTTATCCTTGTCTTGTATCTCTTTATCTTTTTTTGATCTATGAATTTTCTACTCTAATTTCTATTAGATACTAAGTTAAAGAGTAGAAGAAATATATTTTATTGTCATTTAAAATTGTACAATTTTATAGACAAAACTTACAAAGAGGCATAAAAACTAAACAATAACAAATACAATTTAGAACTATTCGAAGTATATTTTCTAAGTGTTCAACCATGACCGCAGATGAAGAAGCAACCATAAAGTTACTTTCATTACTTTTGAAGTAATGAAAGCAATAAGCAAGGAACTATTAGAAAAATGTCTAAAACGTCAACAGGAAAAAACCCCGGCATGTAGAATAGTGTAAACAAACAATTAGACGAAATGGCTGAAATAGACGGCTGCAATGCTATTCAAATGGGGATTCATTTTTTTCGAATCCTGAGAAAACTAATAAGTATTTTTGAAAAATTTAAACGCAGAATGAAAGATTACGTTATTGACGAGGGCCGAAAGTCCCTGAGAACTTCTATAATGTTTATTTTAATAAGTTACAGGGGTGAAAAACTAATAGAAAATGTAGTGTGATTTTGAATTTCTAATATCTCATTCAAAAGAAACTTTTTATTTATTCTAAGAGACTTTCGGCCCTCGCTAATAATATAGTCTTTCATTCTGCGTTTAAATTTTTCAAGAATATTTATTGGTTTTTTCAGGATTCGAAAAAAATAAACACAATGTCCGTGGTAACATTTTCATATCTTCTTCTTCTTTTAGTTTCATGGCCTCCACCTCTTAGGTATTTGGCCAGCCCTCGTATTTGACTGTAATTGGAAGGGAATCCTCTTTTCAAAGGGTCTGGATTTTTCCATATTCCCTTCTTTAAATTCATTGTGATATAATTTTCAAAAAACTATTTTATATTTTAATTTGAAATATTGTTAAAAATTGATTGATCTTTCTTAAGGTTTGGTCATTAATATTATGTAGGAGATTTTGTATTGAAATGGGGGTTGGACTTCCTATATTAACAAGTTCCTGATACAGGTCAAATTGATTTGTTTTGTTAATTGGGCATTCAAGTAACATATGAGTTACATACACTTCCAATTTGTCCACATTCACAAAAAGGAGTATCACTACAATTGATTTTAAACAAATGGTCTGATGTATGACAATGGCCCGTTCGCATTCTAATAATTGATGTCAAGTGCCTTCGATCCACAAATGTGAATTTGTGAAACCAAGGGTTTATAGAAAAATCACTTTGGCATTTTTGATACCATTTCCCTTTAGTTTTAAACTGTCTTGTCCGTTCAACTTTAAACTCATTTACAATTGTTTGTTTAATAAAAGGCAAATAGTCAAATTTATCTATTTTAATGTCTGCAGGAACATTTAAAGTCTTGCCTATATTTGCCAATTTATCAGCCTCTGTATTCCCCTTTACTCCAGTATGGCCTGGGATCCAAGCTAAGATTATATTAAATCCTGCTTCCATTGACTCAATAATGAGTCTTTTAGTTAGGTTTACAATATGGTTGTTTGTCCCCCAGGTGGTGTTATGTAATTTTTGGAGAGCACTTTTAGCATCTGAAAAAATGATTGCTTCTTTAATATTTTTTTCAATACAAACAGATACTGCCTTATTAATTGCAATAATTTCTGCAGTGCATATTTAAATGTGCTCATGTAATCTGGATGCATAGTTATAATTTATTGAAGGTACGCGTACCCCAAAACCTACTGTCCTCGACCCGGGATCTAAAAAACCATCTGTAAATACCCATGTATAATTTCCATATGAAGCTGAAAATTCATTAAGAAATTCCCGATGAGTATAGGTTTCCATTTTTTTGTGGGTTGAGAAAATTGTATGAATCGTTCCCGTAAGATAATTCACTTCGATCTGAAAGCAGGCTTTAATGTTCTCTTTATTTAGATTAATGAGATATTTGTCAAAATTATTTTTGATTTCAATTAGATATGGTGGCTCTTGTGATTTCCAAAATCCTATTTTATAATTTACTTTGGTTCCCAACTCTGACAGGATGTCGTTCAATGGATTTTTAAAATCAGCTAGGATTTTCAGATTTAGCGCAAAGTATTTTTCTTCTTGCATCTAATGAAATTTCTCCACTTTCTGCTAACAAAGCATTAGTGGGGGTAGATCTCATACAGCCCGTGATGATTCGTAAAGCTTTAAACTGAATTTTATCAAATATTAAGAGTGTGGACTTACTACAGGGTTTTAATATTGCACATGAATAATCCAAATGGGGTCTTACTATTACTTTATAAATTAATGAGAGTGTACGGGGGGTTTGCTCCCCACCAGGTTCCACATATTGCCCTCATTATATTCAAACTTTTTGAGCTTGTGTTTCGATACGTTTAACATTTTCAATCCAGTTAAGTCGATTATTGAATATTGTCCCTAAATATTTAATTGATTCTCTAATAGGAATTATCTCTCCCTCTATGCGGAATATTATTGATGATGTTTTTCTTTTTGTTAAAGATTACTGCAGAGGATTTACCATGGGACAAGGGTAGTTTATTTTCTGTTAACCATTGAGTTATGTGAGTAAGGCATATATTAGTTAAACTGATAAGATTGCTTATATCTTCACCAACTGTTATGAGGGCTAGATCATCTGCATATTAAATTAGCCTGAAATTAGATGGAATAATGTCATGTAGCGCTTTGGTATATATGTTTAATAGTAGTGAGCTCAAGGGCGATCCCTGAGCCAGCCCTATATCAATGATGTTGGGTCCAATTATTTGGTATTCCCTATCTCGGATATAAATATTTCTGTTATTTAAGAATTCAAAAATTAGGTTATTATATGTATATGGTATTTTTAAATCCGCCATTTTTCTATATAAAAGGTAAATATCTATATTATCATAAGCAGCTTTTAGATCAAGGAAGACCGTTAAAACCGCTTTCCTCTCAGTAAAAGCATTGAGTACTATGTGGGAAAGGGCTACATGTGCATTACTACATCCACTTTCTTTGCGAAAGCCCAGCTGGTAGCTGGGTAAAACACTATTATGCTCTACGAACCATTCTATTCTATTTTTAATTATGTTTTCTAGAATTTTACCTACACATGACGTTAAGGCGATTGGTCGGTAACTTTCTGGACTGGTTGGACATTTAGTAGGTTTTAGGAAAGGTAATATTAATGTTTGTTTCCACTGCCATGGTATCTTACTTGTTTTTAATATATTATTGAAAATTTTTATCAAATGGGATTCTGCTATTGCGGGTATGTTTTTTAACATCGAATATGATACCTTATCCATACCAGTGGCCTTATCTTTTTTTGAGTATATTATATTAGTGTACTCAGTGTACGTTATTTGCTCAACAGTTTCATTGCTAGGGCTCAGAAGTTTAAACTAGGGATCTACATTGCATGAAGTTAAATTATTTAGAATTTTTATTGAGGTTTCGTTACTGGGGAAAGTTACATGGCTATTAGAAAAATGAGTTTTAAATTTTTTAATTGTGTTCCAAATTCTTTTAACTGGAGTTTCTCTCGTAAGTGATCCACAAAATCGTCTAAAACTATATTTTTTTTAATTTGTAATTGTTTTTAACGAAAGCTTTAATTCTATTACAGTTTATGTAATTTTCCACGGTTTGGTTATCTATATAGGTTTTGATTGCTTTTCGTCTATTTTTTATTAACTTATCGCATTCATTGTCCCACCATGGTGCCCCCTTAGTTTTATTTCTAGCTGTTATGTAAGGGATATTATCTTCTGCACTAGAGTTGACAATATTATGCCATTCATTATAATCCACGTCATGTCGATCAGACAGCTCTGTTTCTATAGTGCCCATGTATTTTGACCAATTTGCTTTTTTGAAATTTCTTCTGGTACCTAATGTGCTGCCTTCATTTGAGAATTGTGTTTGGTTAATTTCACATATAGTTGGGAAATCGTCACTTTGTCCAGTATCTGAGTGTACCCACCAATGACACTTAGATGCTAAATCTTGAGTTACTATGGTAAGATCAACTGCTGATGGATTCTGTCCTGGTTGTACCATTCTGGTGGAGGTACCATCATTCATTATAACTAATTGTTCTTCATCAACGAATTTTATTATTATTTTCCCATTATGGTTGTTATCAGCACATCCCCATACCTGATCATGTGCATTTAAGTCTCCCATGATTATGTAAGGTTTGTGAAAATCTTTTTTAATATTATTCCATGTTGATTGTTTTATTTGCTGACCTGAAGGGTTGTAGATATTAATTATATTTAGGTTAAATTTTGGTAAGTTTATACCTATCACCTGCATATTTGATGTTCTGTCAGAGTTGCTTACTCGTATACTAGTGTGTTCGAAACTATCTTTAATTAGGATCATAATGCCACCATATCCATCACATCTATCTTCCCTGTATATAAAATAGTTTTTTATATTAAATATATACGTGTTATTTGTCCATGTTTCATTTAATAAGATTACATCTGGTTTGAGTTCTTTAATGAAGATTTTTAAAATATCATAATTTGGTTTAATACTTCTAATGTTCCATTGCATGAGAGTGAGACAGCCTTGCATTTGGAATTTTTTATTTTTATTTTGATCCATAAAATGATGGGGGAGATGAGTTAATATCTAAATAGCCTGTGTCAAACGAATGTGAGCCTGTGCTTTTAAAAATACAAATTTGTGCAATAAAATTGAGAACATGTTCTCTGTCTGAATTATTTAATTTACTAGCCATATTCATAATATCTTGAAGGGACTGAGAGCTTCCTCTGAAAAGGTTTGCAGAGGTTTGTTTATTGGTTTTATTGAAATTTGGTGAGTTTGGGGTACTGTATGCCATGGAGGAAGTGGATGGCAGCCTACCATTGGGGTTTAATATATTTTCGTTGTGTAGATCTTTATCATATGTCTCATTATCTTGTGCTCGCCTTTTATTTCCCTTAAGTGTGATACTATAAGTGCTGGATTTTTGTTGATTACTGACGTGTGTCGTTAGTCTAGACTTTAATGGTATACTTTGTGGTTCCAGGTTTTAGTGCCTTGAAAGGCAGGGAAATCACTCGGATGGTTAATGAAATTATTGTTTTTTGTTTTTGGAATTTTTTCAGAAGCCTCAAAAAAAGATAAATTTTCTAAAGACATCATCTCTCTAATTTTTTTTTGTCTCGTAAATTCGGGGCATTGATGGCTTGTTCTATTATGTTCAATACTATTACAGTGTGCACATTTCATAACAAAAGTTTCATTTAGTTCATGTATTTTAGTACAGTTAATGCATTTATTATTTTTTGTTTTACACAGGTTTTTGGTGTGCCCGTAATTTAAGCAGTTATAACACTGTATAACTGGCATTATATATGGCAAGACTCTATGTTCTATACCGCAGATCAATACTCCCCTCGGTAAAGTAGTCCCTGTAAAGGTATAACAAACAGTTCCAGTTGGGAGAAGTGTAACAACCTCTTCACTTTGTCTACCCTGTTGAGATATCTCTTCCATTTTTTGCTTAATTCTTCTATTAAAACGTTTCACATGAATAATTTTACAATTTTTAGTATTGGGTTCTGAGTATTTCAACAGGGTATCTTCTATGAAGTCTCTATTGATGAATTTCACAATACCTTTACAGGTTACATTCTTATTAGGGATGAACAGGTCATATCCTTTATCTTTTAACGTATTTGAGTCCAAAAAATCATTTGCCGCTTTTCTGTTTTTAAATTCCACACTGATTCTATTTATCCCCTTTTTATGAGTTTTAAAGATATCATTTAATTTTAGATCATAGATTTCTTTAGCTATGGCCAAATAGTTATATTTCCCGATATTTAAATTTTCATTTTTGGATTCTATATAGACTTCAAACGGACCTTTATCATAAATATCATATCTAGATGGGATGTTATTTAACTTTATACTTTCTTTTTTATCATTCAAAATTATTTGTTTTTTGTATTTATTAAATTATTATTATTACTTAGATTGCTTATATAACTCGTATCTGTAGTCATTAGAACATCAAAGTTATCATTTTTTTCGACTAAATCTAAATCTGGGAGCTTATCAACCCCAGACGTATCCCCCAGTTTTTAAACTACTTTGCTTTATTTATTTAAATTTTTTTAATTATTCTAATAAAGTGTTTTAATTTAGGCTATTAAAAATTATAATTTATAAAAGATTATATTAAAATACCTGACTTTCAAAAGCCGACAGTTTCAGCAATTCAAATTCTGACACTACAACCTTGTCAAAAAACCAATCAAATTTTAAATTCCAAATTATTAGTTATTTTTGTCCAAATTTTCTCAGAATTAACTTCGGAATATATTTCTTGCAGCTACGTGACAAAAATTATGGCAGTACTACTTTTTGTTGTCTTAACGAAACGACTTTTTCAGGGAACTCTGATATAAGTATTTCATTCAACTTTGACAGCCCAGAAACCCCATATTTTCAAATCTATCTTTGTCATACAACGCACTCAGTCGAATAGAATATTGTCAGCATACTGTCAGTCAGGCAGTGACAATCAGTGACAATCAGTGGCAATTTTAAATATTTGATATGGCATGGGGAATATTTTGAGTTGTTGATTAAATAATATTGATAGTGTGTATTTGATAAATAATTGATTTAAGACGTAAACTTAATAAAAAGTTATTTATTGTGTATTATTTGTGGAAGATCCAAGCAGAGAATACATCAGGATAATATATTCTGTGATCCAATTATTTTGTTGTTAAAGATGTTCAAAATTGTAAGTGTTCCATATTAACAATATATTATTAAAAAATCACTTAAACACTTTTCCTCTTTTCTCGATTGAGTATTAGTTTTTGTTGTACATATAAATTATTACAATCACTGAATACATAGTTAGTGAAAAAATTTTCACATTTATTGACTGAATTAATAATTTGCACTTATAAAAATAACAGTTATCCCAGAACATTCAAAAGCCATCTCTTTAAATTAATGATGACATTTTCAAGTAGAATGACATTCTAGTAATGGTTACATATCCATACCAGTGTAAATTTTACTACACGTAATTTGCCGTGTAAAGACAGGAAAAGTAGGGATACCCGTAAAATATTTGCGAATTATGTACCGATGGCCTTAATGTTGTCATCTCATATATGTAAGAATGTATAATTGCGTGTGCACATATATGACGTCTTATTCTTCTTCTTCTTTTTGTGTAAACATGACTCTGTGTGACATTATGTTCGTGGTCTTCCCACTGATCGTCTTCATAATGGGGAACGGTCTCTCGCCGTCCTTACTACTTAGGCCAGGGTAATAAGACAAAAATATACCCTGTTCGTGACACTTCAGCAGTCAGGGTGCTGAAGCGTTTTTTCGACAAGTAATACCTATAGGAACAAATTGTACCTACAAACAATTAACTGTCAAAAAATGGCATTTTCCCTTTTTTTCAAATCAATGGAAAACAGTGAAACTTATGATTTTTTGTTCAAATATCTTTGAGATTTTGTTTTTTTTTTTTGGAGGTCGTCTGACATATGTCTCCGATGGCACTGCAGCCTCATGGGCTTATTGTGCCAACCATCCTACTTTTTATGTCACCCAATCCACAAGCTTGGTTCCACGTACCAAATTGTACATCCCTAGCATGGGTTGGGTGGCATATTCTGCTGGACTTAATTTTGGTTGTCCATAAATAGCCTGCCTTTTGTGATCCAAAGCCTCACACTCGTACAATACATGATATGCTGTTTCAGTTCCCCTATTGCACAGTCTGCAGTTAAGGTTCCCTTCGTACAGCCCAATTCTATTCAGGTGTCCTTTCAGGGCACAGTGACCCGTGAGAAGACCTGTAATTATGCGGAGCTGACTCCTATGTAATTTTATTAGTTCCTCAGCTCTCCGTTTTGAGGGTTCCCTTATTAAGGGCCTCCCGTGTCGCTGACCAGGTACGTTCCCCCAGTATTCTTTGTGTTTGTTTTTGACCCATTCCCTGACTTGTCCCCTAATTATTGTTTTAGGTACTCCTAGAGCAGGTTCTGGGCCAAAATATAAAGTTGATGAACCGTTCCTTGCCAGCTCATCTGCATTCTCATTACCGTCTATCCCGGTGTGTCCTGGCACCCAGAATAGAGTTACACTATTTCTTTCGGCCAGTTCTTCCAGTTCTTGCCGGCATTCCCATACCAGCCTTGATGTCACTTTCGGGCTCATTAGTGCCTTCAGTGATGCTTGGCTGTCTGCGAGTATATTGATCCGTCTATTTTCATAGGCCCTCAAGTTGTTCATTGCGACACACTGCAGAATTGCGTACATTTCCGCTTGAAACACAGTTGTGTATGTTCCTAGTGAGAAACTGAGTCCTACATTCTCTGTTTCACTAAAAATACCGGCTCCAGTGCCTTCATCGGTTTTTGATCCGTCTGTATACCAGATCGTTCCCCTGATTTTGCTACTGATGCTGTTCCATTCCCTTCGGTCATTGATTTCTATTCCGAAGTTCCTATTAAATGTGTATTTTGGTACCATGTGGTCAGTGTATGTATCAGATATACTTACCCCACCATGGTTCCAAATCCGATTATGTCCAAGGTTCTCGTATTTATCCCTTGGTTTTCCTTGCAGCCTGTATGATCCCATCCTCGCTTCCCCTTTGATAAATATATCAAGAGGGGGTAGGTCTAACAGGGTTTCCAGTGCCGCCGTCGGTGTTGTTTTTATTGCTCCCGTTATTCCCAAGCATGCAAGTCTTTGTATATCTTGTTTATAGCGGTTCTTTGCTGCATCTTTGTCCACCATACCAAGGATGAATATGTTATCATGGGTCTCACTATCGTTGTATATGTCCAGTACGCCATTTTCGGACAGAGTCCCCATGTTTTTCCATGTGTGCGTCTGGTCAGCATTAGTGTCGCCTCCGCTCTTTTAATTACTCTTTCAAGCTGTCCGTTTCAGGTAAGTTCTGGGTCCAGTATAACCCCTAGATACTTTACCTCTTTAGACAGCTCCAATTGTTCACCATTAAGGATCAGAGGCCCTAAGTCCTCCAGCTTCCTTCTTCTGGTGAACGCAATTGTGACTGTTTTGGAAGGACTGACTCTCAGCCCTTCTTTTTCAGTCCATTTTGTGACAATATTAAGGGCCTGCTGCATGCGTTCCCTTACTATGTTTTGGAATTTTCCCTGAACAAGGACTACCAAGTCGTCTGCATAGCCCAGGGTTTCATGGCCGTTCAATTCCAGGGACTCAAGCAAATCGTCCATGACAAGGTTCCATATTAGCGGGGACAGAACACCTCCCTGCGGACACCCTCGTCGGACCTGGGCGATAATGCTCTCCCCTAGAATGGACGTATATACGAGTCTCTGTTGTAGCATGTGGTCTATCCACTTGCAACAAATTCCATCGATCCCTTTTCTCCTCGATGCTCTTGAGATTGTTTCTAAGGATATGTTATTGAACGCTCCTTCTATATCCAAAAAGGTCGCTAATAGTACATCTTTGTGCTTGAGAGCATATTCAGATTTTTCTACAAGCTGATGTAATGCTGTCTCTGTTGACATTCCTGCTCTATATGCATACTGGTTCTTATGTATCGGTCTGTTTTCCAATACGCCATCCCGTATATGCCTATCTAGCAGTTTTTCTAGCGTCTTAAGCAGAAAAGACATAAGACTTATTGGTCTCAGAGACTTTGCCCTATCCTGTCCAGTTTTTCCAGGTTTTGGTATAAAAGTTACTCTGATCATTCTCCATTCCTTTGGAATATATCCTAGAGCCAAACTGCTCCGAAGCACTGTACATATTCTATTTGCCAGAAGGTCGGATCCCTTCTGCAACAGTACTGGATAAATCCCATCTAATCCTGGCGATTTATAAGGTTCGAATGAGTGTAATGCCCATTTTACTTTTTCCCCAGTTACTACTTTCTTTGCTGCCTGCCATTTCTCCTTGGATGCCCACAGAGGGGTATCTAGTTCTGATTTCTGGCAGTTCTCCAAAGTTAAGTCTGTAACTTGGGAACCGGGGAAGTGGACTTTCAGCAGTTCTCTAATAGTTCCTTCCCCTGTTTCTGTGTACTCTCCGTTTTCTGTTTGGAGAGTATATATCGGGCTCTGAGGTCCTTTTGAGAGAATCTTATGGAGTCTGGCGTATTCTGGAGTTCTTTCTATATCCTCACAGTACTTTCTCCATGATTCTCTTTTCTGCTTCCTCAGAGTTTTATTGTATTCAGTTAGGGCCTTTCTGTATTCATCCCAACTGATATTCTTGTTCATTGCGTTGTTGAATTTTTTACGAACTTTCCTTCTTAATTCTTTAAGTCCCTCATTCCACCAGGGCACTTTCCTGTTGGATTCCTTATTGATTGAAGGACAGTTGCCATTATACGCCGAGATGATTGTGTCTTGCAGCTGCTCCACAACCATTTCGAGGTCTGTTGTATTTCTTATCGTATCCTTAGTCTGTTTTAAACTATATTCCAGGTCTGCTTTATAAGCCTCCCAGTTAGTTTTCCTAGGGTTACGATAGGTTTCTAGGGTAGGTACATGTTTTTTCCCCTACTTCAAATTGTATGTGTCTGTGATCCGAGCAACTCGCATCATCAGACACACGCCAATTTGTAATTTTATTGCTAACGTAGTTGGTGGCTATCGTTATGTCTATGACCTCGAGCCCTAGTCACAAAAGTCGGTTTATTACCTGAATTTATTATGTTCAGCTCGTTTTCCATGACAAATTCGAGTATAGATTCACCTCTTACATTCGTGTTCGTACTTCCCCACGTTGTATGATGTGCATTAGCATCACAGCCGATGATCAGCTGGGTTCTGGATCCCCTGCAGTCTCTTACCAGCTGCTCCACTTCCTTAGTTGGAGGAGAACCAGGTGCATCATATGGAAGGTACGCCGATGCGAGCGTAATCGCTCTTGACACCCTTCCCTTCCCCGGCCTTAGCTTGACTGCCGTCAAGTCTCTAAAATAAAAATTTGTTAACGGCAGTATGTTAAATTTCTTTTTGATAATAATGCAGGTTCGATGGACCTCGGAGGTTCTGTCATATATGAGTTCCCCTCCAACTCCCCCTAACCCCATAATATTTCCCCTGTTCACCCAGGGTTCCTGAATAAGGGCCACATAGAATTCCCTTTTTGCAGCCGTAAGGGCAGCCGAAGCAGCCTTACTGTGCTGCAAGTTAATTTGGAGGATTCTGATTCTCCCCTCCATCTTTTGCTCCAAGGACTCTAAAGATGACCATTCCGAGTCTGTAATAAGCTCGGAAACGGTTCCTCTCGAGGGCCCTGAAGGACACTTGGTCTATAGAGAAGGCCAGGAGTACTCCTTCCTTCTCAATTTTTTTATTTAGAAGGAGCCACCCTCCCACTCTTAATTCTGGGTTCTGTTGCCCCAGTCGTGTTCGGATAACTCCCTCTTCTTGTGTCTGGCCTGGTATAAACACAAGAACTTTGGGTCTTTTGGGAAGATCTTTGGATTCGACAGCCGTCAAATCCGCGTTCTCCCACAAACGGCCCAGCCGTTCCACTGCACCTACCAGCCAGTTTTTGGTGTGTTCATTAGCGGGGGTAATCCATAAGACGTCTCCGCTAAAGGTAGTTCTGGCGAACTGCAGTGGATTACTGCTCCCCGAAGGAGCTTCATCGATTGCATCCGCAATCCTACTCTGGATCAGGTCAGCTTGAGCCTGATCCAGTGTTACCTCAGGATGTCGTCGATCTATGATCGCCATCCTGAGTCTTTGTGCGGCTCTGTATAAGAGTCAGCAGGTCTGGGAGCCTGCTTCGTCTTTTTGGAGACCTGGGGTGGTGTAGCAGAGTACTCTCGGGGTCTCTTCTTACTTTCTTTATCGGATCCTTTGTCTGTCCCGATAGCAGGTCTAGAAGAGCCCACTTTCCTCTGCATCCTTTTCCGTGGTCGTTGTTCCCACGTCCCTTCTGCCATTTTTCTTTCCTTTGTCTGTTTCCTCTTCTGAGCCCCAGACAAACATTTTTTTGTCTGACAGGTCCATTCTTTCAGCCCCTGTAGTGATTGTATCAGCGGTTCCTTGAGTTCCCGCTGATGCTTCACTGTCGTGTTCTATTGTGTCCACGACAGTGCTTGAGCTGGAGGACTCGTCCGAGTCCGAGATCACTCCAGCCTCTTTTTTTTATTTTGTTGTTGTTGTTGTTGGTCCATGTTTTATCCCACGAGTAGCTAGGGAAGTTTTGGTCACCTGTGCCAGAGCCCCGCATTAACACAGGAAGGCTAATAAAACCAGGGATTCGCCCATTTCCCGGAGTTCGCATAATAGCGGCTTAGTAACCCCTAAGTCCCGTAGGAGCATCCTCTACTACGCCAAACCTTCGGCTTATGCTCTTCCACCTTAGCTTGAGGGGATTTTTATTGTGGTTACCTTCCACTTGGCCGGCCGGTTAAGGCAAGCCCCCACACCTGGCAAACATTTCCTCAACAACCACCCGTCTGCCAGGCACGGTATGATAGCAGTCATTCACTCTCTCATGGAAGGGCCCATGTGTCGCACGATTTGGGCTGATACCAGGTCCTTCCTCCCGCGACACACGGGTCTTCGTCATTCATCCTCTCAAAGCACAGGTCAGCTGCCTCCCCTAAACTGTGCTACCACATGATCCGCGGTGCCTATTCTGTGGAACCCACATTATTTAGCAATCTTACCAGCGAGTGTGCGAGGAGCGTCATGCTCTCCGACAAGTCCGGAACTTCATGTCGCACCTCCCCCTCTCACTGGCTCACCCTATCAGCCATTGGGACGCGCCAGATGGGTCGTGGTCAACCCCCCGTGGGTTTGCAATCCGCAGGAGGAGGGAACTAGTCCCAACTACCGCAGACTACAATCCCCGGCTGGTCATTTATTGTTAATAAAATTGCGAAAAAAGTTCGGAATTGCAAAAAAAATATTTTCGCAATAACTGTTGTAAAAATTAGTGTGGTTTGAAATTTTTGTCAAATGAGGGTTCTTTGCATTTTTTTGCAATAACATAAGTCAGAAAAAAATGACGTTAGAACCATTCCACAGGAGTCAAATGGAAGAGCATGAGCTATATTTTCAACTTGGTTTAAAAAAAGCGAATAAAAAATGCATTTATCAGTAATAAATAATTATGCAAAAGTATCGTAAATCTTTCCTTATAAAATTTTTGAAAGACTTTTCCAAAAAAATTAACTTTTTTACCCTGTTTTAAGTGCACAACTACCAAGTAATGTTATTTATATCATAATTGATAAAAATTGTAATAAATATATATAATTTCTTATACAACAAAATAAAAAGTTTATCAGGAAAGATTTACGATTTGCATAATTATTTATTACTACCCAGATAGCACAAGTACCTTTTATGGACATACAATGGACGTACATCTGTGTACATTGGAACGTCCGATGGACGTCCCGCTAAGGTACATTGGACATCCGATGGACGTCCAACGAACGTCCAGAGTTCACAAAATTGGACGTCCATAGAACGTCCGTTACAAACGTACAGTGTACGTTGTTGAAGCTTTCAGTGTACATTTTATGTACATTCAATGTACGTCTGATGGACATTTTTGTAGGGCACTTTTCAGAAAGCAATCTAGTGTCCATAATTTTTTGAATACATATATAGCAAAAAGCCTTAGGTATAGGAAATAGTTCCTATAATACTAAACTTATACTTTAAAATATTACACAAAATACCATTTTTATTTCTCTTTATTATAACTTTATTATGTATACTTTATTATAGGAACTTCAATAATGAACGACTGCACTTGCACGATAAACAGCAAACACAAAGATATCACAGAGGATGTATTATATTGTATGTAATAACTTAATAAAGACAAAATTCAGATAGTGGCGCCCTATGATGCATGCACATTAAAAGGTTTATTTCTGTTCTCTTCCTTCCAAACATTATTTCTTAGAACTTAGAGTCAGTACGGTTGTATATTGCAAGCGGGTTTGCCATTCTGTGAATTATCATAAATAAATCCTCCTTCGGTATTCCACAACAATTAACAGCGATAATCCCCTAAAAAGTACCTGCCTAGTACTACCTTTTACGACCGATAGCGTGAAGAGCGACAACGTTGTCAAGAAGATTCTCATTTAGTTTGGCGGGAAATTTAAGTTACAAAATGCCCATTTAAGATTTAAATTGGTAGTGTCTAATTATTGTAAGTTCTATAATTACCGATGAGCGATGTAACTCCGTTATTCTAAAAAAGTTTACCATCGTTTTATTATCATCTAATATTATATAGGTTTAATTAAAATAATTTTAGTGGTTCAGTGTTTTAATTCGATGATGAAAAATATGTGACTACATTTATTAGAAGCTTCTTGTATTCTACTAATAATATTGCTTTGATTAAAATAAGAAGCTATAAATAATTACTCATAATCATAGTCGCATTTTGTGTAAAATTTCCATGGACCACAAATGGATGTCCAATGTACGTTGAAATCAAACGTCCAATGGACGTCGCGTAATGGACGTACATAGTACGTCCAGTTTTGGTCCATGGACGTTTGGACTTTAAATGTACGTTATATGGACGTCCATCGGACGTTGTGTGCTATATGGGTAATAAATGCATTTTTATTCGCTTTTTTAAACCAAGTTGAAAACATAACACATGCCCTTTCATTTGACACCTGTGGAATGGTTCTAACGTCATTTTTTTCTATATATATATATATATATATATATATATATATATATATATATATATATATATATATATATATATATATATATATATATATATATCTAGCATCTTATGACGTCCCCCCATGTTAAACCGTAGTCTCTCGTGGCTTCCAGGTCTTCGTGAACTCCGATATACGGTTGCCACGAGGACTTTCCCTAAAATGTATCGCAAATGAAAGGTACCACTTCCTACAATGCTTACACAAAATATTGGCCGGACGTCCTCAGTCACGTTATCTGTATAATAATATACACATTACTTGGAGCAATTGCCGTCAGGCGCGCCATGTTCGCTTGCTGTATATCTAAAATCACTTTAACGGTTTTGATGGCATCCAAATATATATTTATTCAGTTTGCGGTTGTAGTGGTCTCCGTATATTTGAGTTTATGTCCTCATGGCTTCCACTGCGCTGTTGTCACCTCAAATGTTGGAATTTAGACTTCGGATATTTTTATAATTGATTATTGTAGTATGTTGAAAAAAATATTGTTGTGATATATTAATGATATTTTTTTGTATAATTAACAATGTATTTTTTTTCACTGCAAAAATAAAAAATTAAAAAGTATGTTCATTAAAATTGATGAATTTATCATAACCAGTTGCCAAATCTGCTGGTCTAATTGCTCAATTGTAACATATTATAGAAGTGTTAAAATTGAATTCTTAATTTTTTATTACAAAACTTTTACCTCGACAGCGTAGGGTACAAGAGGACGGCTTAAGTAAAGTAAGTACAAAATTTTTAATAATATAATTTGTTCAACTAATAGGTGCAAAGGTGTCTGGAAAATAATAAAAATGTTTAAAACATTGCTTACTTATTTCATACACTCAATGTATTTTTTTATTTAAGGATATAGAAAATAATATTTTGAAAAATATTTAAAATATAGTATTAAGTCTTAAATTTCACATTACATAAAGTAGTTAAGTCTGCTAGTCTACAAAATTAAAAACAAATAGAATACATACTTAAAAAAAATTAAAGCACTTATGCCATACCAAACGAACTACATTCTTACATATTTTAAAAAGAAAAATCTTTAATTTTGCCCAACTCGACTAAACTATCGGCAGGTAAAAAGTCTGCAGTATGCGGGGGCCCTACTGTTGAAATAGATTAGAAAATTAAAATAAACTTATCTACCATTATGAAATTCTAATTTGACACAAAAAACTGTATCCTGGATTAAGAACAAGTGTGTAGAATACTCTCGTGAATTAAGAAGCGTTTCTACTGTAGGGTGACCATATCATAAATTTGAAAAAAACGGGACACATCCAAGCAGCAGTAGCGCACCTATAATTTTTCTCTGGGAGGAAGGGGGTTGGCTTGGGCGTCGAAATTTTTTTCTATATTTTGTGAAAGACAAGTTACATTTTCCTGCTATTATTTATATATTTTTCATATGCCCTGGGGGAAAGGGGGTTTAACTCCCAAACACCCCCCTGGGTGCGCTACTGCCAAGAAGGGTTTGGAGCGATAATACACAAACAGGGATTGAAAGACCGTCTTTTAGCTAATTTGGAACCTATAAATCATTTTCAATTTTAAATGTGTAATTTACGTACGATCAAGACTGCGAAACGCAGAAAACTAAAAAACTACGCTAGAATGACGTGGATAAACAACCAATCCGTCAAAACAAAACAGGGAAGAATAAAAAATAGCGAGAAACACAGCAAACTCAACAAATAAAAAGAAGAAAAATGACGGATTTCGCTGGAGGACATTAAAAAAGACAGAAAACCATCAAATATAAAAATTTTACAAAAAAGTCAGATAAAAAAATACGTCCAGCATTAAAACAAGAGTACTAAAAAACAAAAAAAAAAGAGAAACCCTGTTTGAAGACAAACAGATCAGCAGAATATGAGAAGAATATTACGAAAAAATGGTATTCGGTATGAAGGAAACAGATGAAGAAGAACAAGATAACAACGAAGTAGAAATTTTCACAGAAGAAAACGTACAAAAACAAATATTAAAAACATAGAAAACGGAAAAGCAGCAGAAGAAAATGAAATAACAGTGGAAAAAAATACAGAGGAAGAGAATTACATAAGGAAATAAACCAAACCAGCTAATACAACAAAAAATATGAACAAAACAGACTACCAGCCGATTGGAACGCAGATATTATAGTAGGTACCTATATACAGTAAAACCCCGCAAATCCTAACTAATTGGGGGGACAGCCTGTTCGGATTCCCAAAAGGTCGGATTATCCGAAAGTTAGCCTAACTAATAATTGAAAGTTTACTTTGTCGTTGATTTTGAGTCGCTGTGCCTGTCTCTCTCCCTCTTCCACCCATCTCAGATTGATGTCACTGATGCAGAGCCAGTGTCATCATTTGTGCTTAGTCGTTAACTCCATGGCTTGATTTCTAATTTGAATAAGCTCCATTTTTCCCCGTTCCCCTATACAAGATGGATCAGAAAACTAAGAAGAAAGTGTAATTACAGAATGGATTGAAGCTGACGACAAAGGGAGCGAAGAATTTACGGATGAATACATTGTAGACTTGGTTCAACCTCAAGGCAACCCTAATGACTAATGAAGATGAAGAAAGCGAGGAAGAAGTTTCCCTGTCATATTGAGTGTCACACGCAGATGCCACTAAAGCTCTGGGTGTGGCTCTACGTTACGTGGAGCATAACTCTGCTGCATTACCAGTAGATGTAATGTTTATGTGTAAATAGAATTAGAATTAAACAATGGTTTCGAATTCACCTGTATAAGTCGCAAGTTGGGAGGGTCAGGTAGTAAAAAAGTTACGAATTGGCCGGTGTACATTTTGATTTGAAAAAGTTTGTCATTAAGAGTTACGAGTTGGCGCGAGTCCATTGGAAGAAGGAGAATGTCACGGTTAAAGAAT
Organism: Diabrotica virgifera virgifera; assembly: GCF_917563875.1. Taxonomy (NCBI): domain Eukaryota; kingdom Metazoa; phylum Arthropoda; class Insecta; order Coleoptera; family Chrysomelidae; genus Diabrotica; species Diabrotica virgifera. The sequence continues at coordinate 142,505,344 of NC_065446.1, read as the reverse complement.
TTAAGGGACTGGTTTAGATGCAGTTCTATAGAACTCTTTAGAGCAGAGTTGGATAGATTAAAGATAGTGATGATGATATCCAACCTCCGATTAGGAGACGGCACTTGAAGAAGAAGAAGATATTAGATTTTACTGATTATGCCGCCCCCTTGTGATGCCGCCTGATGCGGCTGCCTCACCGCGTCATAGAACGGCACGGCCCTGAAAATTACAGTCTTTTCGTTTAAGTCGCTACAGGTAAAAATAAGTAATTAAATATCTTATATCAGATAGAGTATTCATTTTTAGTAGATGAACAAAGGTTTAAAATGGCAGTTTTTGAATTTTGGTACGATTATTTGTTGCTTCGGAAGTTGCAAAAATAAACTTTTGCAAAAATAAACTTAAGACTGATATTACATGAAAAATTGGGTCAAACAGTCCATGTTCAGTCCAGATATAACAAAAAATTTCAAGGTGATTCGTCAATTAGTTTACATTTTATTCAATTTGTTTAATAAAAAATCCTTTTCTTTGCAATGATAAAGCATGCTTTTCTTCATAAAATAATAATGATACAGCAATTTTGTGGAAACTACATGAAAGAAGAATACTTATGTTTTCAAAGTTTTTAAAAAAATAATAAAAACTCATTTTTATCATTCCGAAAATATTTTAGTAAAGTAGAGTCATTTTTGGCTTATAAACAATTTGAATAACTTTGTTAGTATTGACTGCAAACTAAATTAATCGACTAAGGGATGGAAAAAACCTACCGGTTATAACCTAAACCCAGTTTTTTTAATTCGAAACAACCGGTTTTACCGGTTGTTTTTTTGTCCCGGTTATAACCGGTTTTTTTCTTTTTAAAGTAATAACCATTGAAAAACCGAATAAGTTGCCTGTGGAAAAAAATTAATTTAGAGAAAAATGAAGAAATTTCTATATATTTTCGATCTTAATCATATAATATTATAAATAATAAATGCGAAGTAATTAACCCAAACAACCATAATTCAACTTTTATTTACTAATAGAGAACTGGACGAAAGTGTCACATCAGCTTTTATGAAACAATTTTGAGAATAGTTATTTAGATTAATAAATATTTCAAAGACTGGTGAAATGGTGCATGTGATGATAATATTTACATAAAAGTATGTGATCTGCTTGAAATCGATATTCCAACCATCATCAGCTAAAAAATTGTTTATACTTGAGTACTTGAGACTTGAGACTCTTGTATAATGTGAATACCGAAATACGATTAGGAATCTCCATTATGTAATTTTTAAACAATAAATAATTCTTACGAAATAAATGGTAGGTATTATACAAACGTATTAAAAAATATTACCTACTGAAATTTTTTGATGGCAATAGAGAAGTAAATACTGAATTGGTTTATCGAATTTATTTTGTAAAATACCTATAAGTCATTTGGACATTTTTTAAAACTTGATAGATCCAAGGGACATTTTGATAGATCGATAGGCAAGGGCGGATATAGGGAGGGGGCCATGGGGGCCATGGCCCCCTCCGAGAATTAAAAAAAATATAAATTTAAATATTTGCAGTTCAAATGTTTTTAATTTCAAACACATATATATGTACAAAACAGGGGATAAATATGTTTTCTGGACTAGAATTGAACAAAGACAGTAACAGAAGCTTCACGAATGACATAGGATGTTTTATAAATCAAAATGTTGATAATTTTACAAAGTGCCAATTGTTCGAACGACTTTGACAGCCATCAAAATCGTATCAATTTCAATATTCTATACACACAAAGAATAAAAAAGAAATGAAGCGTTACTTGGGTCACTAGCTCTTAGAATAAAGGAGTTGGTTAGTATTTTCGCACAGTCAAAAGGAATTGTTTTACAAGTATTGCATTTTATTTTTCTAATGAAAAATATGGTCACAATAAAGGGATGACAGCCCAAACTCTTGTCACGAAACCTTTAACATCTTTCACCAAACTCATGAGCAAATACAAACCCACGAAAAACATCATACCCCAAGGAGTGCGTTCAGGTTCAGCTGGATTTTCTACAAAGTTATCGCAACCCTCAAAAGTCAGTCATTAACCAGATAGACTCTCAGAGGTCTAAACAGATACAAAAAAAGGTAAAGAAAGACTAAGTACTACCAATAGTAGGGTCTATAGTGTTCTTATCTTAGGTCGACAAAATATTCCTCTAAGAGACCATCGTGATGTTGCTTCTGGACGAAGATGCTGGACCTAGAAATAAGGGGAATTTTAAGGTTTGAAATCGCATCAGAGATAAGACTCTTAAATAACACCTATCCACAGCATCTTCCTGAGCAACATACCTTAGTAGCACCAGTCAAAAATCAATTAATGTTGTGGTGAAGAAATAATTGAGCAAATAATGAATCAGGTTCAAAGTGCAAATTATTACTCTGTCTGTCATATTTGACGAAACGACCGACGTATCCCACGTGGAAGAGCTTTCTCTAAATTTGAGATACATGCACAATAACAACATTCGTGAAGACTTTGTCAAGTTCATTGACGCTTATATGAGAATCTAAAAATAATATTTAGTGAAAATCAAGAAAGAGGGAAAGAACAATGCCTGACAGAAGAAGCATTGGGAAAAACAGTATTAAATTTGGTGAAAGAACTGCACTTGGATCCGAAGAAATGTGTAGGAATCGGTACTACGGCAGGAATGGTGAATTTTAAGGCACTTCTCACACACGGTAAAAGTGTGTGAAAAGTGCCTTAATACTCACCATTGTAACCCTAATTTTAAAAAATTACCCCCGTACCTCCGGTACCTCTCCCCAAAAACAGTTCATGGCCCCTCCCGAAAATCGGTCCTGGACCCGCCCTTGTCGATAGGATCATCACTTTTGGGAATATCCCAATTATTGACAACGCAATATACGCCGACGCCGTCTACAACGAGCGACGAATCAGAGATTGGGGTACTCTGGCCCATTTTTAGGGTAACTTGAAAGCGCCTGGGAAAATTTTTATAGGTTGAATTGGTTGGGGAATTTTTCGGGAGGAAAATTGAGCAAACTAAAGTGCAATATAAATGTAACATTATAACTTATTGAGTATTTGCTTTTGATTAAAAAAAACCGAAAACCTGTTTTTGGAACAACCGATTTTTTGACCGGTTATAACCGCCAGGTTAAACCGTAAGTTAAAAAAACCGGTATAACCAAAAACCGGTTTTTTGTTCAACAAGCGCCATCCCTAGACTTTAGGATTTAAAAAGCTGGTACTTTTACATTATTATTATATTATCGGTTTATAACGTTCTTCGTCTTCCGATACCCGTTCGCCATTCCTCTCTGTCCGTACATTGATCTACTTGCAGACCTCTTTCATCCATGGCTTTGTTTATTCCTGCATGCCAACTTTTCCTCGGTCTACCTCATCTTCTTCTATCTTGCAGTTTACATTTTTGCCCTTGTTTTGGGATTCTGTCTTCATGCATTCTTTATACGTGACCAAACCATCGTAGTTGTATTTCGTTGGTTTCGTCATTTATTGTATGTGTGACCTTCATTATTTCTCGTATCCGTTCATTGGTGACATGTTCTCTTCTTGATCTTCCTGCAGCCCTTCTCCAAAAATCCATTTCGGTGACCTCTAACATTCGTTTTGATTTTTCCTTCATATGCCATACTTCGCAGCTGTATGTTATAATGCTTTTCACTACGGCGTTATAGATCTTTTTCTTGTTTTGGTTGTTTACCTGCTTGTCCCAGAGTACTGAGCTTAGGAGCCTAATTGCTTTCCTGCCCTGAGTGTTTCGTTCTTTAACGGCTCCGTCTAGTGTTCCATCATTCGTGATTTTCATATTCATACCCAGGTATTTATATTCGTTACATTTACTGATTGTTTCTCCTCCTTCTATAGTCGAGGAAATGAAGCATTTTGACTCGCAATTTTTTCGTCCAGCATGGATTTACTTGAAATTTTCACAGAAGGTAGGGCGTAGGGAATAGGCCAAGGATCATTTTCTATATCATGCCGCTGTACGCTAAAAGCTTGGGGTGGTTGCCACCCCATCTCGGGACGGGAAATTTTTATTGCATTTTAACCATGTAAATCGATGTAAAAAGTAATTCTAAGAAAGAAATGTTTTTTACATTTTCTTCGTAAAACTAATATTTTTCGAGTTATTCGCGCTTGAAAGTAACAGTTTTTCGACGAAAAAATCGACTTTTTTAGAGGGTTTTTTGAGAATACCTCGAAAAATATGCATTTTATCAAAAAATACTGTAGATATGAAAAATTTATCTTTTAGTAACACAAATTACCCCTGTAGTTATCACATTGTTTTCGATGTGTACTTTTACATAAATGTTAAAAAAAACTTTTACCTTGATTAATTACGGTCAAAGTTAGGCACTTTTTTTTATTTAATTCACAGCTAGTTTCTTTATAACAATTAAGAAACCTAACTAGCGCTATTTTAAAGTTCAAGGTATGTATATAGTTTATATGTAAAAGTTTGAGTAAACTTGAACAGAGTTGTTAATATATCTTTAAAAATGACGTCCTAACGGAATCGACTCGTGGTCTGTGGAGCGGAATTATTAAAATCCGTGCACTCAAAAAATGAAATTAACTTTTCAAAGATATGTTGCGCTTAATATCTCCGGAGTTTGTTGATGGACTTTGATCATTATTTTTTTAATTTATATATACCTGTAGTTTTGTAGAGTATGTTATGTACACATATACCCACCTAACAATACAAAATGTTATGTATACATATACAAGTATATGTATACATATATAATTTCATAAAAATCGTTCAAGCGGTATCGGAGGATTATGGCAACTAACATTACGACAGGAGAATTTTATAGATGTAAATAAATAGATAACTATTAAAAAATAGGGGTTGGTGGTAGAAAGGTGAAAATTAAGGGTTGTATATATTTTTAATGGTACATAATATAAAATGAAGGTAGACAATTTTCTCCAAAACAATAAAAAAGTTGCAGGGGGCAACCCCCCTTATAACGTATGGGTGTAAATAATAGATTACCACCTATTTTCAGTCCTACAGAATATACGTGTAAAATTTCATAAAAATCGGTCAAGCCGTTTTGGAGGAATATGATAACTAACACTGCTACAGGAGAATTTTATGTACATAGAAGTACCTGTGAATTAAATAAGTAATAAAAGTGGCTAACTTTGCTCGTAATTAACCTAGGCGAAAAGTTTTTTTTTGAAAATTCGTGTAAAAATATCAGCTTTTCAAATCCCAACGCAGATTTAGTCAATATGTTAATATGGTTATTAAAATTGTTTAGAAGCCAAAAATGATTCTACTTTCGTAAAATGTTTTCAGAATGCTAAAAATGACTTCTTATTGATTTTTTAAATAAGTTAAAAATATAAGTATTCTTCTTTCCTGTGGTTTCCACAGAATTGCTGTATTATTATAATTTTCTGAACAATAACATTGCAAAAAAAGCTCTTTGTGATAAACAAATCGAATAAAATTTAAACTAATTGATAAATCGTCTTCAAATTTATTGTGCATTATGGACTGTTTGACTCAACATTTCATGCAATATCAAAGTCTTAATTTCATTTTTATAACAATTTTTTTATAAGTTATAACAATTTTTTTATTTTCGAAATTTAGTTTTATTTTGCAATTTCCGAAGTAACAAATAATCGGATGAAAATTTAAAAAATTTTAAACCTTTGCTTATCTACTAAAAGGTGAATAATCTAAATAAGATATTTAATTACCTTATTTTTACCTGTAGCGATTTAAACGAAAAACTGTCATATTTGACCCTTATTTGTTAATTACTAAAATTCTCGTCCGAACTGTGACGGGCATTGTTGTATTTATAATGTAATAGGTATAACTCCAAAAAACCCATTTGCAACCTGGCTGGTCAAGTGTCCCGACAAAAACCTTATTTTTCTGGACTATTGCAACTAAGAGAAGAAAGAAAGAAACTTAAAAAAAAATGTTACAAAAAGAAGCAACCGAAGAAGGAAAAAGCAGTAGAAAGGAAATACAAAGAAAAAGTATAGCGGTTAAAAAGCAAGCCAGGAAAGACAAAAGATACTATGTATATGATATGGTAAAAATGTCAGAAAAAGCTGCGCAAGAAAACGACCTGAAGATACAGTACAATATCATCCGAAATTTGACAGGGAAAACACTAAACAGTAATAAACAAATCAAAGATAAACAAGGAAATATAATTAAATCAGAACATAAAATAATACAAAGATGAAAACAACACTGCGAGGAAATATACTCCAAACACCAGATATAGACGAAGATAACGTAATACAGGAAATAAACATTAGAACAATTGAAATTACGAAAGAAGAAATACAAAACACACTGAATCAACTAAAAAAATGGCAAAGCCGCTGAAAGCGACAACCTACCGATAAATTTAATAAAGGCGGGCGCAAACAAATTAGTAGAAATGTTACACAAATTCAAGATATGGGCCGACCAGGAGCTCCCACAGAAATGGAACGAGGGTGTAACCATTAAGACACCAAAAAAAGGCGATTTAAATAAATGCGAGAATTGGCGAGCAATAACACTGCTAAGTGCCACATTCAAAATAATGTCAAATATCATATTGAATAGACTGAAGCCAGAAATAGACAAGAAACTAAGACTAAGAAGCAACCAAGAAGGCTTTCGCGCAAAACGCTCCACTATCGACCACATTTGTACTCTATCAGCACCTCTGTATCTTGTACCTGTACCGCTGTATCTCCTGTACTCTATAATTATCTTGGAACAAGCTAGTGAATGGCAAAAAAATATAAACATAATGTTTACTTTGACTTTGACTTTGAAAAGGCATTCGATAGTATAAACAGAGAACAAATGTGGAAGATTCTAAAACTATATGGACTACCGATAAAATACATCAACCTAATCAGACTATTTGACAAGAAATATACAGCCAGACTAGAACATGCGGGAAAAATGGTAGTAGATGTAGTTATACAAAGCGGAATTAAGCAAGGATGTGTGCTATCCCCGACATTATTTCTAATAATAACGGACTGGATCATGCAGAAAGTAAGCAATAATAAAACAGGTATTAGATTGAAATTGCATGACTAGTTGGAGGATTTGTAGTTCCCAGATGACATTTTTCCCCTAACCGAACATAGCAGCCATAAGCAAAAGAAGCTTGCAAAATACTCCAGGGTAATGGGCCTGAAGATAAAGACAAAAAAAAACAAAACTTAAAAAACAGCAACCAAGAAACTAAAATTAAAATACAAGGAAGACAAATACAGGAGGTAGATAACTTTACATATTATCTGGGATCAACCATGGAAAAAAAGGCGCTAGTAGATCAGATGTAGAAAAAAGGATAGTAAAGGCACAATATGCACTCATTATATATTCATAATGCATTAAGGAAAATCTTGAACACACGCGATATATCAGAATTAACCAAAATCAAAATATTTACAGGAAGAGACAGGAAGAAACAACTAGCAAAAAATTAAAAACCTTTATAAATAAATCGTTGAGGAAAATCCTAAAAATATACTGGCCAGATAAAATAAAAAACATAGATCTACGGAGAAGAACAAAACAAGAGAAAATAACAGTCACGATTAAAAATAGGAAATGGAAATGAATTACACGGACTCTGAGGAAGGATCGAAATAATATAACCAAACAAGCACTCGAATACCAACCAGACGAAAGAAGAAGAAGAGGAAGACCTGATAATAGCTGGAGAAGAACTGTAATAAGAGATCATGAAAGAATTGGCCTGAGATGGAGAGAAGTCAAACAGAGAGCGAGAAACAGAGAGCAATGGAAAATACTTGTATAGCAAATTTCGAAAGAATAAAACAGATAAGGATGCGCTGGGAAGGGATTACAGGAAGAGAGAGAGAGAGAGAGAGAGAGAGAGAGAGAGAGAGAGAGAGAGAGAGAGAGAGAGAGAGAGAAACAGTACCGATTATTATCAAAATAAAATTAAAAAATAAAAATTTGTCAAGGGTATATAGTGGTATTGTTAAGTATATTACAATATAACTTATTCCGTCGAAATCTTCCGAAATCCATAATCTTCTTCCATCGAAATAAAATAGAAAATCTAAAAGTTTAGAAAATACATCATTCATAACTACACCCAAGAAATAAGTTTTTCTAACCTGATTTAAGAGTATAAAAAAACGAAAACAAACAATTTACAGCAAATCCTTATCGTATATCCGAGCAAAACCACCTAATTGGCAAAAGTTATAAATAGAATTTGTCTGGGTTCTACAACTAAATTTGCACTTAAACACGACCAAGGTTAAATATTTTACTTGATATTATAAGTACGTTGTTGCCAGTATAACGGATGCCAAAGCGAGCGCTAACTGTATGAAATTATTCTTGTTAATATACACGCTGTATATTGATCGGAAGTCACGAAGAGTCAAAACTATACAGAAGCCACGAGGGACGCAAATACAATATATACATATATATATATATATATATATATATATATATATATATATATATGTATATAAAATTATATATTCAAACCACTATATATATATATATATATATATATATATATATATATATATATATATATATATATATATATATATATATATAGTTTGAGTTTAATTCTTGAACCTTGATATATTTTTTTACCAATGTTTCTTGGGTTTAGGTTCATAAAAAAAGCTTGTCTATGATGTTATGACCATATTTATTGATATATTATCCGACGTTTCGGCAGGAAATCCATGCCTTTTTCAAGGATTGACTAAAACAACATTTATTGAAAGCTACAATACAATTTAAAAGAAAATCGACTTACCATGCAATCGTAAATTTAGTTTTGAAACAAGTACACAAATAGACGTCACAATTAAAACAATGTTAAAATGTTAAAGCATAGGAACGGACCCACTAAGTCATTGCGTTAAGAGAGTAATGAACTGTGTCAAAAATTATTATGGTGTTTATTGATGTTTGATTTTATGTTAAGTCAAAATAGTTGTCTTCGTCTCATAGGCGTGCTGAAATATTATATAGTTAATTTTAGATTAAGTTGAAATATACCCTATTAAGGTTTTTGACATCCCGTTTATCATTGACAGCTTTGTTATTTTTTTTAATTTCTATGGACTCTAGCAGTTCCCTCTTCTTTTTGTTGGGTTCACTTTTTAGGATTTTAGTTTTATCGAAATCAAATTTGTGTTTCTTTTCGTTTTCATGTTTTGTGAGGGCTGTAGTGTTATTTTTGTCATATTTGTGAGACCGAATTCTAGAGTTTAGTAGCTGGCTGGTTTGTCCGATATATACCCCATCGCATGTTGTATATGAAATTCCTTGTTCAAATTGCGATGGGGTATATATCGGACAAACCAGCCAGCCACTAAACTCTAGAATTCGGTCTCACAAATATGACAAAAATAACACTACAGCCCTCACAAAACATGAAAACGAAAAGAAACACAAATTTGATTTCGATAAAACTAAAATCCTAAAAAGTGAACCCAACAAAAAGAAGAGGGAACTGCTAGAGTCCATAGAAATTAAAAAAAATAACAAAGCTGTCAATGATAAACGGGATGTCAAAAACCTTAATAGGGTATATTTCAACTTAATCTAAAATTAACTATATAATATTTCAGCACGCCTATGAGACGAAGACAACTATTTTGACTTAACATAAAATCAAACATCAATAAACACCATAATAATTTTTGACACAGTTCATTACTCTCTTAACGCAATGACTTAGTGGGTCCGTTCCTATGCTTTAACATTTTAACATTGTTTTAATTGTGACGTCTATTTGTGTACTTGTTTCAAAACTAAATTTACGATTGCATGGTAAGTCGATTTTCTTTTAAATTGTATTGTAGCTTTCAATAAATGTTGTTTTAGTCAATCCTTGAAAAAGGCATGGATTTCCTGCCGAAACGTCGGATAATATATCAATAAATATGGTCATAACATCATAGACAAGCTTTTTTTATGAACCTAAACCCAAGAAACATTGGTAAAAAAATATATATATATATATATATATATATTATATATATATAAAAAGAAAGTCAAAGACAGTAACGGGTTACTGGTAAAACAAAGACAGTTGAAGGTAACCGGGAACGACCCAATACTAAGGAAGCAATAAAAAACGGGTGCTTCTAAGTGAGTGTCTTTTATTAAAAGTCAAGCTTTCGCCACATAATTTTGGGCTTCATCAGAACTTGCTGGAATGGAAAAACATTCTTTACAATCATCATAAATTAAAGATGTTATTTTTTTAATCTTACCTAAATGTTGACACTATTTCTTAGTGCATAATAAAATTGATATGAAACCACACATTGTCACAAAAACAAACCAATCACATCTCCCAACTGGAGGAAAAATGGCAATCAAAGCCTTTATTAAGTATTCATTTTCTACTTATTGTGACTCTGATGGTTGCCTGCACTACATGTGTACTGAATTCAATTTAATATACAAGTCAATTGTTAATAATTTTAAAACAATTTTTAAAAAAACTTAACTTCATGTACAGACCATGTTTTTATATATTTTTATGTTTTCAACCAGACAATTTTGTCAAATTTTGAATTTTTAAAAAAATTTGTTAATGTCAAACCCTTCTTGGACATATTATGTTTATACCACTAACATAAAGGAATGTAAATGTAAAAAGACAACAATGAAATTACTTGTTACATTACTAACACCTAAACGGATGTGTTATTTCCCTTTTGTAAACAAGATTTAACTTTTTCATCTATCAACATCACTGATATACTTGTTTCTTTAACAAAAGGTATGTAATACGTACATCTCATCGGAGTGTTGACTACTATATCCAACACTAAATACAAACCACATAATTTATTTAACACGATATGTTTATATAGAACGGGACCTATATTTCTATAGTATTTTGTGTGAAATTTAAATAGTGTCCAATATGTGACTTAATAAAGTTAATGTCCTATGCTGGAAAAAAGAAGAAGTGATTAAGACAGGTGGCGTTTCGATAATTGACAGTCGAAACGACACATGACTTAATTAACAATTACTTGTCAAAAATGCCGGCCACATGGTGATTTAAAAAAATGAATTTTAATACTTAATAAAGGCTTTGATTGCCATTTTTCCTCCAGTTGGGAGATGTGATTGGTTTGTTTTTGTGACAATGTGTGGTTTCATATCAATTTTATTATGCACTAAGAAATAGTGTCAACATTTAGGTAAGATTAAAAAAATAACATCTTTAATTTATGATGATTGTAAAGAATGTTTTTCCATTCCAGCAAGTTCTGATGAAGCCCAAAATTATGTGGCGAAAGCTTGACTTTTAATAAAAGACACTCACTTAGAAGCACCCGTTTTTTATTGCTTCCTTAGTATTGGGTCGTTCCCGGTTACCTTCAACTGTCTTTATATATATATATATATATATATATATATATATATATATATATATATATATATATATATATATATATATATATAATCGGTTCATAACGTTCTACGACGTCTTCCGATTCCCAATCGCCATTGCTCTCGATCGTAGCACATGTCTTCGTTCAAGCCTCTTTCTCCGATTTCCCTATGGATTCCTTCTATCCAGCTTTTCCTAGGTCTTCCTCTCTTCCGCCGTCCTTTTGGTGCCCATCGTAGCACTTGCTTGGGTAATATGTCTTCTTCCATACGTTGTACGTGGCCAAACCATCTTAGTTGCTTTGTTTTTATATCGTCCATTATTGTACGCTTTACATCCATTATCTCCAATATTCTTGTATTTCTGATTTTTTGTATTCTTGATATACCAGCAGATCTTCTCCAGAAGTCCATTTCAGTTGTTCTGAGCATATTTTCGGATTTTTCTTTAAGTGGCCAAACTTCGCTGCTGTATGTTATAATGCTCTTAACAATGCTGTTATAGATGTTACGTTTATTTTCTTTGGAGATACTTTGGTCCCATAGGATTTTGTTCAATAATGCGATAGCTTTCCTTCCTTGTGTGCACCTTTCTTGGATATTCTTGTCCAACGTTCCATCTTGTGTAATTGTAAGACCCAAGTATTTATATTCCTGACAGTGATTAATAGTTATTTCATTTTCCAACGCTAGATCCTGCTGTATACCTCCAACGCACATATATTCCGTTTTCTTGGTATTCACTTCTAAACCCCAGTTCCGGTACTCTTCTATGATTTTTCGGGTCATATATTCAATATCGTGATAATCCTGGGCCATAAGAATCTGATCATCCGCAAAACATAAAGTGTATAGCATGTTATCATCATTTAGCGGTATACCCATATTCTTACATTTCCTTTTCCAGGATTTCAAAACTTTCTCTAAATATATTTTAAATAGTGTCGGCGATAGACAGCAGCCCTGTTTAAGACCCTTATTCACTTCAAATCCTGACGAGATTTCCTTGCCTAGCTTAACTTTTGCTATATTATGTTGGTATAGATTTCTTACAGCTTTAATGAGGTTCAGACTGATGTTAGTTTTTTCGAGGGCTTCCCAAAGTTTACTTTGTGGATTTACTTTCTTGATTGTAGGCTATTTGTTTGTCTATTAACTGTGTTACACAATATAGGTGGTCAGTGGTGGATCTGCCAGCGCAGAAACCGGCTTGCTCTTCGGCCTCTAAGTCCTTGTATTCGTCTTCTATTTTATTTTTGATAATTTTTCCGTAAACTCTGCTGATGGTGCTTGTGACAGATATTCCCCGGTAATTATCGCATATATTTTTTTCTGACTTAGGTTATTGCAAAAAAAATTCTCTCTGGGATAAACAATTTGAATAAAATTTAAACAATTGAATGGGTCGCTTTGAAATTTGTATCACATATTAACCACCAAAGAACCCTTATATGACAAAAAAAGCTGTACACTAATTTCTACAATAGATATTGAGAAATGAATTTTTTTGCAATTCCGACCTTTTTTCGCAATTATATTAACAATAAATGAGTATATCAAACTTTGTAATACGTCATTTTAAAGCTTTTTCCATAATCTCAAAGATATTTGTACTAAAAAAACCATAAGTTTCACTGTTTTCCATTGATTTGAAAAAAAGGGAAAATGCCATTTTTTGACACTTATTTGTTTATAAATAAAAATGGCCGCCAGAATCTACGTAGGAAATAGTTACAATTTGGTCTTATGGGTATTACCTGTCGAAAAAACGCTTCAGTACCCTGGCTGCTCGAGTGTCATGGAAAAAACCTTATTACACTGGACTAACTCTATTTGTTGCCATTCGGCTTATATGGTGGTTACATTCTACATTTCTGTTTCTTACCCAGTTATTAATGTCGTTAATCTAGCTCTGTCCCATAGTGTCTTACCATCGCTATTAAATTCTTGCATATCGTGAAGGTAAATTAAACATTTGCAATAAGTGATCAAGTGACGTAATCCTTCTGGGGAGTTAGAATAAAGCACCAATCAATCTGATGTGCAAATTTGTAAAATCAACTACTGCATCTAACTACACGACAAGTCATTATCTTCCAAAGAACAAAACCAAACTAAGATGAAATAAAAGGCAAAATGATAAAGGCAGGGGTATTGGAGGAGATGGTAGGGAGGAGGGTCTAACTCATTTGTTCTTCTTGCTCTTACTACTTTTCTACAAAACCGTGCAGACTGACAGGCAGTACCGCTCCTTCTACCAAACGGCATTCATTAGCGATTTATTCTCACAACATGGGCATTCTATGGAAACAAAATTGCATTGAAATGTAGTTTTATACGTTCACCATCACTTTTATGGTATTTCGCGAGATTTGAACTTTTCAACATACTATGGTTTATAGTTTTTATTTAATTATAATTATTATATTTTCGTTTTGGACTCTAGGGGTACGAGACGATCCGAGGGGTCCCCCTTTGGGACCGAGACCCCTATTGTATCAGGTCGTATTTATGTCGCGTACCTATGTCATTATTGGTCTGTTTTATAAATTCTGCCTTTCATTTCTTTTTCTATATTTTTATTTCTCCATATTATTTCATTTATAGGCAACCTGCGGCTCTGTTTTCTCTATTCACTCAATCTTCCACGTCTGTTTCGAGCTTTTTGTAGATAGAGTGATGTCTAGATAATTAAACTTCATCACTTGTTCTATTATCTCTCCCTCCAGCCCATTTTCATCTTAGTAAATTTGCTGTTATACTTGGCTCACATTGGGTGGTCCGATAAGTACTTAGTCTCTCCGCTCGATGGCGCCACTTTCGTAAGAGAAATTTACCATCATGTAATACATTTTTGTAGAGGGTCGACCCTATTTATTTTTATTTATTTATCGTATGGCATAGATACAATAAGAACACATAATTTAAAAAAGTATATAAAACATTACATGAAGTACCTATCACAAACGAACATCTAATGCAGCGGTTCTCAATCTGTGGTACATGTACCACTGGTGGTACATATCATTATTTGAGGTGGTACACAAAACGCAAAAGCAGCCAAAATCAGCACCACTTTATAGTTAATTAGACCACTTAGCTAGATAATTATTTCAGTTAGGTGGTACCAAAGATAATAAAAAGTATTTGGTGGTACATGACTCAAAAAGATTGAGAACCGCTGATCTAATGTATTAATATAATGTAAAACATTTTCGGTCGCACTCAGGAACTCATCGAAAACTCCAGGGTACCGCCTTCGGGGGCATTCCTCAATAATGTGGCGGACGGTCTGCCGTTGCGCACCACAGTCACACTCAGGAGTAACGGCCTTTCCCCATCTATGCAAGCTATCAGCACATCTACCGGTACCTGTTCTTATTCTGTTCAGCGCCGTCCATGTATTGCGGGGCAGTTCAAAGCCTGGCGGTTTCTGATCGATCCATTTGGTGTGATTCCTGTAGTGAGTCGCTCTCCCATTGTCTTCTCCAAGCGTTGGCGAGGTCGAAATGTTCCTGATGTAGGGAGGTGGCCCTTAACAATGGGGGATATCTGGAGCGCAGTCTGTTCATTTCGATATCAAGCTTATCATGGTGGATGGGTAGTTGATGGTTAGCCTCGATTTTTCGATATTCTCTGAGAAGAGAATGTGTTGGTCGAATTGTACCTGAGATCATTCGCATTGTCTGGTTTAATTGGGTGTCAATGATCTTCGTGTGTTTGCTATTGAGCCATACCGGCGAAGCATATTTAGCCGCCGAGTATACGAGTACGAGAGCGGATGATCTGAGTACGGGGGCTGAGGACCCCCATGTGGTGCCACATAGCTTTTGGATTATATTATTTCGCGTCTTCAGTTTTTCTGCCGTTCTTTGTAAGTGTTCCTTAAAACTTAAAGTTCTGTCACGAGTCACTCCAAGATATTTTGGTGTTGAGTTATGAGTGAGTAGTCTGTTTTCAAAGTGAACGGAGAGTTTTTTGTTGGCTTGGGCATTATTCAGATGGAAACAACACACTTCAGTTTTCATTGCATTGGACCGTAGCCTCCATTTGCGAAAATATTCACCCATAACAGCAAGGTCATCCGTCAGTATTGTTTCTGTAACATTCATGTTATTATGTCTTGCTGCAATGGCCCAATCGTCAGCGTAGCCAAATTTCTGCGAAGTTTTCCTAGGTAGGTCCGCGATGTATAAATTAAAGAGTGAGGGTGCCAAAACGGTCCTTGTCTTCAGACGGTGTCGTATGCAGCTGCTAGGTCAATGAAAGCAACGGATGTTTTTTGCTTTCCTTGAAAACCTGCTTCAACATGTGTTGCTAGAGATAGGATCTGATCTGCGCAGCTGCGGTTAGGTCTGAACCCTGCTTGCTCAATAGGTATCACCCCCAATATGTTGTTATTAATTCTGTTGTGGATTAAGCGTTCCAAAAGTTTATAGACACAGCTCAGCAGTGCAATCGGTTGGTAGTTTTGGGGTTGATCATTTGCTTTTCCTGGTTTCAATATGGCTATAATGGAGGCCTTTTTAAGGGAATAGGGGATTTCTCCTGATTTTAATATATCTGTATAGAAATCAGCCAGCCATTTCCTAGCATATTTGCCACAATGGAGTAAAAATTCTGGATGTATTTTATCGGGGAGCCGGGTGCCTTTCCAGACTTAATTTCTGATATTGCTGGGGTAATTTCTTCTGGAGTAAACTTGTCATAGTATTCAGATGTAGGCGGGCATGCAGACTTTAGTATTTTTAGTTCTTGTTTTACTTTGGTGGTGTGGTCACGATCTCTAGGTGCCCTTGAGTTTGCTACAATGTGGGAGGCCACTCTGTTGGGAACTATTGGTACTTTGTCTCTAGTTGAGTGTCTGCTACTACCAATACCCCAGGCTGTGGGTGAAAAATAGGTCGATTTCAGGATATAATTCAGGAATTTTTGAAACCTATCAGGTGTTGTAAAGGACGATGCCAGGAATAACTTCTACTAAAATGTAACCAAAAATATTGTGCGCTTTTTTTTATTGCGATTTTCATTTGTTAAATTTGCAATTTTTAAGGTTTTTTAATTTTGCAGCTTAGGATATTGATTTTAGAGAAAAACGTTTTAATAGAAAGTTGTAGTAAATTAACAAACCTACAATTTGAGGTACGGTAAGTTTAATTTGGTTAATTAGTTATTGCAAAACAGCCTGCGAAATTCCAAAATAGCCGTTTTTTACAATTGCATTATTTATTGTACAAATAATTTTTTTTATTTTTTTAAAGCTTTAAAATGAAGATCTTTCAATTCCAAACATAAAAAAAAATTGTAAATCCAGATTAACGAATTTGTTGCTTAGATATTATAAATTGTTTATTCCAAGAGGTCAAATGTCGAAGGCTATAACTTTTTGAAAAAAAAAATCGTAGAGAGTTGGTGAAACATCTAATCTCCTTCTAAAGAGTTATATTTTTATATTCTGATGAAAATAAATGCGTAAAACATTTTTAAACCTCTAATTTTTGGGTTTGAAAATAAGGGGGCAAATTTCGTTATAAACATTTAGAGCTGAAGCGGCCCTGTACATCCTATGAGTTTCTAACTTACAGATTATTGTTGCTGAAGACAAACCGAAGATTTATAAAAAAATAATAATTTTCTACAACCAACTGAAGCCGAGATAATTGTTTTTTTTTCTTAAGTCGTAGTGCATTTATTTATAATAATTAAGAAATTATTTTACAGTCATTGACTAATAATCCGGTCAACTTAGACATCAAAATGCTTGGCAAATAACAAAAATTGCCGGAGAGCCAAATTTTGGTGGAGAGCTAGGGTATACCATAACAAATAAAGTTTAAAAAGTCCCCATCGATCCCATGTGTGCGTCAAAAGTTATTCGGGGTCAAAGGTCAAAATTTGAGATTTTTTGGATTTTTTTCGAAAACGGTAAGTTTTATCAAAAAAAACCTCAAACCAAAGTTGTAGATCTTAACATTCTCTACAAAAATTGTCCTTGCATTTTTTTCCTAAGAGTTACCATTCCTGAGATATCGCGATTTTAAAAGTTACTTTGTACATTATATGCACATATAAGCCACGTGGCCCTTAAGACAAGTATAAATGCCTATTTGTGTCTCTTTTATATAGTATATTATACTATTCTGAAAATATTTCTTCAAAAGGTAATCAGTCCCAAACTGAATTTCCTCTATCCACGTGGCCTTGAAAAACATTTGGCTATACCATTGTTTAAAAAAGAACAGATTGTCTATTATAGGCAATTGCTACAGTATTGTCCGTAGGTCTGGTTCATAATATTATCTGTTTCTTTTAGTGCTAAAGGTTCAGTTCAAGTGAATATAAGTACTTATTACAAGCGTCTACCATTTAGTACCGTTACCGTTATTTGTACAGTGACAGTGGTATTTGACGGCTACAATGACTCGACAAAGAATATTAAAGCTGCAGAACAACGTCGTCGAACTACAAAAACATCATCGGGTTCCGAGATTATCTGTGATGAAAATATAACAGTTCCAGCGAATCAACAACAATTTTTGGCCAACATTAATAATAAATCTCGTTTCATTTCCATGTTAACTGACAAATTAACAGCTGTGAATATTGAAGTGAAACAAGCTAAAAATGACGCAGATGTCCTTATAATTGAGACAGCAATTGAAAAATTTAAGGCAACAAACACAACAATTGTAGTAGGTGAAGATGTTGATTTGTTGGTACTGATTACTGCAAGGACTCCAGTAGATAAAGTTATTTATTTTCTGAAACCTGGAAGGGCTCAACAGCGAACAGAGATATATTCTTCGAATAGTTTATCGGCTTATCCCAAATGCCAAAAGTACATTTTATTTTTACATGCGATAACCGGCTGCGACACTACGTCCGCAATGTACAGAAGGGGCAAAACGTCAGTACTTAAATTATTCGAAAAAAAAAGATTTGACTGACTGCTGTAAAGTTTTTACAGAACTTGATTCTACACCGCAAACAATAATTACGGAAGGAATTCGCTTTCTTCTTGCGGTTTATGGAGCTCCAAAAAAATTATTTGTCTTGATAAATACCAATACTTAACTTTTGTAAAAAATACGCGAAACAAGAAACAAGTACAACTATCATGTCTTCCTCCAACATCAGCATCTGCTTTTCAACATTTGTATCGAGTATATTATCAAGTTCAAACATGGCTGGGCAATGAACTGAATCCAGAAGACTGGGGTTGGAAATTAATAGATAATACTCTGGAACCGATTAAAACCTTACTCCCACCTGCTCCAGAAAAACTCCTTAACACTATTTTTTGCAATTGCAAAAAAGGTTGTAGTGCCAAATGTGGATGTAAAAAAGTCGGGTTGCTGTGTTCTCTAGTGTGTACCAACTGCCAAGGTCAGTCTTGCTCAAATGTCCAGTTTAGTACAACAGAGGAAGACTTCTGTGATTTTAATGAAGAGACCAATGACTCAGTCACATTTGAACAATTTTTGAACATCCAGCAAGAGGAAGAGGAAGAAGATGAAATCGAAGAAGACTTGACTGTTGAAGTAGACTTTCAAGAATATGAATCTGATTAAAATATCTAAAGAAATCAAAACAATAGTTAACCTAATAATCAATAGCAATATCAATAATCAATATCAATAATAAGGTAATATCTAGTACTTGACCGGTATTGTTTCCTTAAATTATCCTAAAATTGTCAAAACAGTTAGTGGAGTAGGCCTACAGGGGAAACCACGGTAAAAAAAACGCGCCGAGTACACTACCTCACAGGTGGTGTGAAAACGTGTGCATATCATGTATAATGTGACTCTTTGAATCGCGATATCTCAGGAATGGCAACTCTTAGGAAAAAAATAGTAAGGACTATTTTTGTAGAGAATTTTAAGATCTACAACTTTGGTTTAAGGTTTTTTTTTGATAAAACTTACCGTTTACGAAAAAAATCCAAAAAATCTCAAATTTTGACCTTTGACCCTGAATAACTTTTGACGCACACATGGGATCGATGGGGACTTTTTAAACTTTATTTGTTATGGTATACCCTAGCTCTCCGCCAAAATTTGGCTCTCCGGCAATTTTTGTTATTTGAAATGTCTATATAGACCGGGTTATAAAGAAAGACTTATATTATCTTAACGAGCCTATCGGTGCTTTTGCGAGCGGTCAAATTTTGCAAATCGCCCGGCTCGCTTTAAATCCGCGCCGTCGGAAAATTTTTACGTAACTTGTAACAATTTAATAATATTACCATTATAATATACAGTCTATTTACCACTGTATTTGTTTTTCTTGATAAACTTTTATGTGTGAAATTTCATTTCTGAAGAAATAATATTAAAATATACAGAGTGAGCTGTATGTATGGAAACACTCAAATATCTCGAAAACGGCTTGCACGATTTTTATAGATTTTGGTAAGTAGTGGTTTCTAATGCGGTCGATATTATAGTTCTAATTACATTGTTGTCAGATCTTCCGTTTTTCTGGAAATCTAATGAACTTTCTTATTTCAAGTGAAATACCCTATATATTCTTTGCGTTTTGAAGTCCTTAAGAAATACTGATTATTTTTCATGTTACATTCCCTATACATAAATGCCATAATTTCGGAGATATTGCTACATTAATTAAAAAAAAATTAAACAAATTAAAAAAAATCAATTTTTTCGGCCCGGGTAGACATTATTTTAGGTTCTTTGGATCATTGGGAACAAAAAAGGTCTTTTATAATTTTTCTGTAAAGTTAATCGTTTTCGAGTAATAAAAAATTTAAAACTGAAAAAAAAATCGAATAATGACGATTTTCAAGGTTCAAAAATAAAAGGAAAAAATATAATTCTTGAAATTACAAAGTACCTAAATTCAAGTACAACTTTTCTTCTAATAGATTGCCATAATATTTCTTTGCTCATTTTATTCTAAAATATTCTTTTTAATTTTTAATGAAGTGCATATTATGAGAGGACGGGCGATCGGGCTGTATTAACAACTAAATATCAATATCTTATAATGAAACTATCTAAAATTATTTATCGGTAGCTGATAAAATAAGGCTTGGGCCTGAATTTGGGTAGTTCGCTGTTTCAAAAATAATATTGTTAATTTTTGTTCTTGAACCTTGAAAGTAGTCATTATTCGTTTTTTTTTTTCAGTTTTAAATTTTTTATTACTCGAAAACGATTAACTTTACAGAAAAATTACAAAAGATCTTTTTTGTTCCCAATGATCCAAACAACCTAAAATAGTGTTACCCGGGCCAAAAAAATTGATTTTTATAATTTGTTTAAATTTTTTTTTTTTTAATAAATGTAGCAATAACTCCGAAATTATGGCATTTGGGTATAGGGAATATAACATGAAAAATAATCAGTATTTCTTAAAGACTTCAAAACATAAAAAATATATAGGGTATTCTATTTGAAATAAGAAAGTTCATTAGATTTACAGAAAAACGGAAAATATGACAACAATGTAATTAGCACTATAATATCGGTCGCATTAGAAAACCCCTATCTACCAACATCCATAAAAATCATGCAAGCCGTTTTCGAGATAATTGAGTGTTTCCATACATAAAACTCACTCTATATGAAATATATAACAATATTTTTATTTTTTCATGGTTATATAAATATAATAATAATAATGTTACTTCGTACTATAATATACAATATAAAACTTTTTCTTCTTGTAGTGACTATTATTTTTGGATTTCACATATAAAAGTTTATCAAGAAAACCAAATACAGTGGTAAATAGACTATATATTATAATGGTAATATTATTAAATTGTTTTCTGTCAAAATTTAATACAAGTTACGTAAAAATTTTTCGAGCGCGCGGACTTGAAGCGAGCCGGGCGATTTGCAAAATTCGGCCGCTCGCAAAAGCACCGATTTTAAAAATAATTTTTAATAATTAAATGTAACTATATTTTATAATAATTTTTATTTATAAGATAATATAAGTCTTTCTTTAGTCAATGACTGTAAAATAATTTCTTAATTTTTATAAATAAAGGCACTACGATTTAAGAAAAAAAAACAATTATCTCGGCTTCAGTTAATTGTAGAAAATTTTAAGTTTTTTATAAATCTTCGTTTCGTCTTCAGCAACAATAATCTGTAAGTTAGAATCTCATAGGATATTCAGGGCCGCTTCAGCTCTAAATGTTTATAACGAAATTTGCCCCCTTATTTTCAAACCCAAAAATTATCTCGGCTTCAGTTGGTCGGAGAAATTTTTTATTTTTTTATAAATCTTCGTTTCATCTTCAGCAACAATAATCTGTAAGTTAAAAACTCATAGGATGTACAGGGCCGCTTCAGCTCTAAATTTTTATAACGAAATTTGCCCCCTTATTTTCAAACCCAAAAATTAGAAGTTTAAAAATGTTTTACGCATTTATTTACATCAGAATATGAAAATATAACTCTTTAGAAGGAGATTGGATGTTTCACCCACTCTCTACGAGTTTTTTTTTTTTTTCAAAAAGTTATAGCCTTCGATATTTGACCTCTTGGGATAAACAATTTATAATATCTAAGCAACAAATTGATTAATCTGGCTTTACATTTTTTTATGTTCGGAATTGAAATATCTTCATTTTAAAGCTTTAAAAAATAAAGAAAATTATTTGTACAATAAATAATGCAATTGTAAAAAACGGCCATTTTGGACCTTTCGCAGGCTGTTTTGCAATAACCAATTAACGAAATTAAACTTACCATAGCTCAAATTGTAGGTTTTTTAATTTACTACAACTTTTTGTTAAAAAGTTTTTCTCTAAAATCAATATACATTAAAAATTGCAAATTTAACAAATGAAAATCGCAATAAAAAAAAGCGCACAATATTTTTGGTTACATTTTAGTAGAAGTTATTCCTGGCATCGTCCTTTACAACACCTGATAGGTTTCAAAAATTCCTGAATTATATCACGTTTTTTCACCCACAGCCTGGGGTACAAGTTTTCTAAGTAAGGACCACGCTTTTCTGCTTGATTTACTAAAGTCTAGTTTTTCCACAGTTTCCATCCATTTTTGCCGTCTGGCTGCATCCAATCTGTGCAGCAGTTCGTCCGCAATTTCTCGGTCTTGGCTTTCGTTGTATTCTTGATACAATTTTTTGCATTTTTCATCCCATCCTGGGACATAATCTCTACGACATCCTCTGGGTATAGTTTTCTTCGCTGTAGATATAACCGCGCCAACAAATCTCATATAGTTTGTGCGTGTTGGGGTTATCCATCCGAGACATTTGTCCAATCTCGCAGTAAAAGTCGCCCAGTCTGCTTTTTTAAAGTTCCACCTAGGTCGAGGGAAAGATGTTATTATTGGTATTTAACCATAATAGCCCGATCAAGGAACACAAAATTTTACGAAAACCTCCAAAAAAATAAAGGAAGGATGAAAATTTGGGAATAGGTAGTTGAAATTGTCTATTATTGTATAAGAAAAAGTTTACAATTCTACATCCCCTCCATTTTACAAAAATTGCGAAATACGGGGTGAAAAATTTTTCTCGGGGGTGAAAAAAAAATTAGGTTCAAAATAAGTCCGGAATTGGATATAATGGCTAATTCTAAGCAGCTTTTGTTTAGTAGAGTTTTTTTACAAAGTCAATACTTTTCGAGTTATTTGCTAGTGAATATGTTCATTTTTAACAAAAAAAAAAACATGTTTTTGGACGGTTTTTTGGAGATAACTCAAAAAGTAAGTATTTTAGCGAAAAAAATATTGTATAAATATATAGTAAAAATATAGCTTATAAAAATTGAAAAAAATGGTGTATGTGTGAGGTCTGCAGACACAGTAGAAGCAGAGTTGCAGCTGATGAAAAGTAGGTTCTTCTTCGTCAAATTCCAAATCGGATATTTCAATGTGAAATAACCAAAAAACGGAGCACTTTTCTTGGAAAATTCATTACAACTTTTTTAAAGTATTTAAAAAAAGGTTTATTTTTATTTTTAAAAAAACTTCTAATAATAAAAGTAAGTGAGTTATGCTCAAAATATTCTTGGTCCCTTCTATTTTTTGGAAAAAAAATGGCGAAAATCACCCCCTAATTAGCTTCTGAAATAAAATTAATCGTTACCGCTTCATAAGTTACTTTATTTATGTATTATTTACATTATCTATCAGTTTCATTGGTTTGAAGTGCTCAGTTTTGAAAAAAAAAATGGGGTTTAAAATAAAACATTTTCTTTTACTTTGAAAAAAATTGGAATTGTTTATACAATTAACTTAAAAATTATTAGTAATACCAAAAATCTATAAGAGTATTGAAATGTACCTTTTGCTTTTCTGAATATTTTTGATTTTTTGTTTTCTTGTTAGACAAAAATTGGTTATGCTAGGGCTGTTCCAAATTTGCCTAAACTCGTGATTAGTTACTCGCTCAAGCCATTTTAACTACATCTTTTTCAAAAAGAAGCACTTTGAACCGATGAAACTTACAGATCATATAAATAATACATAGACAGAGTAACTTGTGAAGTGGTAATGATAAATTTTATTTGTGATACTAATTAGGGGTGATTTTCGTGATTTTTTTAACCAAAAAACAAAAGGGACCAACAATATTTTGAGCCTAACTCACTTACTTTTAATGTTAAAAGTTTAAAAAAAAACAAACATAAACCTTTTTTTAACACTTTAAAAAAGTTAAAATGAATTTTCCCTGAAAAGTGCTGCGTATTTGGGTTATTTCACATTGAAATATTCGATTTGGAATTTAACGAAGAAGAACCTACTTTTCATTAGCTGCAACTCTGCTTCTACTGGGTCTATAGACCTCATGTATATACCATTTTTTCAATTTTTATGAGCTATATTTTTGCTAAGAATATGTTTTTGCTAAAATACTTACTTTTTTGAGTTATCTCCGAAAAACCGTTCAAAAACATGTTCTATTTTGTTAAACATGAACATATTCACTCGCAAATAAACTGCTCGTCAAAAGTTAGGGATATAGAAAATTATGCTGAAATTTTATAATAGATTTTTTCGTGAACAGATTAACGGATTCCGCTTTTTTTTTATTATTTTAGACTTTTCTTTAGTATTTACACAGTTATGCAAAGGTTCACTCGAACTTTTTTTTTGTACCTATACCGGGTGGAAGAAAAGAAATGTTTTTCTTATGTTAAGTTTGGGACGCCCTGTAGGAAGGACGAGGTACAAATGGGAGTATATATCGAAATCGTATAGTAGTCTTATGTTTTGTGAAAATTTTGTTTTTTGGATGTCCCTGATATCTTTAGAAATAAAAAAAGTAGACGGTTTTGTAATTTAACATGTGTTTTAACCGAAACAAAAGTTTGAGACACCTTGTGGGGAGAAAAAGGCACAAAGGTGAGTATACCTCGATATTTTTTTGTAGTCTCATATTTTGTGAATATTTAATTTTTTTATTTTGTCTGATATCTTTAATAACAAAGAAACTAGACGATATTACTCTTTAATATGTGTTTTAACTGACGACATGCGTCACATCACACATGTGAAACGTAGAAAAACATATTAAAGAGTAATACTGTCTAGTTTATTTGTTATTAAAGATATCAGCGAAATTAAAAAATAAAATATTCAAAAAATATGAGACTACAACATAATATCGGGGTATACTCACCTTTGTGCCTTTTTCTCCCTAGAAAGTGTCTCAAACTTTTGTTTCGGTTAAAACACATGTTAAATTACAAAACCGTCTATTTTTTTTGTTTCTAAAGACATCAGGGACATTCAAACAACAGCATGTTCACAAAACATAAGACTACAATATGATTCTGATGTATACTCACATTTGTACCTCGTTCTCCCTACAGGGTGTCTCAAACTTAACACAAGAAAAACATATTTTTTCTTCCACCTGGTATAAGTACAAAAAATAAGTTTGAGTAAACCTTTGCACAACTGTGTAAATACTAAAGAAAAATCTAAAATAAAAAAAATAGCGGAATCCGTCTGTTCGCGAAAAAATCAACTATGAAAATCAGCATAATTTTCTATATCCCTAACTTTTGACGAGCAGTTTAACTCGAAAAGTATTGACTTAGTGAAAAAACTCTATAGAACAAAAGTTGTTTAGAATTAGTTATTTTATCAAATTCCGGTCTTATTTTGAATGTATTTTTTTACCTTCAAGAGGGGGGCATTTTTGTAAAATGGAGGGAATTTAGAATTGTAAACTTTTTCTTATATAATAATAGACAATTTCAACTACCTATTCCCAAATTTTCATCCTTCCTTTATTTTTTTTTGGGGTCAGATTGTTCTTTGATCGGGCTATAAAGTCCGGTTTTCACGCTACGACTTATTGTACATTTTGTAGGATAGGACAAATCCTATACAATAAAACGTGGCGTGTAAACAGCAAAAATAACATAATTTTGCTGTTTATACGCTACGTTTTATTGTATTGGGACCGTGCAAGTTCGGCAAAGCGACACCTATTTCTACGCTCTGCAACTTTATTCGCACTTTTAATTATATTGGCCAATTATATTAGTCCTGGTTACTGGATAATTGTCAAGGCCATAGTCCAAAAAAATAATAAGAAGAAAAATAAGATTCAGGTTATGTTATTAAAACGTAAACAATTGTATGTAGTAAATAAAATTAGTTATTAAAATGCAGTACTGCAAGCAAAATACAATTAATTAAATTTACCTTTATACAGGCTGTTTCATTGGGAAAGTAACATACGTAAACTGTAGAAAGAGGACACTTGGACAGTGTCAAAAATACCATACTTAATGGGTCTTACTCCATTAATAACAAAGATACTGGGTGTTTTATCTATTTTGCCATTTTTATTATTGGTTCATAACTTTTTAACCACACTGTATATTTATTTTATATTTGGCACGCAAATATCATTTAAGGCGTACAATAAATTAATTTATTTACAATTGTAAAAAATCCAGGTCCGGATTGAAAAATATTGGAAAAATATTCCGACCCCAAAACAATACCCTGTACATTAAATTTTTTTAAAATGGATTTTTCAGTTGAAAAGAGGATAAAAACTAAATTCAGTGGTATACTTTTAATTTTCGGCAAAATGATTTTTCTTGTGAAATTTTTAATTTGAATTCTGAAATTAAGTGAAATGCGAGAGCTCTAAGTAGAAAAAAATTGAAATACAGCTTACAACTTGTCAACCACACTGTATATTGATTTTATTTTTAACACGCGAATATTTTTTTAGGTGACCAGTCAATTAATTTATTTACAATTATAATAAATCCAGGTCCGGAATAAAAAATATTGTGTAAATGTTCCGACCCAAAAAAACACCTTGTATATTAAATTTTTTTAAAATGGATTTTGCATTTGAAAAGAGTATGAAAAACAAAATTAGTGGTATACTTTGAATTTTCGGCAAAATGATTTTTCTGATAAAATTTTGAATTTGAATTCTGAAATTATGTGAATTGCGAAGCTCAAAGTAAAAGAAATTAAAATATGACTTAATTTTAATTAATACCATTATTTAATCTAAATTGGTAAAATATTAACATTTGCACACATAACAATAATTTTTGATGGCCCCTCTGTGGCTCAGTGGTAACAGCGCCTACCTGTGGATCGAAAGGTCCGAATGGTCGTGAGTTCGAATCTCACCAAGGTCAGAAATTTTTCGTTTATTATAAATTTATGTAAGCTTTGTGGTGACACTGACTTTGGCAAGTTGTCATTACAATCATAAATGAATTTGCTTTAATATGATTTAATATTTAAAAGTTTAAAAGACAATTCAAGTTCTTATAATAAGAAATGTAAAGCATGAACATTTAATTGTCGATTCTTTGTTTTAGGTTAGTATTTCATTAGTTAATATTAGTTATGTAAAAATTAAATAAACTTTGTTTTAGACGAGAATCATATTGTGTTATGCTTTAGAAAAAAATCCAATCTTATAAACCGACAATTCGTATACATGTGGAAAAATTTAAATTGGATACCTACATAATGGACAAATTACGATTTGAATTTATTGTAAAAGCTAAACCAGATGATAACAAGACAAATATTTATGCCATAACTTCCATTACGGATACACAAAATCAAACTTTTATTGTGCCTATAGAGTATCAACCAGTTAATTTACACAAGGAAATATTAAAGCATGAAATATTTGACAAAATAAAAAGATCCCTGCAGAGAAGACACGACAAGAGACAAGTTTGGATAACATTAACCAAGGAAATGAAGTCAACATATTTAGATAATGACAATGTACAATTTGATGGATTTTTACTTGAAAAGTTAGAAGAAAGTCATGAGTTGTTATCGACAAAACCAATATTGACAAAAAATCCAGAAAATAAGATCGGATTAGCAGCAGAATTTTCAATAGAGGTATTTTCAAGAAATACGACAAATGTCAAACAATGGTTACAAAATTTTGAAAGTGAATGTACACGTTTAAAAATAGATAAAGATATACACAAAATAGAAATTCTAAAACTACTATTAGACGATACTTACGTAGATTGGTACACTTCAATGATTATCAAACATACTATAGATTCTGATTGGTCTGTATGGAAAGAAAGTTTAAGTGAAACATTTGCTGATAAAGGCTGGTCACCAATAAGGTACGCTATGAATTTTAAGTATATACAAGGATCAATGTTAGAATATGCTCTAAAAAAAGAGAGACTGTTGCTGGAAATAAACAAATCCATAGATATACCGACCCTGATTTATTTGATTGCCACCGGTCTACCAAACTACATAACGGATAGAATAGACAGAGAAAGTCTTAAATATGCAAATGACTTATTTAACTGCATAAGAGGGCTAGAAAATTTAACAAGAAAAAACTACACAAAGAAAAACTTAAGCACTGGAAATAAATACAATAACCAAGAAATAAATCGAACTGAAAAAAAATCTTGTAGAATTTGTGAGAAGAAAGGAAAATTAAATAGATTTCATAAAGAGAATGTTTGCTGGTATAACTATGAAAAAGAAATGACAGATGATAAAAACGTAAATTCTAATTCATTATTAGAAGTTGAACTGAGTAATGAAGATTCAAAAAACTAAAATTTCCTCCACTAATTGAGATTTCAGTGACGTTAAATGATAAATTAGAAGTCAAGGCGCTGTATGATCCTGGTTCACGAATAACATTAATAAATTCAAAATTAGTTCAGGTGACGAATATAAAACCTAATTATTGTTATGACACAATAAAAACAATAAGTGGAGGAGGTAAAACTAAAGGATTGATTATGCTGGATGCAGAGTTATTACATGTAAAGAAGAAAATAAATGCATTTATCTTTGAAAATGAAAACTTTGAGTATGATCTAATACTAGGATTAGATTCAATACAAAAATTTGGGTTGACTCATAATGAGAATTTAAATATCCAAATACAAAATACAAATAATTTCAAAATAAGTAGTAAAAATATGTTTGAAGATAAACAAACTGAAAATATGGAAATAAATATAGAAGAAGAAGAATATGCAGTGAACTTTAATGAAGGTATAGATACCAACAAATTTAATATAGATACAAAACATTTAAACACTGATCAAAGAAATCATATAAACACATTATTGGATAGTTACACTGAAATTTTTGCTAAAAATAAATATGATACTGGCAAAGTGAAGAAATATGAAGCCTGTATAGATTTGCAAGTTGATAAATATTGCTATAAAAGACCATATAGATGTTCAGTCCAAGACAAGATAGAAATAGAAAATCAAATCTAACAACTTTTAAAACATGAGTTGATTGAGGAATCTTACAGTCCATTTGCGGCACCTGTTACCTTAGCTTTTAAAAGGGACGAAGGAAAAAAGTAGATTATGCATAGACTTCAGAGATTTAAATAAAATAATTATACCTCAATCACAACCATTTCCGCTCATAGAAGATTTAATAACAAAAACAATAAATTGTAATTATTTTACAACTCTGGATATAAATTCAGCTTTTTGGGCTATTCCATTAAAAATTACAGACCGACACAAAACTGGATTTGTAACGCAAGAAGGACATTACCAATGGACCTGTTTACCATTCGGACTTAAAACATCTCCAGCCATATTTCAACGAATTTTGGGAAATATTATAAGAAAAAATAACCTGACAGGATTTGCAGTAAATTTCATTGATGATATACTGGTCTTTTCTAAGACATTTGATGAACATATCACACACTTAAAAAAATTGCTGGAGGCTATTCGAGAAGAAGGTTTCAGGCTAAAATTCACAAAATGTAAGTTTGCAAGTGATTCTGTTAAATATTTAGGACATATATTACAGAAGAATACGATCTCACCTCTAAAAGACAATTTAAAATCAATAAAAGATTTCCCTATTCCTCAAAATAGAAAACAAATACGACAATTTTTGGGCAAAATTAACTTTTATGGAAAATACATTCCTAATGTCTCGATAGTTCTTGACCCTTTACATAAATTGCTGAGAAAAGATCAGACATTCAATTGGACAGAACAGAGTGAGCATGCATTCCGGAGAATTAAAGATTATCTATGTTCCAAACCCATACTAGCCATTTATGATCCACAAGCACCAATATTTATTTATACTGATGCCAGTGCCATAGGAATAGGAGCAGTTTTGAAACAAATTCAACACAATGGTGAAGAAAAACCAGTTGCGTATTTTTCTAAAAAAATAAATGAATCTCAAAAAAAGAAAAAAGCGATATTTTTAGAATGTTTAGCCATAAAAGAGAGCATAAAGTTTTGGCAACATTGGTTGATTGGAAACTATTTTACCGTTTATACAGATCACAAACCTTTAGAGAAGTTAAATATAAGAAACAGACCTGACGATGAATTAGGCGATATGTCACATTATCTGTCACAATATAATTGTGAAATAAAATATTTTCCAGGAAAAAATAATACAGAAGCGGATTGTCTCAGCAGAAATCCGGTGTTGGAAGTTGATGAAAATTATGAAGACAACTTAAGAACAGTAAATATTATTGATATTCATGACATAAAACATGACCAAGCACAAAATTTGCAAATAAAAAAATTAGAAAAGAACATGGTTTTAGAAGATGGAATTTATTATAAAAAAAGTGGGAAAAATATGAAAAAAATAGTCCTAACTGAAGATTACAGTAAAACGATAATCAAAAAGATACATGAAAAATATTGTCATACTGGAATAAATCAAACAGAATCTAAAATAAAACCCTTTTATACTGCACCAAATCTATCAGAAAATATTAAAAATATATGCAAAAACTGCGAGATATGTATAAAAAACAAAACAAGACTAAATAGAAAATATGGCTTTATGTCGCAATTAGGCCCAGCTACTAAACCCTTTCAAATAATGTCACTGGACACAGTAGGAGGATTTGGAGGACAAAGATCAACAAAACGATATTTACATCTATTAGTTGACCACTTTACTAGATATACATATATCCTATGTTCCAAGAATCAATATGCTCGAGACTTCATTAAACTTTTAGAAAAAATTCCTAAAGAAGAAACAATAGACATCTTGCTTACAGATCAATATCCAGCATTTAATTCAATTGAATTAAAAAATTACCTCAATAACAGAAATATTCAATTAATACTTACACCGGTAGACGCACCGTTTTCAAACGGTTTAAATGAAAGGCTAAATCAGACAATTGTCAACAAAATAAGATGCAAAATCAATGAGTCAAAAGGAAAAACAAATTGGTCAAAAGTAGCAGAACAGTGTAGAAATAGATATAATGAAACAAACCATTCTGTAACAGGATTTTCTCCTAAATATTTGCTATCTGGTGAGTCTACAGATTTGTTACCCCATGAACTAAAAGAAAAACATGTATTAACCAACAATTTGGAAGAAGACAGAAAAATAGCACCCCAAAGGTCAATAAAATCGCATGAATATAATAAATCTTTATTAAATAAGAACAGGTTACAGTATGATTTTAAAAAAGGAGATAAGGTATTTGTTGACTATGGAAACAAATTAAATAAAAAGAAAATGGATGAAATTAGAATTGGTCCCTTTGAAATAGAAGAAAAAATATCGGATTCAGTTTTTAAAATAAATACCGGTCGTGGAACAAGATCAATTGGATTGTATCATGTCACAAAGCTCATTCCTATGCTCACTGACTTTTAATTTTAGCGGCTAAATTTTACGAAGAAAATTTGCATTTCGAAGGGGGGTGATGTAAGCTTTGTGGTGACACTGACTTTGGCAAGTTGTCATTACAATCATAAATGAATTTGCTTTAATATAATTTAATATTTAAAAGTTTAAAAGACAATTCAAGTTCTTATAATAAGAAATGTAAAGCATGAACATTTAATTGTCGATTCTTTGTTTTAGGTTAGTATTTCATTAGTTAATATTAGTTATGTAAAAATTAAATAAACTTTGTTTTAGACGACAATCATATTGTGCTTTAGAAAAAAATCCAATCTTATATTTATAAATGAAAATAGTTTCTGTCCTTGTGAGATCGGTACTCACCGGAGGGACCGCAGACGTTTGGATACAATTAGCGTATCTTTGCAAAGACAATGACGTTGCCTTTGCAAAGTAACAAGACACTTACTCAACACACACAGTACACATGACACTCTAGGTATCTAACTACAAAAATTTACCGTACCTACGTATAAAAAAAATAATTTTTGATGGTGGTAATTTTGAATAAGTAGTTTAGTTTTGAATAGTTATTATGCTGCAAATTTTCGCTGTTTTGTTATAATTTTTAGCTATTTTGTTGATTATAGTGATGTATTCTTTATCGACCCTTTATTATTTATTCATTATTTAAAAATGCATATTCGCCAAAAACTATTTTTCACACATAATAAAAAACACTAAAATATTAACATTTTACCAATTTAGGTTAAATAATGGTAATAATTAAAATTAAGTCGCATTTTAATTTTTTCTACTTAGAGCTCTCGCAATTGACATAATTTCAGAATTCATATTCAAAATTTTACCAGAAAAATCATTTTGCCGAAAATTCAAAGTATACCACTAATTTTGTTTTTCATCCTCTTTTCAAATGCAAAATCCATTTTAAAAAAATTTAATATACAAGGTGTTTTTTTGGGTCGGAATTTTTACACAATATTTTTTAATCCGGACCTGGATTTTTTATAATTGTAAATAAATTAATTGATTGGACACCTAAAAAAATATTCGGGTGTTAAATATAAAATCAATATACAGTGTGTTTGACAAGTTGTAAGTTGTATTTTAATTTTTTTTCTACTTAAAGCTCTCGCAGTTCACTTAATTTCAGAATTCAAATTCAAAATTTCACCAGAAAAATCATTTTGCCGAAAATTCAAAGTACACCACTGAATTTAGTTTTTTATTCTCTTTTCAACTGAAAAATCCATTTTAAAAAAATTTAATGTACAGGGTGTTGTTTTGGGGTGGAAACATTTTTCCAATATTTTTTAATCCGGACCTGGATTTTTTACAATTGTAAATAAATTAATTTATTGTACACCTTAAATGATATTTGCGTGCCAAATATAAAATACCTATATACAGTGTGGTTAAAAAGTTATGAACCAATTAAGAAAATGGCAAAATAGATAAAACACAAAGTATCTTTGTTATTAATGGAGTAAGACCCATGAAGTATGGTATTTTTGAGACCGCCTAAGTGTCCTCTTTCTACAGTTAACGTATGTTACTTTCCCAATGAAACACCCTATATAATAATTGCATATGATATCAATATTGTGGAGCAACATATAATTTTTCTTTTTCAATGAGAACAGATATGACATGTACGTCAATTTGACAATTTCAATTGACAATATGAATTATTTAAGAAAGTTGCAATATTTCTCCGCTATTCGCGTAAGATCGTTTCTTAATTCCCTTCCAAGTACTTGCACACCGCGAATAGGATTTGTCCTATCCAAGAAAACGTACAATAAGACGTAGCGTGAAAGCCGGCCTTATACGTTCAACTGTCATCAACACGCCTAACT
This sequence comes from Diabrotica virgifera virgifera, assembly GCF_917563875.1. Lineage (NCBI taxonomy): Eukaryota > Metazoa > Arthropoda > Insecta > Coleoptera > Chrysomelidae > Diabrotica > Diabrotica virgifera. The sequence goes on along the minus strand of NC_065446.1, from coordinate 142,471,918 downwards.
TCACGCGCAACTTTGATACGAGAATTATAAAAAAAAATATGCATTGAAATCATAGAGTTATATATTAGCATAGAGAGAGCCTTCACTATGCGCGTCCTGACGACAAGATCTCTTCGACTGGTTTGCGCTATCTCTTTCTAACACATCGTACCAAGAAACTAAGATGACATTAAGGTGTGAGTATAGGCACGGAAGAGGAGGACAACTGTCTCAGCTTAATATGCGTAAGAGTGAAACAGCACTAATCCAAAGAAAAAAGATGGTGTCGTCACTTCGTTTTGAATGATACTCTCTCTATGTCAATATATACCTCTATGATTGAAATCCAGATCCCTTAATTTTTTGAGCATTATAAAGTGAGTACAAAGACATACTAGTCTAATAGTAAAATAAAATTACACTACATGTAAATCAAAATGTAAATTCGTACAGGTTGAAACAAATTTTATATCAAAGTTTAGGTGGGTACAAAAGATATTTTCAAGAAAGTATCCAAATCATACAAGGGGATCATTGTTTAAATAATTAAAAAAGGGTCATTTTTGCAAAAAAATTACTTTTTTGACTGCTGAGGTCATTCAATTACTAATGAAGGTCTACAGGATTGTTTTCTGCAAAGTTGAAGGGCAAATATTTCACATAAGACTTACTAAATTAAATTTGACCCCCCATTTATTTAAATAATTATACATAAAACTTTAAAAGCAAATTTGCAACAAATTATTTTTAGCGTTTTAACTAAGCACTATAAATTATATTATTTTACAGAAGAAGTTGCGCTATGTTATCAGAATTAAAAGAAAAAAAATTGGTCCAAAAATATTTAATATTTTTTGAGATATTGAATTTGTTTATTAAATGTTAATCTATTTTCATTTGCACAAACGCGGTTGTTGCCAAAGAAAGATTCACCTGTATTAAATCTTATTATTTTTATTTTTATGTATATTTTCGATAAATGTATTGATACATTCAAATTTCAATTAAACTTCCCCCTAAAATGGCATTTAAAAATTATTCAAATTTGTTTATAATTTGTTTTTTTAATAAGGTCGCGGGGATTAAATATTTTGAAATGCCGTTTCGATAATTGGGTTCCTGGGAATTTTTCACTAATTAACAAATTTTTTTGTCTTTTTTTCCTCTTCTTTTTTTTTCTTGGAGTTATATTACTACGGGCCCTTTTAGGGTTAAATTTCATTAAGAATGTTGAATCTCTAAGTTGTAGACTCTAGACCTAAAAATATTAAGATTGGTCTAACATCACTTAAATAAAATGTGGCTACTTACTGAGTTATAGGGTGTTTTATTTAAAAATTTAAAAATTATTTTTACCAAGTACTTTCAAACTATTTGACGTATCCTTATCATACTTGGCAGAAAGTGTGGGTACTCTACAGTCTACTAAATTGTGATAAATAAAAGTTTCTAGCTACTACCAGAGGCGTACGACAGGGGATAGTTAATGATTAACCCTTCCCAAATTCTACGCCACTGAGGGAATTACTATTTTAGCGAAATTTTTTGATTCTCCAATACTTTATATGTAAATAATATACTCTCTACTGGCAACAATTAAGTCATTAGTTTTCGAGATATTGGACCTTAAACATGAAACGGCATAGTTATTGTGATTCATTCATTCATTCATTTTAAACTTCCAATATCTCGCAAACTGATGACTTTATCGATACCAATAATGTTATTTACATACAAAGTACTTCGGAGAATCGAAAATTTTTGCTAAAATAGTAATTTACCCAGTGGCGTAGAATTTGGGAAGGGTTAATCATTCACTATCCCCTGTCGTACTCCTCTGGCACTAGCTAGAAACGTTTACTAATCACAATTTAGTAGGGTGTATAATAGCCACACTTTCTGCCGAGTATGATAAGGATAGGTCAAATAGTTTTAAAGTACTTGGTAACAATAATTTTTAAATTTTTAAGTAAAACACCCTGTAACTCAGTAAGTAGCCACATTTTATTTAAGAGATTTTAGTTAAATCTTAATATTTTTAGATCTAGAATCTACAACTCAGAGATTCGACATTCTTAATGAAATTTAACCCTAAAAGGGCCCGTACTAATATAACTCCAAGAAAAAAAAAGAAGAAGAAAAAACGACAAAAAAATTTTGTTAATTAGTAAAAAATTCCCAGGAACCCAATTATCGAAACGACATTTCAAAATACTTAGTCCCTGCGACGTTATTAAAAAAAACAAATTATAAACAAATTTGAATAATTTTTAAATGCCATTTTAGGGGGGAGTTTCGTTGAAATTTGAATTTATCAATACATTTACCGAAAATATAGATAAAAATCAAAATAATCAGATCTTATTCAGGTGAATATTTCTTTGGCAACAACCGCGTTTTTGCAATTGAAAATATAGTAACATTTAAAAAACAAATTCAATATATCAAAAAATATTAAATATTTTTCGACCAATTTTTGTTTTGCTTAATACTAGTAACATAGCGCAACTTCGTCTATAAAAAAAGATATTTTATAGTGTTTATTTAAAACGCTAAAAATAATTTTTTGCAAATTTGTTTTTAAAGTTTTATATACAATTATTTAAATAAATAGGCAATCAAATTTAATTTAGTAAGTCTTATGTGAAAGATTTGCCCTTCAACTTTACAGAAAGTAATCCTGTTGACCTTCATTAGTAATTGAATGACCTCAGCAGTTAAAAAAATATTTTTTTTTGCAAAAATGACCACTTTTTAATTATTTAAACAATGATCCCCTTGTATGATTTGGATACTTTCTTGAAAATATCTTTTGTACCCACCTAAACTTTGATATAAAATTTGTTTCAACCTGTACGAATTTACATTTTGACTTTTTTTTATTTTATTAAGCTATACATAATAGTATAATATTATGCAACGAGCATCTAATGATGGTCATTATGAAGCGAATATGAAGGATGCGAAGTTTCGTATAGAGTACGAGCTTCATAATGATAATTAAATGCAAGTTGTATACACGATTTTTTCTATGATCATTCACAACAAAAAATATATTCAAATTTATTAATTTTGATTAACTATTTATATGGGAAATAAGCCACAATTAAATTGAAAAAAATAATATTATTAACGTTTCGACGCCCAAATCGGGTGTCGTTGTCAAAATACAAAATACTACTAAAATAAACAAAATTTTTGTTGCTAAGTAAAATATTCTTCTAATAATTTATTTAATCTGACTCATTTATATTGGCAATTCAATAAAAATGCCACAAGAAAATAGATTCAGAACAACATTTATTAATTTTGTAACGCAAACAAATTAAGTAGTTTGTCAGTTTGACAGTTTGTTTACATATTGAGAACTGTCAAAGCGTATGTATTTGACTCGCCATTGGTCATTGCGCGTGTGCCACCTTTATCGCGAATACCGTATCGCGATTCTATTGGTTAAACTCTGTGTCGTAATGAAAATATGTATCATAATGAAGTCCATTGTGATACAGGAAGTGACATCATAATTGATATATTGATATTGGTATGAGAATAGAAAAGGTGTTTTTTGTAATTTCACCTTCAATTTACCGACTCTTACCCATAAGGTAGAATTGTTAATGATTTGCGCCGCACCCTCTTGTAGACGGCCTATTTCATTGTTTTCACCGCCTGTGTAAGCGGGCGTGTTTGGGAATTTTAGAAAAATGAAAAAAGAGCAATATCAGTCGATGATTTGACTCTTGTTATTGAAAAGGAAATCCTGCAGCGAAATCAAAAAGCGCTTGAATGCTGTAAACGGTGACTCTTCTCCTTCGATGGAAAGCATCAAAAAAGGGTTTAATGTGATTCACCGTGGTGGCACGTCGGTTTTTGATAAATCACTCCCAGGTATCCCGAAAACGGCTACCACTGAGAATAACGTAAACGAAATCCACGATCTTGTAATGGTAGACCGCCGACTGAAGGTGTGTAAGATAGCCGAGACACAAAAACATGTCAAAAGATCTCGTTGGCGATATCCAGCATGAAATTTCACGGCTGCCGCATTTTCAACTTAGAACAATAAACTCAACCATGAGACCACTTCAGAGCAGGGTCTGATGCTGTTTAGTCATAATCCAGATGAGTTTTTACGTTGTTTCAAAACCGTCGAATAAACATGGTTCCACTTGTATACACCAGAGTCCAAGGAGCAGTCGATACAGTGGACGACACCCACGAACGTGCTCCGAGGAGGACGAAGACTGCCCAATCGGCCGGAAAGGCGATAACTACCATTTTCTGGGATTCACAAGGTGTGATCTATATAAACTTCCTGAAAATGGCGAAACGGTCACAAAGCTTTAATATGTCTCATTATTAGCTTGATTCGACGCCGAATTTTAGTAAAAACAGCCCCAATTGGGGAAGAAAAAATACTCTTACAGCATTAAAACGCTCCGGCACACAACTCCGCCATCGCCAAGGCAAATTGGTCAAATTAGGCTACAAACAGCTTCTTTTTGATTCCAAACTTGAAAAAGTCACTTGCCGGGCAGAAATTTAAGTTGAATGAAGAGTTCATCACCTCCACGGAAGACTACTTTGCAGACGTCGAGGGAAGGTATTTTTCAGACGGGTTAAAGGAGGTGGAGCATCGCTGGATTAAGTGTATAGAGCTAAAAGGGACTAGGTTTAGAAATAAATCGCCACTTTTAAAAAATTTTCGTTTTTCTTTTCAATGCTCAGTACTTATCGGGCCGCCCTTGCGGAATGGGACGTTTCATCGCCGCCGTTTCGATGCCGCCGGTTCATCGCCAGTCCATTTCATCGTCGTCCGTTTCATCGCCATCCGTTTCATCGCCAGTTAGTCAGTTTATTTTCTATTATGGGAGATGACACGACACGACGTTAAATTCAGTTCAAAACTTATGACAATTAAAAAGATAAACAAGCTGAAAATGCGAGCATTATCATAACGAAAACTTTGTTTATTTACGTATTTTAATTTATAATATGGAAAATTGCTATTATGAAAAGTAGTTTAGAATTAATAATTATGTTTTAATGTGCAATTATATCATTCTAATTTAATTTTTATGAACTATAAAGGTAGTAACTCGATCGAAATTCATATTTTTGAGTTATATTTCTTTAGGCGCGATAAAGAGTGAATTTTTATTATTCTGCGCGCATGCGCACAGAAACAGTATGTTGTTCATTGCTCAATCTTTTAAGTTATACATATCAGTCCAAAAAAGGTGTGGAAAAATATATTAATGTTTTTAGTAAATACATTTATTATAATTTTTGTGTCTTTGGATTTGTCTTCCTCGGGAGTAAGGTAATGCGTAAAACATTTTTATTTAATACTTCACTTCGTCAGTTTATTACCGTGGTTTGTCATAATGTCCGAGAAACCGTCAAAACAGTGCCTTCGTAGCCTCGTTGGTACAGCATTCGCCTACGAATCAAGAGGTCCTGGGTTCAAATGCGGACAATTTTGCTGTCTCTTTTTTTAATTTTTGGATTTTTGGAGTGATAAGTAACTATTAAACTCAGTTTAATATTTAATAAAATAAAAATACATTGTTAAAAATATTTTATTTCGTAGAAATCATATAATAGGAGTATAACTTCTTACGTGCGTACAAGGTACACACACATTCTTTTTTATATACCTCGTATAAAATTAATAAAATTTTCTATATGATGGTTGCGTCATAAATCTTAGAACATGAAGAGCTTTTTATGAAGAATAACTTTTCTTCGTCAAATTAAAAATAAAAAAGTTATAAATGAAAATGTTGTTGGTATCCATAATTTGAGAAAAATCTTCAATTTTTTTTTTTTCGTTAGAAGGATGTAATTGGACATATCAGACCATAATTGTTTATACCAAACAATATTAGATCATATAGTGTCGGTTCGCTAAACTCAGACACAACTGGCTAGTGATTTTAGTCAATAATTTTGCCAATTTGGAATGATTACTAATTTTGGCAAAATTCGCAAAAAAAACAAAAAAATACCTACTAAAATCCCTAGCCAGTTGTGTCGAGTTTAGCGAACCGACTATATTTTAATTTCATAGCAAATGTAACAGTCCATTTATCATAAAGGGGAGGCCGTATATTCCTATAAACCTTTTAAAGCTGTTAATAAATTATTTGCTTTTAAAATATACTCAAATTGTATTTTTGAACATCTTATTTATTTTATATAATAATTAAATTCACTATCAAATGTCATTGATGTTTTATTAATACTTAATTTAAAATTTAGTTTGACATTCACGAAGTGTCAAACTCAAATGTAAATAACCTATGCTTTGCTTAACAAATCGAAATTAAAAAACTAGCCTACTTAATAGCAACGATTTCAGCTGGACGTGTAGTGTGTCGGCAGAAAATAAAACGATTGTGACGTCACATTTAAGACTGTGAGGTCGATTATCTCGAAAACGGTTCGAAATATCGAAATGCCGTTTCCAGATTTGGATTCAGAAGAAAAAACTACATAAGAATCCATCGATAAATCTGATGCGACACTTTTGCGAATTTATAAACGAAATGTTTTCGTTGAAAATATTATTATATTTACTGTTCTACTTCCCCTAAATTTTTGTACAGTTTTGGGTTCTTTTCGAATTTAAGAAACAGTTTCTCTTGGTTGGAAATATTGACCGTGAAATTTAAAAGATTATCAGTAGTAATTGCACAAGAGCTCTAAAATTATTGAATTTTTCCCGAGTGTCACTTTAGTGAAAGCGAGTGAAATTATGTCAAAGTGTCACGAGGGCAAAAATTCTATATTAATTTTAGAGTTCGAGTGCAATTTGTTGCGATTATTTCATGAATAAAACTGTTCAAAACCAAAATTTTATTGTAATTTATAAATGTAAGTACCAATTAGTGAAATTAAACACACAGTTGTTATAAATATGTATTTGACGGTTGAAAGTCATCACTTTTATAATTTTTAAAACATTTGTCATTAATGTCACTGAATGTATTTTTTCGTAGCAACGAAGGGCACCTGACGTAATATGCTTAACGACGGGAGATTATCAAAAATTATCACCTTAATTTGCATGTCTGTAGCTTTCTATTGGTCAGAATCTCCTATGGATGAAATAATCATTATAATATATTTTATATTACACAATGGAAAAATTCCAATAGTTGGCTGTATACCATAGTTTAAAAAACTCATACAGAAGTAAAAACTTTAAGTTCTATATTTTATATTATAAAAGTTTAAAAGTCTATTAAAAGATTAAGTATGGCAACGGGAATGGTCATATCTCGCATTTCCTAGAATTCCTAATTAATACTAAAAATAAATAATAAATGTAACTGTCGAAAATTCGGAAATAATATATCAGATAGCGATTAACTGACTGGCGATAAATCGGCCGGCGATGAACTGGCGGCATCGAAACGGCGGCGATGAACTGGCAGCGATGAAACCTCCTAGATCCCACCCTTGTAATCATGCATTTTGTCTTTTATGGTGCACTTAACCCGGCGGTTACATTAACCCGGGAACAGTCGCGCCCCGGAAGCAGTAGCGTTAGAAAAAATCTAACATTTTATCATTTTCCGTGATAACTTGGTGAAAAATTTTGCATATAACTTTTCACTCGTAAGTGCCTTTAGGAAGATTGTGATTGTAAGAATGCGTAGGTATTTTTTTTATTTTTTAATTTTTTTTTTGTGGAATTTATGGCTTTGGTGAGAACCAATTAGCTTTAAAATTATTAGAAATAAATGTTTTTAATATAACAAGTAAATAAAAATATAAAATAAAAATTTGTTTACAATTCGTATTTAACTTCATATTGTTTGTAATCTCATCGCGCGACTGCCTACGGGACAGAAGTGAGCGCGACTGCTACCGGGTTAAATTGGTGCGGGGTACGTTGTAAATCATCTTTACTTTGAGAGATTAGTAATTCGCCTTCATAGCAGATTATTTGAGTTGTTTTTCTCCCATATGACGTATATGTCATAACTCTCGTGATAACAAAGTTCGTTTTAAACATTTCTAACTTTTGACAATTAGCTTCTATGACACTTTTCAAAATTATTTTAAAATGTCCAACCCCCCATCCAGTGTGCCTTCAGACTTAGGTGCGCATAGTCTTATAGTAAAGCCTATCAAAATAGAAGAGAAACAGTCAACCAAATTTAAAAGCACCCAATCGGAGAACAAATTAAAAACCACCAAAAGTATCAAAAATAAAATTGTCAGCAAAGTCAGATCTTGGAGTAACAGGGACAAATATATAAATGGAACAACAGGAATGGATGCAGCAATAGGAAAGAGGGAGTATGGTGAAGATGATAGTGAGCCCGTGGTAAATATAGCAGATTCAAATCTCTCACGTGCTAGAGGTAGTTTGGAAAATTTGTTGTGTGATAACACAGTAAATGAGAGTGGAAAATATCGTTCTTTATCAGCGGCATCCACATCTACTACAAGAAACTCTCAGCTATCGCCGAAGTCATCACCAGGTACTTCCAAATCTAGTAAACACCTGGTATGGGATCCTTTCGGTAAAAGAGGGCCAAAAATTCGTAAAGATTTGGGAAGAACAAAGAAACGGAGCAAAAATGTCGCAGAACTACCCAAGCAAGAACCTTTCTACGTGCCCATGGAGGGTAAATCTTGTTTGGCAAAACAAGAAGCTAAAGAAACTTTAGAAGACACTGAAACCGTTGAGGAAGAGTATGGGTATAAATACAAATATTTTCCAAAAAATAGCAAATCTGTAGTGTTTACAAATGAGGTGTTTGTGGTATATTTCAATGATCACGATGTTGTATCTGAGGTTAAAGAACCTCTGAAGAAAGATATTGAGCAAGTAGAGAGAAACAAAGAGATGAGACAAGGGAATTTGATGCGGACGGAAGAAAAATATAATTTGTGTTTGTATTGAATCTATTTGGGTCTATATTTGGTTAAAATTAAAAATAATATACTACTTACAATTTTTATTTAATTCGTAATGTGTTCAACACAGAAGATGTCCTTTTATGATAATAATGTTTATTTTTTGTCATATTCCGTTAATGTGTCCATTATTCGTTTAATTTGTATTCATAAAAGTAGAAACTATATTAATATAATGATGAATGGTAGAATTTAATGATAGTATAGGGGAAGGTGGGGGAATACCGCGCCCTTAAGCGGAAAAGGTGATTACGAGCAACTAAAACTGATTTTGAAAATAAAATTTGCATTGGCCTGTTGGCTATGGTATTGGCCAAAGATTGGCTATCCTCAATTTCGTTCTATTCAAACAGTTTAATGATAATAATATTTTTTCTACACTAGTGCATTTGCGCGATATTCCCCACCCCGTGGGGTAAATTCGCGCACATAGAGGGGTAATATCGCGCGTTAAAAATTTATGATAGATTCTATGATATTTAAAAAAACACAAAATATTTGCAAACTGTTTAAGCAAATTTTTTAAACCAACAAAAAACTTAAATCTTTAATTAAAACTGCGCAACAAATTTATTCTCTACTTTGATAAACAATTATTGGTAATATAAAAAAATAAATTAATAACATAAGCTAAAAAAAAAGCTAAAGTCTATGTAAAGTAAATAATAAAAAAATAAAGTATTATAAACATTTTACCACAGAACTCGAACACGGGTAAAAACCGCGCGGTATTACCCCTCACGTATATTTTCCAAACAATAATAAATATAAAAAAGTGGGGTAATTAATGTAAGATAAATTATGGTTAAACAAAGGTTACAACATCATAGATTTACACAAACTCAAAACAACTTAAATAAGTTAAACACTTTGGCTAACTTTGCTTATTTTGTCTTAGCAAAATATTATAATAGTGCAGTCATTGAAGCCTAAAATAGGTTTTTACCTCCGAAATTTTTTACTATGAACCGATTTACATGAGATTTTGGAATTACGTTTATCTTACCCTTAACTTCAAGAGTGATATTGACCCGAACTCCGTTTTTTATTTTTAAGGGGTGAAAACAACCCCTTAATGAAAAAATTGACATTGAGCCATTTTGTCGCCAGAAAACGTGTTTAATAAGTGCCATTGTGAAGTGTTTTCTAACACAATAACCTCATGTTAAACTCATTTTCATCTCCTTGAAAACCGTACAACCCTTGCAAACAACCCCTAAATCGAAAAAATTTACAAAAAATTAATTTGGTATGACATAAAAAGATTTAAATATAGAGTAAATGATATTTTACGTTCTCTATCTTAATTATCATATTGTTAACCCCCTTTCAACCCATAAAAACAACCCTTAAATAGAAATAATTTACAAAAAATTGATTTGGTTTGACAAGAAGGCTTAAATATAGAGTAAATAATATTTTACGTTCTCTATCTTAATTATTTAATTGTTAACCCCATTCAACCCTTAAAATCAACCCTTCGATTAAAAATTGTATAAAAAATTTCTTTTGATAAACTAAAATGGATTTAAATATCGTTCCACGTTCTCGAAAAAGCTATGTTGGAAAATCATATTTTCAAGTTCTTATACCCCTTAAAAATACCCCTAAATTAAAACATTGAATATGTTTGATTATACATTTAAAAATAATTCAATTATAGAGTAAGAAATCACCATTTATTGAATTTAGTACCTTCCAAAAATTCACGCTCCGAAATGTTTAGTTTACTAAGTAGAAAAAAATGCGATTAGTTTTTGGGCCATAACTACTTCAATTTTGAGGCTATCACAACTTATAAACAACCATTTTGAAGGTAATTAAAAGAGCTAAAACTTTTTTCAGTATAATATGTAGTGAAAAACCTTTTATTTTGAAACGGTGAAGGGTCAAAGGGCTCGAAAGAGACTGTGGTTGCGCTACCGCGCGCTCTTTAATCAATCATATCTTCATCAATTTTTGTGTGATAGGAAAAACAAGCAAACCAAACTTTTGTCAAAAAAAATCTATTTTTTTATAATTACAGTTTTTTACGTATCTTTCATTATTTTTTAGATATTATGAAAAGAAGGTGGTTTTTTTTTAATTCGAAAATTTTTTTCCTCAAATTGCGATTTTTTCAAAAATTATGTGTTCCAAAGCAGCGAAACTGCTAGAATCCGTCAAACTCTTTATATTAAAGTTGACTCTAGACGGAATACGATTAATTTTAATTTTGGTGGAAATGACACTTATGAAATCCATTGATTAAAAAAAAAAACATTAGATGTTCCTCTTTTTCTGATTACAGCTCACTCATTTTACGTACAAAAGACTTTTAACAGTGCTCATTTTAAAGCTTATTTTAAGCACTATAATATTCTTTCTCATTAGCATGCATAAAATTTATTCGCTCCCCGCTAGATGGCATTGAATACATCGATTAAATTTCACACAAAATAAAAAAACGGCTGTGATCTTCAATATCTCGCTTAATATTGCACTTAGAACACTTGTTAAATACCAATTTGTTCATTTTTTTACCTGCTACAATTTTGTTCATTATAATATTATCGTTAGAATGCATATTTTGGGAGATATTATTACAAAAAACTGTTGAAACTCGTGAAGTATTGGGTTTTTGAAAAAACTTTATACCACGTTTTTTGCTTAAAGTTAGGTCTTCTATCGATATCAGATGGTCTATCGACCATCTGAAAAATTTCCACCACCGAAAAGGGGTGGCAACCACCCCCAGGGTAAAAACGGAGTTCGGCTGAATATCACTTTTGAAGTTAAGGGTAGGATAAGCCAAATTCCAAAATTTCATATAAATCGGTTCATAGTAAAAAAATAGGGCACTCGTGGGAGTGCCGACAGAAGTGAAAACTTCTTACGAAGCAAAACACTCTTCGGGTACACACTCTATCCCTCCTCCAACCATTATAACTAAGGTCGAACTTATACGCAATTCAACCTATAGTATATAAATTACTAATATCTGCCGTGTCGATAACGATCGCGAGTTCAATGCTTTATTCTCATCCAAAGAGAAGTGATATACCTACATTATATACCTATTGGGTGCATCCTATACTATTTATATATACATACACATAATACATAAACGTACAGAATTTATTTAGACGAAGCCATGACGGTCACGAATTCAATGCTTTTTCTCTATCCAGAAAGTGTACAAAATCGCTACAGAAGTTTTCATTTCAAAAATACTTTAAACTCTAATCACTTATAATGATGGACTAATTATTGGAGTGAGTAGGGACCGTGTGGCCCTTTATGCGCTTGCTTCACAAGCTCCTTCGGATACACACTCTATCCCTCCTCCAACCATTATAACTTCGTTTAAACTTATACATACGCAATTCAACCTATAGTATAAAAATTAGGTACTAATATCTCGCCGTAGGGATGACGGTTGCGAAGACGGTTGCTTTTTCTCAATCCAAAAAGAAGTTTTATACCTATATTATACACGCGTTGCGTGCGTCCTATACTATTTATATATACATACACCTAATATGTAGGTACCACAAACAGGCTATTAAATAAATTCGATAGTTACCAGCCTGTTGACATAGTACCATAGAACACCTACAGACAATAGCGACACTTGTCGAGAAGTGCAACGAATACAATGAACCTCTTTGTTTGGTATTTGTGTATTACAATAAGACATTCGATTCCATAGAACTCTGGGCCGTATTAGAAGGAATGAATAACGCAAGGATTGATTCTAGATATAGAATAGGTACTCCTCAAATACATATACGAAAATGCAACTAGGCAAATAAATGTATCAGAAGATCTAACAACAAGCAAAATAAGAACGGAGAAAGAGGTTAGACAGAGGACAAAAACAAATAAAACAAAAGTGATGACAAATCAATATATCACAATCGACTTAGATGGAAGTGATATCGAAAGTGTCGAAAAGTATACCTAGGTCACACGATCAAACTAGGCAAATAGAATCAAACGGCAGAAATAACTATTAAAATCCGAATGACTTGGGCAGCAGTAGCAAGACTCGGTGATGTGTTGAAGAACAAAAAGATAGCAATAAATCTAAAGAAAAGGGTATTCAGCAGTTGTATTCTACCAATTATGACGTATAGAATGGAGACGATGACACTTACAGAAGTATCAGCTAATAGATTGAGAACGACACAGATCTCAGAGGGAACATATACAAAATGAGGGCGTGCGAAGTAGGACGAAAATGCTGTAATTGGAAGAATTTAAATGCAAATGAAACGGACCTGGGTAAGACACGTGGCATGACAAAACATCCAAACGTGGACGAGAAACTTTGTACATTGGAGACCACGCGAGCACAGTCGTAGTAGAGGAAGACCACAAACACGATGGCTAGATGACATCAAAGCAAAAATGGGGAGAAACTGGAACCAAACAGCACAAAACAAAGAAGAATGGAGAACTCATGGGGAGGCCTTTGTCCTGGAGTGGATGCAAATAGGCTGAAGAAGATGATAATATATATATATATATATATATATATATATATATATATATATATATATATACAGAATAAGCCAAATAAAAACGGAACATACGCAGTTAATACAGTGTATCGGAAATGCGTTTGAAATAGTCTACCAATATAAAAGTTTGACAAACATAAAACATAAATTATAACAACTCAACTACCTGTCTTCTTTTAGGCTAAGACTACGACCAGACAAGCGACAATTTACGGCGCAATAAGAGCAGTAAAATGAAGCGCCAAAATGGGTCCTGTTAAGAAGGATCTGGGTCATCTAACCAGAACAACGACCGAAAAACTGTATTTACATCTCGCGACACGCCGTAATTTACATCCCTATCTGGTCATGATTTTTACGGCCGCTTCATTTTACTGCTCTTACGGCGCTGTAACAGCAGTAAAATGAAGTGGCAGTAACTGCAGTAAAAAACATGGCCAGACGGGGATGTAAATTACGGCGTGTCGCGAGATGTAAATACACTGTTTTGGTCGTGGTTGTGGCTACATGAGCTACAAATTTGGACCTAGGTCCATTTGTTTGCGACACGACGCTGAAGATGGACCCGTTCGATATTGCTTCGCGATATTTTACAGCTCAGTCTGGCCATCCACTACACTCACCGCGGAACCAATTTTCGCGCTTCATTTTACTGCTCTTATGGCGCCGTAAATTTTCGCTGGTCTGGCCGTAGCCTTAGCCTAAAAGAAGACAGGTAGTTGAGTTGCTATGATTTATGTGTGTCAAACTTTTATATTGGTCGACTATTTCAAACGTAGTTCCGATACACTGTATTAACTGCATATGTTCCGTTTTTATTTGGCTTATTCTGTATATATATGTAATATCGCATGAAAATACTAATAATAGAATAAAAAATGAATAACCATTTTCAATTTTGTTGCAAAACGAAAACACAGCCGAACCATATTCTAGTCCAATCAGAGAGCGCTGCAAGCACCCCTACCGGTTTCGAAACTTATTAGTCTCTCATTAGGAGGCACATATGCTGCTCTCCCCGATCCAACCAAAACAAACCCCAGCGTGCAGTCCCGGATTGCAACGAACGAAATGGCATAGATGCCCTAGCGGCAACTGCTAGCAAAAAGACTAAGATTTCTTACCGCGCTGAGCAGATGGGACGTGAATTGTTAATTGTAGAATTCCCTCATCTTCCTTACTCTCAGCATCCGTATGGCTTGCAAATTGTAGAAGCCTCGGAGGTGTAACCAGAGAAGGTTCCCATTGTTTTCATTCTGGTGGGGTGTAGAATAGCATTATGTTGTTTTATATGCCATTAGAGTGAAAACTTAGTCTTTTTGCTAGCAGTTGCCGCTAGGGCATCTATGCCATTTCGTTCGTTGCAATCCGGGACTGCACGCTGGGGTTTGTTTTGGTTGAATCGGGGAGAGCAGCATATGTGCCTCCTGATGAGAGACTAATAAGTTTCGAAACCGGTAGGGGTGCTTGCAGCGCTCTCTGATTGGACTAGAATATGGTTCGGCTGTGTTTTCGTTTTGCAACGAAATTGAAAATGGTTATTCATTTTTTATTTACATTTACTCTGTGTGGTAAAATTACTCCCTCTGCTTAATCAAGTATTGAACAATTAATTAGTGCTAATCCAGAAAAATTTTCGTTGACAGCATTACAACTTATTGCCTTCCTGGAAAATTCCTTTGGTAGCAGTGATCCTCTCAAAGAAGCTCATAACTTTACCACCAACATTAGGTCTCTTTTAGAAGACCTTACGCAAATATATCAAACTGTATCTGATAGATCGCTTAAAAATCGCATTACAAGATTATCTAAAAAGCTAAAGATCACATTAAATCCCGTAGACGCTGACGAAGTTGCAAGCCTTACGTCCAATAATTCATGTGACTCCAACACCAATAATACCGATCTTTTCTAAAAATAAAAAATATCTTTTCACTATTTTACAATGGAATTGCGACGGATATTATCCGCGCCATGAACACATACAATATCTTACATCAATTTACCATCCAGATTTTATTTGTCTACAAGAGACTAATAATTTTACTACCAATAATATTCCTCACCCTAAATCCTTTGAAGGATACCACTTTATTAGGACGAACTGCATCAGAGCTAGTGGAGGTACATCAAGTTTTGCCTCCAGTGAAATCTACTCAACAATGCTACCTTTAACAACGAATCTTGAGGCAATTGCCATAACTGCATTTTGCCCTAATAAGCTTACTATCTGCTCCATATATATTCCCCCAAAATCATCCTTTAAAAGAAGAAGAGCTCCTAGACCTTATATTCCAGCTACCACAGCCGTTTATACTCACAAGAGACTTTACCGCACATAACAGTATGTGGGATTCTAAATCTACATTTGGTCGTGGAAAAATAGTTGAAAATATCCTTAACTGAACAAACTCATGTCTTCTTAACACAGGATCTAATACTCACTTTAACATTTCCTCTGGATCATTCTCTGCCATTGATCTTAGTATTAGTGACCCTAAATCAGCACCTTTTCTATCCTGGCAAACAGCCGATGATCTCTTTGACAGCAATCGTTATTCTATAATAATTTCCAACAACTGTAGTGGAGCTGTATCTTCCAAAGTTATTGGCGCTTAAACAAAGCTAACTGGTCAGAATATTCAAAATCTGTTGATACTCTCTTGCTCGCAAATGAACATCCGACAACCAATGATGTTGACTACTTATTAACGTCAATATTAGTGACAATTCTCTCGGCTGCTAAGATTCACATCGGCAAAACAACATTCTCTCCAAATCATAAGGCAGTTCCTTGGTGGAACTCTTCTTGCGAACAGGCAATTCGTCTATCCAAAAAAGCTCCCAACAAGTACCAAAAAAAACAGAAGCCTTGAAAATTTAATAAATTACAAAAAATTTAAAGCCAAAGCCAAACACTTTGTTTACACACGTAAAAAAAGCAAAGAATCATCCTGGCAGGATTATATGTATCTTCCATTAATGAAAATTCAAATCCTAGCCAAATTTGAAAAAAATACGACAAATTCAAGGTCACAAAACTAATAATAAAATTACTCGTTTAATTTCAAATGGTATAGAGATCACTTCACATGATCTTATTTCTAACACCTTTGCTAAACATTTCGAAGATAAATTCAGAAACAAAACTAATCATAATAATATGTCTCTTCGTGAAATAAATCCACACAGAAATAACCTGATGTCTTCTGAACATAGTAGACCCCTTAATTCTCCTTTCACTATCCATGAGCTTATATCTGCTTTAGCTAATTGCAGAAACACCGCAGCTGGGCCCGATGATATTCCTTATGCATGTCTAAAGCGCTTGTCTAATTATGCTCTTAAAAAACTTCTAGCTTTATACAATCTAATTTGGAGCTCACATAAATTTCCATCTGAATGGAGCAAGTTTATTGTAATACCTATACTCAAGCCAAACCCTCACATGCACTATGTGCAAATTAATGGAAAAAATGATCAACAAACGTCTGCTATGGTATTTTGAAAAATACAAGATCATTCCACAGGAACAATCTGGCTACCACAGACAGCGCTCCATAAGAGATAACCTTGCGCTACTTCAAACCCATATATCCAACGCGATTAATAGCAAACAAGATCTGATAGCTACAATCTTCGACATAGAAGGCGCATTTGACACCATCTCAAGAAACGCAATTCTTGACAAACTTTTTCAATGTAACCTCACTGGCAACATATATGCTTTTATAAAAAACTTCCTAACATCTAGAACATTCAGGGTTTCTGTCAATAACTTCCTTTCTTCTCCACATATCCAACATGACGGAGTTCCTTAAGGTTCAGTTTTAAGCACATCTTTATTCATTCTCGCTATTAGCCAGTTATGTCACAATATCCCTCCACCTATCAAATGCTTATTATATGCCGATGACCTAATAATGTACTGCCAGGGTAAATCCAACGCTACTACTAGTAAAATTCTGCAATTAGCAGTAAATGATCTACAAATCAAAGTTGCATCCCTAGGACTTACCCTCTCCCATTCCAAGTCCAAAGTTATTAAATTCAGTAGAAGAATTAATTCTTTTAACCCTGAAATCACCGTCAACAACTTTAAATTACCGGTCGTTGATAATTGCAAAATATTAGGGCTGATATTTGATTCAAGATTAACCTGGAAACAGCACATTCAGGAAACTAAAGGAGCGTGCCTTAAAAGGTTAAATATAATTAAAACACTCTCACGTTATCATTGGGAAGCGGAAGAAACTACGTTACTGAAAGTTTACAGATCACTAATCCGTTCCAAGCTTGACTATGGATGTTTCATCTGCATTTAAGTCAAACCTAATTTCACTAAATACAGTGCACAATACGGCTATCCGCCTATGTCTTGGAGCATTTCGTTCTAGTCCAGCAGAAAGTAATGTTATGAAGCTAATGAACCTCCCCTGTGGCTTAGACGAGAATACCTTCTTTCCTCTTATGCTGCTGCAATTTCTTCCAATCCCTCCAATCCAGTGTACCCTTTAATTACCTCATCACACCAACCTCATAACAATGCTCCTTGTAAATTAATTATGCATCCTTTTCCTCATCTTCTACAGCCGTTATTAAAAGATACAAATTTGTCTGAAACCAGAACTCTACCATTCTCCAATAATCCCTATTGGACCAACCTACTCCCTCATCGTGATATGTCCCTCACCAAATTTAACAAGGAAGATGTCAGTGTTAACACGTTAAGAAATCTCTTCCTGGAACTTATAAACAAAAATAAATATAACATAGTTCTTTACACTGACGCGTCAAAATCTGAAAGTGGAGTTGGATATTCTCTAACTACTCTTCAACAGCCTATCGAACCCTGTAAAATTTCTCCTTGGTGTAGTATTCACACTGGCGAGCTGCTAGCTATCTTGTGTGGTTTTAAACATGCTCAAAAATATCCAAACACACACATAGCCATATGTACTGATTCACTTTCCTCTATACACTCCATCAATACTATTATCACCAACCATCCTCTTGTCCAAGATATTCATGACTTTATCAGCTTCTTATAAATCAAAATACAAAAGTCACTTTATTATGGGTACCATCCCATGTAGGGATTAGTGGTAACGAAAAAGCCGATTGCCTTGCCAAAAAAGCTGCATCATCGATGGATACCATGCTGAATATACAAATCTGCAATGATCTAAAAGCCAGACTGAAGAAGCTCAATTTATCCACCTGGCAAATTCACTGGAATAAAATTACTTCAGCGCTGCATGAAATTAAGCCCTCAGTGAACCTATTTACCTGCTCTAGTTTATCTCGGAAAAATATGGCAATCATACGGAGACTGCGTATAGGACATACCCGTCTAACACATGGCTATTTGATGACATCATATCCACTACCAAAATGTCAACACTGCAATACCACTCTCCGAATCAGACACATACTTATTGACTGTCCTTTTTATGCCAAAGAACGCCAACAGCTAGGTATCAGTAATAATTCAAAGAGGTCCTCAATAGCACAGACTAAATCAACAAGGTTATCAAATTCCTCGAGAAGAATCAACTGTTAAACAAAATATAATTGTTAACCGATTTTTCTTTTATTTATGTTAAATAATCATGCCTATTCTGTAACTCATTTCGATGATAGAAGTCAGTAAAATCGAATAGAAGTGACCAAGTCGAATAGAAATAGTCCAAATCCGTATTCCATAACTACTTCGGAATCTCTACAATCGTAATGTGAATAGAAATCACTTCGACAGCATTTACCCTGTCGAGATGAGATTTCGATTATCGGAATTGTGGTTGACGCAAGCGCATTTTGTTTTGTTTTGACGTTTATATTTTATATATAAAAATAATTAATTACATACTACTTATTTATAATTATTTATAGTATTTGTACCTTTTTTTAGCTGCTTAATTTTTAGTCTGTGGTGTTATTTGTTTAGAGAACTATATATATTTCATGTAGACATGTTGTACGAGTATGAATAATTGGACCTAACCTTATTTATTTGCTACTTGGCGTCTGAATGCTGAATGTTTCCCATTCACATTGTTGCCATATTTTATTCGCATATTTCTTGTACAATTGCAATCAATTGTATAATGCACAAGAATAGCATACGATAGACTTCTTATGCGTTAATTGATAAATAAATATTATACCAGTATACTTGTATATTTATCAGTCAACGCTCATAGTCTGAACAAATTATAGAAAAGATGCCATTTTTGGGAAAAGCTGTTTAGCAGTTATTTCAACTGGAATCGAATCTTAAAGATTGCATATTATTAGTAATATCAATTTTAAATAATTTATTAATAATAATGAATTAATAACATCAATTTAAATATCTTTGATTTAAAAGCATTTATACTTCTTATCTTCACTTATCTTTTTTATTTATCAGTTTATCTTCTTTTTTATATCAATTTTAATTAACTTTAATTTAAAACCATTTATCCTCTTTTGAGCTTTTTGCATCCAGTATTTACACGAATATTTTATTTACTTCTCAAAACTTTGAGGATAGTATGAAGAAAGTATGAAAACATTGAGGAAATGGCAACGGTGTCATATTTCAAGTAACAAAATAGGTCACAGAACACAATTTCGCTGGTTACTGCGCGGTTGCCACCTCCTCAGAACCGCGTGAAATAGAAGTCAGAGATTTCGATTACGATATGAGTTACAGAATACCGATCCAAACACAAAAATGACGCGATAGATATCAAACATTCCGAATACAGGGTGAGCCACGCTCAACGGGACGGAGCCTACCGGGGAAACGGCTAAGTATATTAAAAATTCCTTCCGTAGGAATACGTAGGTCAGCACCGGCTACAAATTAAAATTTGTGAAATATATACAGGGTGTCCCAATTTAGCGTAATGATATAAAGTTATATATTTTTAAATGGAACAACCTATATTTCGCTTTAATTTTGAATTCTACTGAACAAAATAATGTTATTTTATTCAACATTCCCTATACCTATTTTTGACAGATTTCGATTTATTTGGGTTTTTCTGAAAATATACTATTCACGAAATTAATTAATTACACATTATAGCATGAATTTTAATTAACGTCTTTTTGTCAGTTAAATGTCAACTGTCCATGCTTTACATCAGAATAATTATCATTTGAAACTAATCTACAGAGTGTTCGCAATCTGAAGCGTCAATGCTGTACAATATTTTGAATAATTACTTTCTTAACTTAAGTGGAACACCCTGTATTTTACTTTAATTTTGAATTCTAATCAAAAAATAATATTACTTTATTAAACAATCCCTATACCTATCTTTGATAATTTTCGATGTATTTGCATTTTTTTGAAAATGCACTATTCTTGAAATTAATTAATTATACTTTATTACATAAAGTTCTAACTTAAACAAAATACCCTATATTTGAATGCTGTAACAATTGTTATAATCAAACTATTATAAAATTTTATATTAATATTTAGTATCTTCAGATCTCTTTGCATTATGATACCTGGAACATTAAATGTCGTTAATTACATAGCTCATTATACATTATAAAGAATGCCATGAAAAAACAAAAGGTACCTAGCTGTCAAACTATTAACTGTATTGCTTTCAATTAATAGAAATGGCAGATTATTCAATTGAAGACCGAGTAAATATGATTTTAATACTGGGTGAATGTGATCAAAACAGTTTGTTAGCATCAAGAGTCTATGCTGAGAGATTTTCCTTAAAACGTCATCCTCGTAAAAAAGTATTTGAAAGAGTCTTAACAAGGTTTCGTGAAACTGGCAGTGTTGTTTATACTAAACGACAATTGATAAATCCCATAACAGAAGATGAAAATACCGAATTAGAAGTTATTCAATCAGTTATTGAAAATCCAAATACAAGTACAAGGACGATCGCCAGGGAGATTGGAGTAAGCCAAACTAGTATACACAGAATTCTTAACAAATATAAATATCACCCATACCATATTCAAATGCATGAGCATTTGTATGGAACTGATTTTGAACGTAGGTTAGAGTTTTGTTTATGGTTTCTAGACAAAACGGGAGCAGATCAACATTTTTTTGATAAAATTTTGTTCACTGATGAGTCTACTTTCCATAATAATGGATTCGTGAATCGACATAACTTTCACTATTATAATACGGAAAATCAATATGAATATAGATGTATTGATCGACAAAACCGATGGTCCCTTAATGTATATGGTGGAATAATAGGAGAACATGTGATAGGACCGTATTTTTTTAATGGATATTTAAATGGATAAAAGTTTTTAAGATTTCTACGAAGAGACTTTTGGATACTTTTGCAAAATATCCCTTTAAATATTAGAAGAACAATGTTTCTGCAGCTAGACGGTGCTCCAGCACATTACAAGCGTAATGTTAGAGAATATTTAGACAGAAAATTTCCCGGAAAGTGGATAGGTAGGGGTGGTGCTGTCAATTGGCCTCCTAGATCACCTGGGTTAACATCAATGGACTTTTTTTTGGGGATATATTAAAAGTTTGGTTTATCAAACTCCACCTACGACCGCGGAAGACATGAAAACGCGTATTCGTAATGCGTTTGCAACAGTTACTCCAGAAATGTTAAGAAAAGTAAAACAAAATTTTGAACACAGAGTGAGGTTATGTATTGAAGAAAATATACACCATTTTGAACATTTAATGTAAATACATTTTTTCCAGTGTGTTTTGTTTAACTTTATGTAATAAAGTGTAATTAATTAATTTCAAAAATAGTGCATTTTCAAAAAACGCAAATAAATCGAAAATTATCGAAGATAGGTATAGGGATTGTTTAATAAAGTAATATTATTTTTTTGATTAGAATTCAAAATTAAAGTAAAATACAGGGTGTCCCATTTAAGTTAAGAAAGTAATTATACAAAATATTGTACAGCATTGACGCTTCAGATTGCGAACACTCTGTAGATTAGTTTCAAATGATAATTATTCTGATGTAAAGCATGGACAGTTGACAATTAACTGACAAAAAGACGTGAATTAAAATTCATGCTATAATGTGTAATTAATTAATTTCGTGAATAGTACATTTTCAGAAAAACCCAAATAAATCGAAATCGGGCAAGAATAGGTATAGGGAATGTTGAATAAAATAACATTATTTTGTTCAGTAGAATTCAAAATTAAAGTGAAAGATAGGTTGTTCCATTTAAAAATATATAACTTTATATCATTACGCTAAATTGGGACACCCTGTATATATTTCACAAATTTTAATTTATAGCCGGTACTGACCTACGTATTCCTACGGAAGGAATTTTTAATATCTTTAGCCGTTTCCCCGGTAGGCTCCGTCCCGTTGAGCGTGGCTCACCCATATATATATATATATATATATATATATATATATATATATATATATATATATATATATATATATATATATATATATATATATTGTTATATTTCTATTTGATATAAAAATTAAAATTTGATAATTATAAACAAAATTCACTTTAATATAAAATATTTTTAATTTTCTCAACCTCGGGCATATAAATTTAGAACAACCTGTATACAACAAATTGTTATATTTAATTTTAAGAAGTGATTAGAATAAGCGTACGAAACTCGGAACAATGTGCTTAGATAAACAAAGTGAATGACGCGTACCATTATCGTTCTTCTCGGAAGGTCGATCATTAGCCTATGCTAAATAAAACTCAGTGAAATATATGATAGTTCATTATCGTTTTTCGCGGAAGGTTTCGATCATTAGCCGATGCTAAATAAGACTTAGTAGAAATAGAGAAATTTTGTAATTAGTAGAAAGTAATTTTAGAATGGGAATTAACTATTTTTCTTTTGAAATCCATTAAGCATATTTAGAAAGTTTAAAAATTGGTTTTGAGGAATACTGCGAATGAGAGTTGGTGGTGGAAGTTTGATTTGTGAATCTGGAAGGGATATTTAGAAAGTAGGGGAATGAATGACAAATAGAGATCAGAATGTTTTGAGCTGTCGAGAAGTGAAGTCGAGTAGTAGACGGTAGTGTTCGAGGAGTGAGAAAGCCGGTGTAGTTCCGTGAGTGTGGAGTATCTATCGTGGAACGAGAAGTAGGCCAGGTCGAGAGTAAAAGAACCTCCTTGAGCCCAGAGTGTCCCGGTAGCTGATAGCAGTTTCGAAAAAGGTAGAACACAGCATCACGACAAAAGCAGGAACGAGAGCTATTCGAGCTAGTTTTTCAAAGGAGAACATCACTGGAAGCCAGGACGAGGTTTGATCGCAGCCAAGGATAGCAGGAAAGGGTCTTGTGTGAGGACATTTTCAGTTCACCAGGAAAAGGTCAGTCTCATTTGTTTGGACATGAATGTATGGGTTTTTCGTATTAAATTCCACATAAAAAATTGAATAACATAATCAATAATATCAGAAAAGCTTCATCAAACTTAAATAGAGTTGTTCCTAATAACTCCTAATAGTTAAATGTTAATAAAAACTTTCAATTGAAAACCAAAAGGAAATAAGATTCCCATTTGTAAATGTTATGTTTAAGAATAATAAGAAATAGCAAATATTAAGCATTGATTGCCTTTTTAAATAAAATAAAAAATATTTTGATTATAATTGTAACCCATATGTGTATTTTTTTACTCTTTTCTTTTCTATCCCGATTAGGAACCATTAAGAAATATTTAGAAGCCACGGAAGTAAGTAATTAATTTATAATTCGCCCTGAGATTGAAAACATATTGATATGTGATCTGGTTAATTAATTAGATTAGTATTAATACATTGATTAAATTAAGTAACATATAAGAATATTATCTCATATCAATAATCAAGATCACATCAACTGTCGTCCAACGTGGAAAGCATTGTAAAGTATTTCTAGTGGCAAATTTGAAGGATAGAAAGAGTAAAGCCGGTATTTGAAAATTTATATGCCTGTGGTAAAAAGTGAGATACTTACATTTGATAACATAAAATTTTAGATCTCTTTAGGTACAAATTTTACATAACTGATTTAATATTTTATTTTTACGATATTTACATTTGATATATTTATTGACAATTTATAATATTTGGGTAAAAAAAAAAAAAAAAGTCGTCTTGGTAACATACTAGTAAAATTTCATATTTGGCGGGGATAATACTTCTTAAAAACAAATGTCTGTGACAAGAAGCCAAAGCAAGGACAACAAAAAACAAAAAGAACATTCAGACCAAGAAGATATTTTAGACACGACAATCATGGCATCAGAACAGCAAGAATTATCAGGAATAGATAAACTATTACAACTGATGCAACTCCAGTCACAAAAACTGGATGACAATCAACGAAAAGTGGATCAAAAAATGGATGAAGCAAAAAGGACAATGGATAAAAATCAGGAGGAAACAAAACAGGCAATGGATAAAATGCAAGAAAATCAGGAAGAAACATCAAAAAAAATGGATGAATCACAACAAAAAATGGAACAGAAAATGGATAAAGTGGAGAAAAAAATGGATGACAATCAACAGGAAACAAAACAAGCGATAGAAGAGAACAATAAGAAAATAGAGGAACGCATAGAAAAGTATGAAATGAAAATTAAAGATCACATGCAAAAACAAGAAATGAG
This sequence comes from Diabrotica virgifera virgifera, assembly GCF_917563875.1. Classification (NCBI taxonomy): domain Eukaryota; kingdom Metazoa; phylum Arthropoda; class Insecta; order Coleoptera; family Chrysomelidae; genus Diabrotica; species Diabrotica virgifera. The sequence goes on along the minus strand of NC_065446.1, from coordinate 142,446,887 downwards.
AATGAAGGACCACATGAAAGAACAAGAAATGAAAATTCAAAATAAAATGAAGGAGTTAACGAATTGCCAGAAAAAAGAAATGGAAAGTTTGGAAAACAAGTTGCAAAACGCTATTCAAGCAGACATAGAAGAAGTGGAAAGAAAGATTGCGGAAATCAATACTCAACAGAATGTCGGAGAAAGAAGAGAAATGGTTATACATAGCACAGATGACGTGAAGATAAGGTTTGGCGGGGATGTAAGAAGATTACACCCAGTGCCGTTCATAAATAGCCTAAAAAAGAAAATACAGCACATCGGAAATTTCGAAACAGCAAAAGAAACTATCAGAAACCATCTCAAATATGAAGCAAGCCTATGGTTCGATAGTAAAGAAGAAGAATTCGGCAATTGGCAACAATTTGAACAAAAATTTTTGAATTATTTCTGGGGAAAAGTCCAACAATTGGAAATTAACAAGGAATTGCAAAATGGAAAATACAATGATAGGATGGGGGTATCAGAAAGGACATATGCTTTACAAATTTACAATAATGCAAAATATTTACAATATAATTACTCATCGGAACAATTAGTCGAACTGATTGCAAGACATTTCGAAGAAACGCTGGAAGACCATATCACATTGCAAAACTACAAAGACATAGATAGTCTATGCCAATTCTTACAAATAAGAGAATCACGTCTAAGAGAAAGAAAATCAAGAAGGTCGCGAGAAGATTACAGGCCCCGAGAAACACAAGATTACAGAGATAGAAATCAAAATAGGAGGGACTATACAAGACGAGATTTTAATCCCAGAAGGGAAAACGAAAATAGAGACAACGGAAGAGGAAATTATGAACAAAGAAATAGGCAATGGAATGAGGACAGAAATCGAGAATACCAGAATAGAAACACCACACGCTCAAATCAAGAAAACAGAAATAATGGTAGACAAAATGAACAGGGATATCGAGAAAACCGAAACAGATCCGACAGACCAAGAGAAAATAGAAGAGAAGTAAATAATACCCAGACAGATGAATATGACGGAGAGAGACATTATGACGAAAATATAAACAACGATGAGCAACCGGCGTCTTTTCACGACGGCGCTCACTAAAAACCAAAAATCAAACAGGAATCTTTTGTCACCCCAAGGAGTTTATTAAATTGGCAGGAAACAACGAAAAGAAAAATGGAGTTAATTTAAAATTTGTGGATGGATTTATCAACGAGAAACCAATTAAAATTATGATAGACACTGGATCTGAAATAACATTGGTCAACAGAAAACTAATAGAAGAAGTTAACTTAACAAATTTAATTTATAAAATACCTAGGGTAAATTTAGTGGGCGCAAACAAACGGACATTGGCAACTATAAATGGGGCAAGAATATGTATGCACTACAATGTGTAATAATGCCAAACATGTCACATGACATGATAGTAGGAGTGGACGAATTGGCAGAAAAACATGTAGTGATAGATTTTAAAAATAATACGATGAAACTAACAGAAGAAAAAGAAAAAGAACAGGACAAGGAACATGAGAAACAAAATACGGACGAATCAGGTAAAGAACAAACAGTGGAAATGAATTTGGCAGCGAAGCAAGGACAAAGAAAAAAAAGGAGAAAAGGTCATAAAAAGATAAAAGAAAATGAAACCTGTGGCTCCTCAAAAGAAGAGTTGAGCCCAGAAGAAGAAAATTTGAGAGTATCAGAAACAAAGGAAACCTGGGATTCCTCAAAAGAAGAGACGGGCTCAGGAGAAGAAGAAATAAAGCTAAAAAATGAAAGTGAAAAGAATATGATTGAAACAGTGGTATTTGAAGAGGAGGTATATGCAAACGAGGATGCAGAATGCACGGTAAACATGTGTGAAGAATCTGAGAAAAAAGACAGAAAATTGATATGTGGAGAAGGGAAAGAAAAAGAATTGCGGATGATGTTAAGAAACTACGAAAATTTGATCAATGAGGAAAACAGAGTGGCTAAAAAGTACGAACATTCATTTGAGGTGAAAAACTTGGGAAATTTTCGATCAAAGACTTACCCGATTCCATACAAGTATCGACAAGAGGTGAAAGAAGAAATAAATAAAATGTTGGAAGATCAAATCATCGAAAGATGTGATTCACCGTATGTTAACCCGATTGTGATAGTAAAGAAAAGCAGTGGAGAATTGAGATTATGTTTAGATGCCAGGAATATTAACCAGCACACTGTATCACAATATGAATCACCTCTAAACATCGAGGCCATTTTTGGAAGAATCACGGGGTCACACATATTTTCGAAAATTGACTTAAAACACAGTTTTTGGTTGATACCGTTAGCTGAAAAGTGTAGAAACTACACCGCTTTTTCTATTGATGGTATTGTCTACCGGTTTAAGGTAGTGCCGTTTGGATTGCAAAGTGCTTGTGCTGCACTCGTCCGAGCTCTACATACCATTTTGAATCGCCACGAAGATTTCATAGTTCATTATATCGATGATTTATTAATTTTTTCACAAGATACTCAGAGTCATCTGAAACACATAGAAATAATTCTGGAAGAATTGGACACAGCGGGATTGAAATTAAACATTGAAAAATGTCAATTTTTTCAAAAAGAAGTCATTTATTTGGGTTTTCAATTGGACACCAAAACAGTAAGATTAGCCGAAGACAGAGTCAAGCTCATAGATGAATACCCAAGACCAACGAATTTGAAAACATTGAGAGGTTTTCTTGGCACGATTAATTATTTTAAAAAACTGATTCCCGATTTGAGCCAAAAGGAAATCCCTCTGACAAAGTTGCTTAAAAAAGGAATAAAATGGAATTGGAAAGAAGAACAGGAGGAAGCTTTCAAAACATTAAAACGAGAATTCGCAAAAGGAACGAAAATATACCACCCCATTTACAATTTACCGTTTATACTCCGAACTGATGCGTCCATACAAAAATTTGCAGGAGTTTTGTCTCAAATACAAAACGACCAAGAAGTGCCGATATGTTTTATATCTCGAGTGACTAAAACACATGAGAGAAAATATAGTGTTACAGAATTGGAGTTTGCCAGTGTACTATATTGCGTAAACAAATTGAGGTTTTACTTATTGGGAGCAAAATTCACAATCGAAACAGACCATGCAGCTTTAGTACATATCATGAAGAATAGATTAGTAAATAATAGAATACATAGAGGCATTCTATTATTACAGGAGTATGATTTTGAGTTCCGATATATAAAAGGAAAAGACAACATAATAGCCGACGCTCTAACACGGGATGAGGACACGGGAAAAAAGGAAACAATTACTCTACAGGTGGGACTAAATAGATTAATACAAGAAGAAGGGATATATTCGTTAAATGAGATAAGGACAAACCAAGAAGACCTAGAGGAAAGAGAGAAAAGAAGAGCGGAAGTAGAAAATGACATATATTTTAAGAGAATAGACGGAAAGGAACTATATTTAGTGACACAGACATTGGCCGAAAAGATAATAAAGAAATTACATGAGGACAATGGGCATATCGGTAGCAGAAAAGTTTGGCTCGTTTTTAGGGAAAATTACATCAGCCGACAGGATTACCGCATTGCAAAGGAAATTACCCAGAAGTGCGATGTATGTCAAAAATATAAGAGTCGGAATTTCAAAAACGAAAATGTTGCCAAAAATATTGAAGCCCGAAACAAACTAGACATTGTGGCAATAGATATGTTAAGCGATCTAATTATGACCACTAAAAGGAACAAACATATTCTGGTAATGGTGGATGTGTTTTCAAAATACGTAAAATTATATAGTTGCCGCACCACAAAGGGGGAGGAGATATTAAGAAAAATCGACAATTTTATAGCCATAGTAGGAACACCAAAAAAGATTCTACTGGACAATGCAACGTATTTCCGAAATGATCGTTTCAAGGGACAACTTCGAGAACGAGGAATAGAGACAAATTTTGTCAGCATCAGGCATCCACAAAGTAATCCTTCGGAACGATTCATACAGGAAGTGACGAAATTTCTTCGCATTGCAACAGATGGTCAACATCGCCACTGGGACAGGAAAATGGCGGAAATAGAAAGGTATCTAAATACAATTCCGAGCACAGTAACAAAAGAGACCCCAGAATACATCATGAAGGGTGTATTGCCGATAAGGCCATGGGAAGACCAAGAGCCAAAAGAATATCAACAGGTGATTGAAACCGTACAGAGAAGATTACGGCGAAGCAACGAAAAATATATCCAAAGACAGGAACAAAATAGAAAAAGAAGACCAGTGACTTTCCAAAAGGGTGAAAAAGTACTCGTGAGGGCATTACGAGTATCAAATCTTCCTGGGGGCATTTGCGCAAAGTTGATGCCTGTTTTCGAAGGCCCGTACATCGTGAATAATGAAAATGGGATAAATAGTTATGAGTTGAGGCACAGGAACTCGGAAAAGATCCGAGGAATTTATAATATTCACGATGTATACAAATATCACGAATAAAAGACAGAATTACATGAAGTATATAGTAAGTTAGGATATAAGACGTAGATTAAAGTAAGGAAATATACAGGGAGTTGGTTTTGCCTCGAGAAAATTTATTTAAAAATGCAGATAAATTTTATCGAATACAAGGCGGGGATTTGTTATATTTCTATTTGATATAAAAATTAAAATTTGATAATTATAAACAAAATTCACTTTAATATAAAATATTTTTAATTTTCTCAACCTCGGGCATATAAATTTAGAACAACCTGTATACAACAAATTGTTATATTTAATTTTAAGAAGTGATTAGAATAAGCGTACGAAACTCGGAACAATGTGCTTAGATAAACAAAGTGAATGACGCGTACCATTATCGTTCTTCTCGGAAGGTCGATCATTAGCCTATGCTAAATAAAACTCAGTGAAATAGATGATAGTTCATTATCGTTTTTCGCGGAAGGTTTCGATCATTAGCCGATGCTAAATAAGACTTAGTAGAAATAGAGAATAGGTCATTAAAATTTTGTAATTAGTAGAAAGTAATTTTAGAATGGGAATTAACTATTTTTCTTTTGAAATCCATTAAGCATATTTAGAAAGTTTAAAAATTGGTTTTGAGGAATACTGCGAATGAGAGTTGATGGTGGAAGTTTGATTTGTGAATCTGGAAGGGATATTTAGAAAGTAGGGGAATGAATGACAAATAGAGATCAGAATGTTTTGAGCTGTCGAGAAGTGAAGTCGAGTAGTAGACGGTAGTGTTCGAGGAGTGAGAAAGCCGGTGTAGTTCCGTGAGTGTGGAGTATCTATCGTGGAACGAGAAGTAGGCCAGGTCGAGAGTAAAAGAACCTCCTTGAGCCCAGAGTGTCCCGGTAGCTGATAGCAGTTTCGAAAAAGGTAGAACACAGCATCACGACAAAAGCAGGAACGAGAGCTATTCGAGCTAGTTTTTCAAAGGAGAACATCACTGGAAGCCAGGACGAGGTTTGATCGCAGCCAAGGATAGCAGGAAAGGGTCTTGTGTGAGGACATTTTCAGTTCACCAGGAAAAGGTCAGTCTCATTTGTTTGGACATGAATGTATGGGTTTTTCGTATTAAATTCCACATAAAAAATTGAATAATATAATCAATAATATCAGAAAAGCTTCATCAAACTTAAATAGAGTTGTTCCTAATAACTCCTAATAGTTAAATGTTAATAAAAACTTTCAATTGAAAACCAAAAGGAAATAAGATTCCCATTTGTAAATGTTATGTTTAAGAATAATAAGAAATAGCAAATATTAAGCATTGATTGCCTTTTTAAATAAAATAAAAAATATTTTGATTATAATTGTAACCCATATGTGTATTTTTTTTACTCTTTTCTTTTCTATCCCGATTAGGAACCATTAAGAAATATTTAGAAGCCACGGAAGTAAGTAATTAATTTATAATTCGCCCTGAGATTGAAAACATATTGATATGTGATCTGGTTAATTAATTAGATTAGTATTAATACATTGATTAAATTAAGTAACATATAAGAATATTATCTCATATCAATAATCAAGATCACATCAATATATATATATATATATATATATATATATATATATATATATATATATATATATATATATATATATACATCCCGCTATCATTATGTCATCTTTTCATGTTGCAGTCATTTGGCATCACCAAGAAATACTATCATTTTCGAATTTTAATTCGTGTATGTTTGTTGAGCGCATTTTTTAACGCCCTGTATCGTTCTCAGTTTTCTAAAATTTTAATTTTAAAAATTTAAATTATATACAAAAATTTTTACACTTCATAACCATTTTGACTTCCACCACATAAAAATGTGTATTTCCCATCATTTTGCCGCTTTTCGACGTTGCCACGAGTTAAAAATACCGATCTTTTGAGGACAGGTAGAAAAGGTCTATTGTAAACTTAGAGGATGGAATATTTTGGTAAAATATTCCATCCTCTCAGATTATAAACTACACAAAAGGTAGGTTCTTTACCTGTTCAGCTGGATTACCAAGCAAGGGTCTAAATATTTTACGAGTTGAATTGTGTTTATTTGATTTCATCTGTTAAATTAAAATTTCTCATACCGACTTAAAATATTTGTTTGAAAAATTCATTTTATATTTTCGTTTAATTTACTTAGGGTTTTTGGTCAGAATTTTGAAGAAACGCTTGGTTTGACATAAAATTTGGGACACGTACCTATAGCTAATATGTTAAAGAAAAAAAGTGATATTGTGCCGATATGTGCTTTTGATCTGGAGGTGAGTTTCGTCGGTTATAGGGTATGAAAACAAATACGTTCAAATAAGTCCGGAATTGGATAAACTGACTAATTCTAAGCAACTTCTATTTTATAGCGTTTTTCACTAAGTCAATACTTTTAGAGATATTTGCGAGTGAATATGTTCATTTTTCAACAAAAAAAAACGTTTTTATACGGTTTTTCGCAAATAACTCAAAAAGTAGGTACTTTATTGAAAAAAAATTAGCAAATAGTAAATATAGCTTATAAAAAAGTGAAAAAATGGTATATGTGTCAGGTCTGTAGACCCAGTAGAAGCAGAGTTATTGCTAAGCTTTGTTTTAAAACCAAGAGGAGTAGGTAAACTAAATGGCAGATTCACACCCAAGAAAGTCACTAGAAATATCATCAGATAAATCTTCTTTTTTGGTTGATCATATCGGCCTTTGACGGTAATCTTGACTAAAAATCTAAAAATAAAAGGAAGAACGCAGAAAATACAAAAATTGCTGATAAAATAAATAAACTAACCTATGAAATGCCAATAGTGTCAAAATTTGATATGAGTAAAATTGCCTGAGGTTGTACCAATTACAAACAAGGTGTACGGCGCGGGAAATTTGAATGACTCCTCTTGTTTAAAAACAGACTATAGTGAAAAATAAGCTCTTATATCTCAAATTCCAAATCGAATATTTTAACGTGAAATAAAAAAAATGAAACACTTTTCTGGGAAAACTTATTACAACTTTCTTAAAGTGTTTAAGAAAACGTTTATTTTTATTTTTTTTTAAAGTTTCCAGCAGCAAGAGTAAGCAGGTTACGCTCAAAATACAGTTGTTCCTTTTTTTTTTGGTTAAAAATATTCTAAAAACTCCCTCTAATTAACAGCCCAAATGGAATTAATCGTTACCACTTCACAAGTAACTTTATGTATTATTTGTGTTTGTAAGTTTCATCAGTTCAAAGTGCTTATTTGTGGAAAAATTTGGTTTTAAAGTAAATTTTTTTAAATCTTTAATTTTGAAAAAAAGACTTTTGTCAAAATAACTTAAAAATTATTAGTGATACCAAATATCTTAAAGAGTAACAAATGTAGGTGTTGCTTTTTTAAATATTTGGAATTTTTTGATTTTCTGGAAGACAAAAATTGGTTAAGATATGGCTGTTCAAAATTTGCATATACATACTCGTGACTAGTGATTCGTTCGAGGCCTTTCAACAAAACCCCTTTCAAAAATAAGCATTTTGAACCAATGCAACTTATAGATCATATACAGGGTTTCCCCGAAAATAGTGCGTTCCTTAAAGGTATAGATAGAAAGCACAATGTAGAGCAAAAAAGTCTTATAACATTTTATTCTAAATTCAGCCGTTTGACCAAAAAACGGAAATACATTTTGATATGCAAATTGATACTCAATTAGTAAATAAACAAGGGGTCCCATTAGATTAAATTTCACAGTCACAGGTTCTTCTACGCCATGTTGCCAGGTCATATAAATTTATGAAAATAAAAATTTACTCTTATGGAGAACAACGTAATTTTTGTTGAAACGGTTAACTTTAGGAAAAAATGTTACAACACCTTTTTGTTCTAAATTGTGTATTATATCCACACCTTAAAGGAACGCACTATTTTCGGAGACACCCTGTATAAACAATACATTTATCTAAAGTAACGTGTGAAGCGGTAACAATTAATTTTCATGACTTTCTTTTGCCAAAAAAAAGGGAACGATTTTATTTTCAGCGTAACTTGCTTACTTTTCACGCTAGAAACTGTTTTAAAAACACCAAAAAAAATTTTTTTTAAACACTTTAAAAGAGTTATGATGAGTGTTTCCCGAAAAGTGCTTTATTTTTTTGGTTATTTTACGTTGAAATATTCGATTTGGTATTTGACGAATAAGAACCTATTTTTCATTAGCTGCAACCCTGCTTCTACTGGGTCTACAGACCTTATACTGACACCTCTTTTTCATAAGCTATATTATTGCTAGGAATATTTTCTTCGATAAAATATGTACATACTTACTTTTTGAGTTATTTGCGAAAATCCGTCCAAAACGTGTTTTTCTATGAAAAATAAACATATTCACTCGCACATACCTCGAAAAGTATTGACCTAAAACTTTTATAGAACAAAATTTGCTTAGAATTAGAATTAGTCAGTTTATCCACTTCCGGACTTATTTTGCACGTATGTTTTTTCACCTCCAAGAAGGGGTGAAAGTCACATCCAGGACAAGAGAACATATCGGCATAATCTCACTTTTTTCTTTGGCATTTTAGCTACGTGTGTGCCAAATTTTATGTCAATCCAAGCGGTTCTTTAAAATCTGGAGGTTTTGCGATATTTTATCGTGAGTGAATGGAATAATAATTATTACAACGGCAATTATTGCCGTTGTCACTTTTAGATAAGAAGTCATTATCACAATGATACAGTCAGGTTAACTGAATTGTATAATTATTGTTTTTATCATTAAATGTGAAAACCTAGAATTATCCATGTCTGTCCGTCAATAAACACAACTCGTCTATTAGTAGGACAGAAAGAATGACAAATAAGGTGTCAAATGAAAGCCTATAACCAAAATATGATATTACATGTGAGAAGTTTGACCTCGGACTGCCTGTTCCAGAGTTGCAACCGAAAGTACTGTTTTAAATTCGTCGAAATAGTACAAACTATTGGTCAACACGACTAAGAAAGACCAGAACAAATACATACTTCCGGTTTCATGCCTGTCTGTTCGTCCATATCTGTAGGTGAACAAAATTCATCCGTCATATCAGCTGACAAAAAGTTACACGAAGGGTTCAAATATCGACTGCCGGTTCAACTTCCGGTCACTTTTTGTGAAAAATTAGAACTTACGATGTCCAATTGCTTGTTACAATTTTTTTTATAAGTGTTCTACTCTATCTATTCTGACTTTTCATTAACTTACTTAGATCACATATAATTTAATACAGTTTTGATGTCAGGGTCTTCAAAATTTATGTGGTGAGTTCCGGTATGTGATGAATGAAAAACGACTCCATAAGCAGAAGAAAAAAGTGTTCTCAAGACCTAAGACAATACATCGACTCACAAGAGCGTTGTGACAGTAGCAAAAATTCGAGTTTGGGTTCTAATTACTTTCTCATGCGGCTTACTCTCCTGACTTGGCCCCCTCTGATTATTAAGTGTTCCCAAATCTGAAGAAATGATGGGCGAGTCACAAAGTTTCACAAAAAAGCGAATATTTCGCGAAATGAACGTCAGATCGAAAAACTAAAAAATGCGTGTTCAATATTTTTCAAAAGTCTATCGAATGATACCAAAAACGAACCCCCACGGAAAGGGGTGAGGAGTAAATTAAAAATTTTAAATACGAACCCTGCGATATTTCGCGAAATGAACATCAGAGTGCCAGTGTGTGCTTTTTTTCTGGGGATGAGTACCACCCCCTTCTCGAGTGTGAAAAAATATAGGTCCAAATAAGTCCGTAAGTGGATAAACTAATTAAATTCCTTGTAACTTTTGTTTTTAGATGGTTTTTCGCAAATAAATCAAAAAGTAAGTATTTGATCGAAAAACTATTCCTAGCAAATATAAATATAAAACAGTAAAAAAAATGATGTATGTATGAAGTCTGGACACACAATAAAAACAGAGTTGGAGCTAATCAAAAGTTGGTTCTTATTCGTCAAATTCCAAATCGACTAGTTCAACGTAAAATATCCAAAAAATAACGCACTTTTCGGGGAAAACCCGCCACAAATTTTTTAAAGAGTTTAAAAAAAGTTTTATTTTTGTTATATAAAAAGTATCTATTCTATCACCATCAGCATCAAAAGTAGACCGGGCAGTATCGTCGCCCCCGCTAGCGAAATTATTCCGATTCGATTTTTTTGCACAAACTTACTCAAAAAGAGGTCCTTATAACATATCCAAAGGGTGCCGGGCGGTGCATTGGTCGAAAAATTGTTTAAAAAATTTTTTTGAAACAAATTCACAAAAACAATTTTTTCATTTCGAACAATTTTTTTTAGATAACTTGTGTCATTCTGGGCAAAAAAGGTGTCTTGCCATTTTTGTTTAAAATTGATTGTTGTCGAGTTATATGCGATTAAAAATTTGAAAAATGCGAAAATGGCCATTTTTAAGTCTTAATAACTCGATTAAAAGTTATTATTATGAAATTAAAAAGTGAGCAGATCAAGTTTCAAACCCTTGCTTCAAGGTCCTTAAGAGATTTTTGTCATTATTTTATTACAAAGCTGTTATTTTTAATTATTAATAATTAGCGCTATAGTCCCGGATTTATCGTCGCCCCTGTTAGTGAAATTATTCCGATTCGATTTTTTTGCACAAACTTACTCAAAAAGAGGTCCTTATAACATATTCACAAGGTGCCGTGGTCGAAAAATTGTTTAAACAATTTTTTAAACAAATCCACAAAAATAATTTTTTCACTTTGAACAATTTTTTTTAGATAATTTTGGACATTCTGAACAAAAAAGGTCTCTTGTCAATTTTCTCTAAAATTGATTGTTGTCGAGTTATACGCGATTTAAAACCTGAAAAATGCGAAAATGGCCATATAACTCGACAAAAATCAATTTTAGAGAAAAATCTCAAGATACCTTTTTTGCTCAGAATAACCCAACTTATCTAAAAAATCGTTCGTAATGAAAAAATTATTTTTGTGAATTTGTTTAAAAAATTGTTTAAGGTGATACAGTAGCGATCAACAGGTAGCCAAAACGCGTTCCAAGATTGCGGCTGTAATTTTGAATATTTTTTCAAGATATTTGGCACACGTATCCGTAATATAATAAAGAATGGCGGTACAGAGCCCAATTTGAAAAATATATTAGGTAATATTTGAAAATTATTCTGTAATTAAATACAATATTAAAAAAACGAGCCTGTACCGCCATTAAGAAGAACAAAAAAATACACTTTCTTCAAATAAACTTTTTTATCCGATGCCTAGATTTTGTGTCATTTTGAAACTACTAAAATGTTTTATTTCATTAGTCCAAAACAAAATTTAAATTTTTTAATTCGACAAAATATTTCCACGCACAGGCTGTGGTCTGTATTAATTCGAGAACCAAGAGAGACAGCTCATTAACCGCCTTTCATTTTTTCTTAGAAAATAAACGATCTCTACACAAAGTACTTATAGGATAATACGCCGCCGTTATGAAATGATTGTAGGATGTTAAAATGACGAAGGATGTTTTACCCGGAAATCCGAATTTTATATACTTTTGTTATATTTAATACCCTAATAGCACACGACGTCCTTTGGACGTCCAAAATAGGTCAATTTTTGGTCCTAACGTCCATGGACCATAAACGGACGTCCTTTGGACGTCCGACGCTGGACGTACTTCGGGTGTACTAAATATGTACGTCCTTTGGACGTCCGGCGTTGGACGTCCTTCAGGTGGACTAAATATGTACGTCCTTTGGACGTCCGGCGTTGGACGTCCTTCGGGTGGACTAAATATGTACGTCCTTCGGACGTCCGGTGTTGGACGTCCTTCGGGTGGAATAAATATGAACGTCCTTTGGACGTCCGTACTCGGACGAAATACGGACCTTTTCCAATCGTCCATATTGGACATATTCTACCAATAAGGGGATTAAACAGCAAAATTATTTAATAAAATATTAACTTAATTATGTTAATAAAATAGTTTAAATGGAAAAGATTATAAATCATATTTAATTCAAAACTGTATATGTAGTTTAATATCTAATACATGTTTTTGTTTTTATGTAAAGTGTGAAAATCTGATCGGTAAATTATTCGTTATGTCCACTCTACATCAACAATAAATTGAACAAGAAATTGACTAAGTTATTCAAGGCCAAATTTGACGAGTACAAAATGTATGATTTGTAAAAGAAAATGAAGGAATTTGATGAAATAGAACAATTGGATATGTTTTATTTTGTCAAATTTCTTTATTTTCTGTTTATTCACGGCAAAATTGGAAGTAGAATTGTGTTTTGTATAAGCCAAATTTGACCTTGAATAACTTGTCGTCAATTTCTTGTTCAATTATTGTTGATGTAAAGTGGACTTTATAATGTTTTATTATTCCCGTTACCAAGATGATAGAAGTTTGGTGGTTAATTCTAATAAGCAAAAATATAATTTTTATCAATGTATCCTTACTACAGATGAATATTGAGAGCATCTTTTTGAAGTTGAGCGTACGTGTGCCCAAAATAGGTCCAGTTTTAGTCCTAATGCGGATGGACTATAAATGAACGTCCTTCGGACGTCCGACGTTGGACGTACTTACGTGTTGAATAAATATGAACGTCCTTTGGACGTCCATTGGACGTCCGTTGGACATTGACATCGATCCGTGAGCGTCATCTGCAAAGAAGAAAATCACAAGCCAGGACAACCAATCCAAATAGTGAGTGTTTCAAACTTTTGTGTTGTGTTGTCAAAAGTTTATTTAATTATTTATGTTTTTCCTTACATACTTACATATTTTTTCAAGCTTTTTGGTATATTTTTCATATTTTTTACTATATTCCGATAAAAAAATTCTTCGCAATTTCATCCTAATCAACATCATCATCATTCTATCCAAAAAGGCAAATCGCCAAAATCGCAATTTTATCATAATATGATATGTATATTTGCATTTTACCACATTTTTTCGATGTTTTGAAACATTTTTGTATATCTTTTGTGTATCTATCTATATTTTGTATATCACCCCTCCTCGGGGTGAAACTCACCCCCCAAATTCACATACTAATTTGTAAGTACACATACTTTGTAAGTATGGAATAAAGGTTGCTTAATATTAATCAGTTTATCGAAGTCCGGACTTATTTTGAACGTTTTTCACCCCAGAGAAAGAGTGAAACTCACCCCAGGGCAATAGCACACATTGGCACAATATCACTTTTTTTCTTTGGCATGTTAGCTATGCGTATGCCAAATTTCATGTCAATCCTTTAAATTTACAGCAAAAACCATCAAAGAATGTAGTAATACTTGTTTTCATGAAGTCGGTGATAGAGTTTGACAAATCTTTATGGTTGTTAAATATCTTTTAATTTGTGTATTCGATTTTTAAAGGTAGGTACTATATACGTCCATTTGGCACAATAAAAAATAACCTTCGACCGGTACATATTGCTTGTATCGATGCTCGGTGCATTGTTCAGTCATAAATTTTACCTGTCCCTATAGCGTCGGCCGTCGCGCGTCGGGTCCTATTGTAAATTATTATAATAATAGTCCGTCTCGGTATTTTATTATTTCTGTCATAAGTATCTCTGTGGAAATGCAAATGCTGCTTGTAACATCCCAAAAACCAGCTCTACTATTAATTGTACTCGTATAAATAAGTGTATAATATGTACCTACCTACTTATTTATTGTATTCATTTATAGACCTGGATCCCGCGTAATAAAAAAAGTTGATTAACAGCAAGCTGAAAATTTGTTAATAGCTTCACGGTGTCTAGTCGGACAAACTTTGATGTACGGGAATACTGGAACCGGGGAAGTTTTAATTGTGGAACAGGTTAAAAACTTGGAACATCAGACTACCGAAAACGTTCCATGTATTTTGTCGGACAGAACTTCCAATTGATTTGTTACCATTTCATTAAACTCTTATGCAAAAATCAGACTGCGTACCAGTCTACTTTTATTCTCTTAATATTTTTACTTAAAAAAAGTGTACTACAATCATCTCGCTAAACTTAATATAACTGTTTTCGAGATAAACCCATTTTAAATCTGCGATATAACATAATTTTTTGCATAATATTGTAGTTAAATCCGAAAAATCAACTTAAAACCATAATAATAATTGTGCCAATTCTCATTTATGTCATTTATATTTTTGGAGATTTTTATGGTTTATAAGTTATTTTTCGAGTTTAGCGAGACGAATGTAGTATATATTTTTTAAGTAATAATATTAAGAGAATAAAAGTTTTGATTCGAAAAGTATATGTAATGTAGAGTTCCCTCAGCGATGTGATATAATATTATTACAGTATAGCTCCCCGTGCATGACAAGCTTATGGAGGTAGCCCATATAGCCTAGGCTATAATATTATTAAAAAAATCACTTAGATGGGACAATGGCTTTAGGAAATTCGAGACATCAAAAATGGCCCATTTTTAAGGTGGTGCGTTAATTTCTTGGAGAAATGTAATTATAATTTAATGTAAATAATCTAATATCCAATAATTGTAAATTAATATAAGATGTAATATAAGTTCCTTAAAAAATATATTTTTTATTTCCCACAATACATTCTCCACAGGTATAAATATCGTCTCTAGACGTCCACCGAACGTCCTCCCAGGACGTTAGATGGATGATCGGCAGCAATACATTGGACCAAACTGGGACGTCCTATGAAGGCCCAATTCACGTCCACCGAACGTCCCGTCGGACGTTAGGTGGACCTCCATTGGGCGTTTGGCAACGTGGAATTTGGACCAAAATTGGACGTCCTGTTAAGGTCCAATTCACGTCCCCTAAGACGTCCGATTAAGATCCAATTTACTCCGATTAAGGTCCAATTTACGTCCAATTAAGGTCCCATTTACGTCCGATTAAGGTCCAATTTACGTCCGATTAAAGTCCAATTTACGTCCGATTAAGGTCCAATTTACGTCCGATTAAGATCCAATATATGTCCCCTCGGACATTAGATGGACGTCCAATGGACGTTCGGTAGCGCGACATTTGGACCAAAATAGGACGTATAAAGGACGTTCCTCGGACGAAAACGGACGTCCAATGGACGTCCCTAAAGTCCGTGAAGGACGTCCATTAGACGTCCTTGTGCTATTAGGGTAGGTACCTACCTATAATTCTGGTGATTTTTTAAATCCTCTATTGTTAAGAGAATTTACACCTTTAGCCAAAGTTTTACGATTTTCTAACGGAAATTAACAAGTTATTTTAAATACGCACCAATTATCGATGTTGAAAGGAGTTTTTCAAGTTATAAAAATATTTTATCTGATCAAAGAATATGTTTCCTCGTAAAGAATTTGGAAAAACACATTGTAGTGAATTATAATCGAAGATATATTTATAGTGATATTGTTGTTTTATTTTAAATAGGTAACTATTGGTAGCAGTTTTTGTAAAAACTGTGAATAAATTGCATATATAAAAAATGATTTTATTTGAAAAATAATAAATAAGATTACTAAATAAGACAGAAAATTTGTGGTTTCCCGAAATGCGCATTTTTTGAATTTTTGTGCATATCTTGCGCATATTTCGTAATTTTTTACCGCATATATATGCGAATATTTCATCAAAATTGATCGCATATAAATCCGCTCCCTAGTCATTGTATTCTGTTGGCTGATTCCAATGATTTGAGCCTCCGTACGACACGTTGGGACCAATGGGAGTGAAGATACGTAACTAATACCTATCAAGAGGTTTACTCAAACTTCTTTTCTGTACTTATACCTACCACTCGGTATAAGTACAAAAAAGAAGTTTGTGTAAACCTTTGCACAACTGTGTAAATACTAAAGAAAAATCTAAAATATTAAAAAAAAATAGTTTAATCCGTTAATCTGTTCTCGAAAAAATTAGCTATGAAAATGAGCATAATTTTCTATATCCCTAACTTTTGACGAGCAGTTTAGCTTAAATGGGGAAAAGCGGTAAGCTTAGACCAAACACCAGTAGGAGGCATTAAATTAATTGAGGAAAAAAATTAAATGGATAACAATATTCATTTCAGTTATAGAAAAGGCATTGCCCCGCTAGAATGGTTGAAATCACAAGTAACAATTAATAGTCCTACAAAAAAGACAGGCGCTTGAAAGTGATAAGACCATTGAACAATAAGCCTGCGAACTGCCTTTTAAACACATTCTTAAAAATAATCCATAACACAATTAAAAAAAGGTTTGTTAAGAAATTCTTTTATAGACTTCAGAAATTCAACAACTTCTCCTGATTATGTTTAAAAAACGTACGGAATGCACTAAATGAAAAAAGAAGAAAAAGATTTATCATACCGTTATACTCTAATATATTCTTACGTTGAATATTTGATGCTTCCCTGTAGAGTATAAAACGGACAGTTGTGTTTTTCCCGTGAGCTGCCTTGTTTAGTCTTCTTTGTCGTTCTATTCGTTAAATCCTATCCTCTCAAGTCACAGCGTCAGAAAGCAGTGGGTATATGCAGTGAACGGGAGGCCTATGTCGAGCAGTGAACGTTGGGGCCCTTTCGCGTTTATCATATGTAGAGAAGTCGCTTGTCAAAAACTGGACGTATGTAATCGTATTCTATTTGTTAAATACTCTCACCTAATATGTCATACCATGTGTGTTAATCCATTTTATTTCTACAATTTTAAAGTGTTATTACATGCCGTCATTTTCATTTGTCTACACCATCTTATTCTGCCAGTTAAATCCCATCATTTCAGACGCTGTACGTCACGATTGAACCAATAGAACCGTAGATACAAGACTAAGGCCCTTTTGACATGATGCTGTAATTGATTTTCATACGTCATTGTATTATATTAGTCAAATCCAGTTATTTTAGGTGCTGTACGCCACGATTGGACCAATAGGAGCGAAGATACGTAAATAAGGCCCTTTTGACATATTGCTGTATTTGATTTTTCTGTGTCATTGTATTCTGTTCATTAAACCCTACCATTTGAGCTGCTGTACGTCACAATTGGACCAATAGGACTAGATATACATAACTAGGGCCCTTTTGACTTGTTGCTGTATTTGATTTTTCTGTGTCATTGTATTTTATTTGTCAAGTCCTATTATTTGAGATGCCGTACGTCACGATTGGTCTTATAGGACCGAAGATACGCGACTAAGGCCCTTTTGACATGAGGTTGTATTTGATTTTTCTCTCATTGTATTCTGTTTGTCAAATCCTATCATTTGAGGTGCTATACATCACGATTGGACCAACAGGACCGAAGATACATAACTAAGGCCCTTTTGACATATTGCTTGTTTGATTTTTCTCTGTCATTGTCTTCTATGATGTCTAAGGCATATCTCTGATATGCCCTATTTTTAAATTGGACTTCGTAAGTCCTAGGTTTTCACCCACAAGCTTTTATTTGACACCTCATTTGTCATTCTACCCGGTATAATGGCGGAGGAGTTATATTGGCGGTCGTACGGACCGACAGAAAGAGTACCCAGCTCAAATATCTCACCTTTAGTACCATCCTTGGATTATAAGCTTTCATTTGACACCTCATTTATTATTATAGCTGGTATAATGATAGAGGAGTTACATTCGCGGTCGGACGGACCCACCGACAGACCGCCTAGGTCAAATATCTCACCTTTAGTACCATCCTTGTATTACCAGCTTACATTTGACACCTTATTTGTCATTCTACCTGGTATAATGACGGAGAAGTTATATTCGCGGACGTACGGACCGACAGAAACATTGTCTAGGCCAAATATCTCACTTTTAGTACCATCCTTGGATTATAAGCTTTCATTTGACACCTTATTTATCATTCTACTTGGTATAAAGACGCAGAAGTTATAGTCGCGGTCGTACGGACCGGCGGAAAGACAGCTTAGGTCAAATCGCTCACCTGTAGTACCATCATTGGATTATCAGCTTTCATTTGACACCTCATTTGTCATTCTACTTGGTATAAAGACGCAGAAGTTATAGTCGCGGTCGTACGGACCGGCGGAAAGACAGCCTAGGTCAAATCGCTCACCTGTAGTACTATCATTGGATTATCAGCTTTCATTTGACACCTCATTTGTCATTCTACCTGGTATAACGACGGAGGGGTTATATGCGCGGTCGTACGGACCGACGAAAAGACAGCCTGGGTCAAATATCTCACCTTTAGTACCACCCTTGGAATATAAGCTTTCATTTGACACCTCATTTGTCATTCTACCTGGTATAATGACGGAGAAGTTATATTCGCGGTCGTACGGACCGACAGAAAGATTGTCTAGGCCAAATATCTCACCTTTAGTACCATCCTTGGATTATAAGCTTTCATTTGACACCTCATTTATCATTCTACCTGGTATAATGATTGAGGAGTTATACTCGCGGTCGGACGGACCGACGGACAGACCATGTAGGTCAAATATCTCACCTTTAGTACCATCCTTGGAATATCAGCCTTCATTTGACACCTCATTTCTCATTCTACATGGTATAATGACGGAGGAGTTTTATTCCCGGTCGTACGGACCGTCGGAAAGACAGCCTAGGTCAAATATCTCACCTTTATTACCATCCTTGGAATATAAGCTTTCATTTGACACCTCATTTGTCATTCTACCTGGTATAATGATGGAGGAGTTATATTGGCGGTCGGAGGGACCGGCGCACAGATCGCCTAAGTTAAATATCTCACCTTTAGTACCATCCTTGTATTATAAGCTTTCTTTTGACACCTCATTTGTCATTCTACCTGGTATAATGACGGAGGAGTTATATTCGCGGTCGGAGGGACCGACGGAAAGACAGCCTAGGTCAAATATCTCACCTTTAGTACCATCCTAGGATTATCAGCTTTCATTTGACACCTCATTTGTCATTCTACCTGGTATAATGACGGATAAGTTATATTCGCGGTCGGAGGGACCGAGTCACAGACCGCCTAAGTCAAATATCTCACCTTTAGTACCATCCTTGTATTATAAGCTTTCTTTTGACACCTCATTTGTCATTCTACCTGGTATAATGACGGAGGAGTTATATTTGCGGTCGGAGGGACCGACGGAAAGACAGCCTAGGTCAAATATCTCACCGTTAGTACCATCCTTGGATTATATGCTTTCATTTGACACCTCATGTGTCATTCTACCTGGTATAATGATGGAGGAGTTATATTCGCGGTCGTAAAGACCGACGGACAGACCGCCAAGGTCAAATATCTCACCTTTAGTACCATCCTTGGATTATCAGCTTTCATTTGATACCTCATTTGTCATTCTAGCTGGTATATTGACGGAGGAGTTGTGGTTACAGACAGACGGACAGACGGACGTGGATAATACAAAGTTTTCACATTTTTTCAAAATTGGGTGAAAACAATAAAACATGATGCCAGACTGATTTCTTTATGAAAATAATATATACATTCTCAAATTGTCTATTTTTCGTTGTGAATAATATTGTATTCAACAGTGATGCCAAATTTCTGATGCCAAAATGATTGATAATGAAAGTGGGATATACGTTTTCATGTATATAACGGCAGCGACAAAACGGTAAAACACTGAACTAAATGT
Source organism: Diabrotica virgifera virgifera (assembly GCF_917563875.1). Classification (NCBI taxonomy): domain Eukaryota; kingdom Metazoa; phylum Arthropoda; class Insecta; order Coleoptera; family Chrysomelidae; genus Diabrotica; species Diabrotica virgifera. Next base: position 142,426,858 of record NC_065446.1, on the reverse strand, counting down.
ATATAATATTTTCACTGTACGATCATTTTGGACTCAAACATTTTATGGAATAAACTTATATAACTTAGTAAGAGGTAAACAAGGAAAGCTGATATATTAAAGTAACATCAAGGAATCAAATCTCTAACTACCGAGCTGATTAGACTTCTGGTAGCAAGTACAGGAATAAAGTTATTAAGGTAGTGTAAAGTGGCATCGATATACAGATGCCACTTTGCAAGACGATGCCAAATCGATGGTAAATGCATAATGTATCGATGCCAAATTGATAGTAGGATGTATATATATATATATATATATATATATATATATATATATATATATATATATATATATATATATATTATGATAAATGATATTTTAATTAAAAAACACTAAATTCCTTGACTAAATTTCATAAATTACATTTTCAAATTTTGGCACCACTTTAATTTTTTATTAACTAAAGAATAATTGGTAAAATTCATATATCTAGTTATTCCTACTCTAATTTAAAGTATACTAATATTGAATAATCTAATACTAGTTTTTAACAACTTCAAATAAACAGATATTGGTGTTCTTTTTGACATTACTTGAAATGTCTTCCTGGCATTAGTCAAATTTAAAACTAAAAGTCAAAATAAACGTCAAACTGAAAGTACCGATTAAAATCTGCTCCCAGTAAAATTAATTTTTCTGTGGATATTTAACAGCTCTTTCGTTCAGTACGCGTCAATTTCGATTTATCTGAAACCAATTTATCTATACGCAAAAGTTTTGGAAGTTTTTTAAAGTGAATTGTTCACTTCACTATAATGGGGGAAGAAAATCCCCCTGATGAAGGGGAACACAAAATATGGACTTGAAAAATAGTTTGGAGATCCAAAATATACCAAATAATGCTCAAGTTGAAAATAATGCTGTCGTTGATAAGGAGCCATCCAAAAAAATGTTTAATTTGCAGAAAGCTCATCTTTATTCTAATAAAGTGTATATTTTCATTGAAAAATCAAATAAAGAAGAGAGTATGGGTAAAATTCACGCAATGAAGATAGGCCACATTCTCCATAAGATTCTTGGTGTCCAAAACATAATTAGCATCAGTAGTGTAGGTAAGAATGGAGTAAGAGTTGAGTTAAAATCAATAAAAGATGCTAATAAATTAATTCATGACAAACGTTTACAAGACCATAATATAAATGCTTTCATTCCTAATAATTTTTTGCAAAGAAAAGCCATTATCAGAAATGTTGATACAAGTTTTAATGATAAATATCTGTTTGAAAATATTATCTCTACTATAGCTATAACAGAGGTAAGTAGATTTAAAAGAAAAATAATCGTAGACGGAGAAAATACTTATATACCAAGACAGATGATTTTATTGACTTTTGAAGGCAATGTACTACCTATACATGTTTTTCTTAACAGTGTTTCATGTGCAGTCGAATCTTATATACATAAAGTTGTTCAGTGCTTCAGGTGTATTGAACATGGACACGTAGCAAAAAATTGTCGCAGCACTAAAACTCTCTGCCTTAATTGTACAAAAGAAAAAGACGACAAACATGAATGTAGAGATCCGCAAGATAGTTTCTGCAAACATTGTAAGACTGAACAGCATAAATCTATTTCTAAAAGTTGTCCTATATTCATTGAGCAAAACAAAATTTAAAAATTTATGGCGGAGCAAAACTTAACCTTTTTGGAAGCAAAAAATAATCTTCGGAATAACCATTCTTCGACTTTAAATACAAATAATAGGTTTTCAGTTTTGGATACTCAAAGCATGGATAGTTTTCCTAATCTTCCGCAAGTAAAAACAAATGCCTACAACTTCATTAATAAGCCTAGAGTTTCCTCCACAAACCCAACTACTTCACAGCAGAACAAAACCACCACATTTCCTGTGTATCCTTATTCACAAACTACGGAACCAAGAATCCCAGCTAAAAGAAAGAAATTGGCTGCTCCTGTAGAAACGCCAATGTTCCCTTTCACGTTTGGGCCCAGTAAACCTTTACCTTCATTTGATAAATCTAACCTTGAAATTAATTCTAATGATTTTGTGTCCATGTTTCTTAACATTTTTCAAAGTGTTTTAGATGATTTTAATTCTTTTGATGATCTTAAAAACATTGATACTGATATTATTCGCAATAAAATAGGTAACTTTTATGGAAATGGCCAATAAAGGAAATAATAAATTAAAAATTTTGCAATGGAATGCTCAATCAGCAGTTTCTAATAAGATAAGTTTAGTGAAATGTTTAGAAGAACATCAAATTGATATAGCTTTATTATCCGAAACTTGGTTTAGGTCTGACCGACAGATTTCTTTTCGTGGTTACAATATTGTACGCAAAGATAGGGATGACGGTTCCGCCGGTGTTGCAATCCTAATTAAAAAAACTTTTAACTATACTCTAGCTAATGTTCGTCAAAATTTTTCTAATGAAATATTAATTTGTGGTATCCAGATCATAACTAATAATAAGGAAAATTTTAAATGTTTTTCATTCTACTGCCCACCCAACATAAGGACTAGCCGCTCAGATTGGGAAAATGTATTAAACACACTAAATGGTACAGGTATTATAGGAGGCGACTTCAATGCACACCATGAGATGTGGGGCTCATATAAAATAAATCCCAAAGGAACTCAGGTATTAGACGTTCTTGAGAATACTGATCTAGTGCTTTTGAATACTGGAGAACCTACCATATTTACAAGAAATAACATTAGATCTGTGGTTGACTTAACATTTTCGTCATCAGATCTTGCTATTGATTGTGAGTGGTATACACTTAAGGATGTGATGGGATCAGATGATTTTCCAGTTATTATCGAAATAGACAAACATTTATATACAAATGATACAACTTTCAACCCTAAGACTAAATGGAATCTACGAAAGGCAAACTGGGATATATACGAAGATACAGCGTGTACATTTTTTACCGAAAATCATCCTGAAGATAATACAACGCAATCTAAATACGATTTTTTAATAGAAGGAATTAACGCTGCGGCCTCAACAGCAATACCTATAAACAAGTCTCCTAGAAATAAATTCACAAAAGTTTTACCACCTTGGTGGGACAACGAATGTGAGGCAGCTATAAAATAAAGAAAACACAAACTGCATATTTATAAAATAAATAGCACTCTGGAAAATTACATAATGTGCAAAGAAGTTATAGCCAGAGTTAAGAAGTATCTCAAAGAAAAAGCTAAATATAACTGGCGTATGTGGTGTGCAAATTTAAACAAAAATACTCCAGTTAAGGAGCTCTGGACTCAATCAAAAAAAATGCAAAGACATACTAAAACCACTAAGAAATCTGGTAACTCTAACTATCAAGATCATTTTTTCGATATAATAGCTCCGCCAATGGTGTATAACAATATAAACCATTTAATGACCAAGCGAGAACAAAACAAGGAAAATCATCGTATATTTTTGAAGCCTATAGGTTTAAATGAAATTGACTTTGCATTAGATAATAGAAAAAATACCTCTCCTGGATATGATCAAATTCGATATCCTATGCTTTATCATTTACCAATGAATGCTAAAATATTTTTAACCAAATAATGAACGATATTTGGATACGCGGTGAATGTATCGAAGAGTGGAAAAAAGTTATTGTTGTGCCTATTCTGAAACCCGATAAAAACCCAGATGAAAGCGAATCATATAGACCCATTTCTTTGCTACCATGTATATTAAAAATGTTTGAAAAGATTGTCAAAAACAGATTGGAATGGTGGTTCAAGAACACAAATGCTTTTCCTCAAAGTCAGTACGGTTTTAAAATAAATTATGGCACTGGTGATGCTGTTGATCAACTGGTTACAGATATACAGCTGTGTCTTTCTCGAAATGACTACCAAGCTTCATTATTTCTTGATATAAAAGGAGCTTATGATAATGTAGACTGGACTATACTACGAAATAAAATGATCAACTTACAAATTCCAGAAGAAGTAGCAAACACCATACTTAAACTCTACATAAATAGATCAGTAGCAATCAGAAAAGATAACGGCATCATTTCTGAATATCGTTTGGTAACGAAGGGTTTACCTCAAGGATCGGTTTTATCACCATTACTTTTCAATATATACACCTATGATTTACACAATATTTCACCTAATGCAAATATTATTCAGTACGCTGATGATTTCGTCTTTTACACACATGCAAGAAGTTATGATAAAAGTTTACAAAGTTTGAATACAGCAGTTACACCTTTCATCCAGAATATAAGTAATCTAGGTTTTGATTTATCTCCGCATAAATCAAAAGTGGTCATTTTCACCCGACACAATATTCCAAATTGTACGACCATACAGCTGAATGATATTAATTTTTCTTTAACCAACCAAATAAAATATCTCGGAATCACTCTAGATAAAAAATTAACCTTTAGAGCACACATTGAAGAAATTTTACAAAAATGTAGTAAGGGATTAAACTTCTTGAAATGTATTATGAGGACATGGTGGGGGGCGCAGCCCCAAACAGCCTTGACTTTTTATAAGTCATATATAAGGTCCATTATAGATTATGCCAGCTTCTTATATGGCAGTGCTAATAATAACTTATTAAAAAAATTAGATACTTTACAAAACAAAGCTTTGCGACTCTGCATTGGTGCGATGAGATCAACTCCAATTGAACCGGTTAAGAGTAGAAACTGTGGAACCTCCATTAGAGCTGAGAAGGCAATTTTTGGCAGAAAAAATAATAATCAAGTGCAAAGTCAAAAATTCATCACTTACTCAAAAGATCTCCACCCTAAATATTCAGGACCTTACAGGATCATACTGGTCTAATAGAAACTAACCTCCTTTATGTGAAGGATTTAGAAACTCAATAGACTTCTCCCCTACAACAGTTAAAGCCAACTTAGATGTTTTATTGTTGAATATTCAGGTAATTATACCTAGAATTAAGATATCTTAATAATGAAATAATCAATCAGCTATTAAACAAATATCAAATGTATACTGCTATTTACACAGATGCATCAAAAGATTCTTAGGGCACAGGTGCGGCGTTTATTGTCTCACTGCAAGTACAACGCAGATTTAAATTGAGTAGAAAAACATGCATTTTTACAGCAGAAGCGTTTGCTATTTTGAAAGCTATAGAATATATAATGGAAAATAACATTTCATACTCCATAATTTTTTCTGATTATATTTCATATAGTCATCCTTACATAGCCAAAATAAAAACTTTGCTCTCTCAAATGCAAAAAACTAGAAAATTTATTTTTGTGTGGGTGAAAGCACACTCAGGTATCACATTCAATGAACAAGTTGATAAAGCAGCTAAAGAAAGCATACAGGTGGGAGAAGATGTTACACCCTTATTAACATTAGATGAGAGAATAAATATTGCTAAGGATAATTTATATAAAAAATGGTCTAAACAATACAAACATTTTATTTTGACAAAAGGCACAAGATATACATTACTAGAACCCGATATTCGAAAAAATTACTGGTTTAAAAATTACGATTATCCGAGAAGTTCCATAACAACCATATCTCGGATGAAATTTGGACATGCTTGCTATCCGGCACATTTATACAAAATAAAAATAATTGATAACAATCTTTGTGATATTTGCAATGAAACGGCGGACTTAGATCATATATTTTTTAATTGTAAGAAGTACACACATCAGTCGGACATTCTTACAAAAAATTTAAGAATTTTAAACGTCTACGGTCCCTATAATTGCTATGTATCTTTTGGCACTGAGTGATAAAGGTATTTTTGATTTTATTTTGTTTTTCCTATATGACTGTAAAATTAAGTTATAGAATGACTAGATTAGGCTTGTAACCTTAAATGTCTTTCCTTTTGATTGCCTACATGCCTGCCTTACCGTGTGGGGTGGGTATATAGGTAATCAATAATTATTAAGAAAAAAGAAAAACTCTTGAATGAGAAAAGTGTGACCCTTGTCCTTATCCCAAAATGTTTATTAAGATTAATTTAGCAAAAATTCACTTTGAAAATAAAATATTTATTATATCTATTCTTAACAAAATGGTCGGTCAGACTTAGATAACCTTAAATTAGATTAATAATTAGATAGTTTAGATAAGATATATTATGTTTATGTATGTACTATTTACTTTGTTTCTGGCCGCATGGTCTAATCCTAAAGCCAATAAAAAAAAAGATCTTTCCTTATATTTTTTTTACAGATTGAAACCCTGTTATTTGGATTATATAAAATAGAAATTTATATACATTATGTTTTCTAAAAATGTTTACTTTATGGAATAACCTCAAGTTGTAAGTTTTTTATGCTTTTATATACAATGTACTTTATCTCTTATTTCATTGTATTGATCATATACTTATTTTAGCTTATCTTGAAAAAGCAAATAAATTTTGCGAAAGCTCGATAATAACAAAGAGTTTTACTTATCCTGCCCCTAAAAAATAAGTGACTGCAACCCCAAAACAAAACTATTATATATATATATATATATATATATATATATATATATATATATATATATATATATATATATAGAATATTTTTGATGGAATGTGTCTAAAGATATTCAACCTCTCATCTTTACCGATGAGCCCACGGAGGTTGAAGAGGGCGAAACACATTTCTAAGAACTGGTGTTTGGATCTTTGATTCTATTCGAAAAATTTTTCCCAGCCAGAAGTAGTGGATGTGTGAGATATTCGTAAGGCGATTTTTCCACATTCTCTATTTCATTTGTTTATATATATATATATATATATATATATATATATACCAGTAAACCAGTACCTGTGGATCTTTTGATCACTGAGTGTGTTTCAAAGATCTACATCTTTTGTTTTTTCATAAACATTATCTTACTTACTCTAAAGTAATTAGGGAATTAAAACTTGAGACTGTCATTTTCAGGTTGGGCGTAGATTTACGCTCCTGTTATGTCTATGTCTCGGATGTTGTTTTTTGATGGAATGTGTCTAAAGATATTCAACCTCTCATCTTTACCGATGAGCCCACGGAGGTTGAAGAGGGCGAAACACATTTCTAAGAACTGGTGTTTGGATCTTGATTCTATTCGAAAAATTTTTCCCAGCCAGAAATAGTGGATGTGTGAGTTATTCGTAAGGGGATTTTTCCACATTCTCTATTTCATTTGTTTGATTTCGTACGAGTGGTCGTTAAACCAGTACCTGTGGATCTTTTGATCACTGAGTGTGTTTCAAAGATCTACATCTTTTGTTTTTTCATAAACATTATCTTACTTACTCTAAAGTAATTAGGGAATTAAAACTTGAGACTGTCATTTTCAGGTTGGGCGTAGATTTACGCTCCTGTTATGTCTATGTCTCGGATGTTGTTTTTTGATGGAATGTGTCTAAAGATATTCAACCTCTCATCTTTACCGATGAGCCCACGGAGGTTGAAGAGGGCGAAACACATTTCTAAGAACTGGTGTTTGGATCTTGATTCTATTCGAAAAATTTTTCCCAGCCAGAAATAGTGGATGTGTGAGTTATTCGTAAGGGGATTTTTCCACATTCTCTATTTCATTTGTTTGATTTCGTACGAGTGGTCGTTAAACCAGTACCTGTGGATCTTTTGATCACTGAGTGTGTTTCAAAGATCTACATCTTTTGTTTTTTCATAAACATTATCTTACTTACTCTAAAGTAATTAGGGAATTAAAACTTGAGACTGTCATTTTCAGGTTGGGCGTAGATTTACGCTCCTGTTATGTCTATGTCTCGGATGTTGTTTTTTGATGGAATGTGTCTAAAGATATTCAACCTCTCATCTTTACCGATGAGCCCACGGAGGTTGAAGAGGGCGAAACACATTTCTAAGAACTGGTGTTTGGATCTTGATTCTATTCGAAAAATTTTTCCCAGCCAGAAATAGTGGATGTGTGAGTTATTCGTAAGGGGATTTTTCCACATTCTCTATTTCATTTGTTTGATTTCGTACGAGTGGTCGTTAAACCAGTACCTGTGGATCTTTTGATCACTGAGTGTGTTTCAAAGATCTACATCTTTTGTTTTTTCATAAACATTATCTTACTTACTCTAAAGTAATTAGGGAATTAAAACTTGAGACTGTCATTTTCAGGTTGGGCGTAGATTTACGCTCCTGTTATGTCTATGTCTCGGATGTTGTTTTTTGATGGAATGTGTCTAAAGATATTCAACCTCTCATCTTTACCGATGAGCCCACGGAGGTTGAAGAGGGCGAAACACATTTCTAAGAACTGGTGTTTGGATCTTGATTCTATTCGAAAAATTTTTCCCAGCCAGAAATAGTGGATGTGTGAGTTATTCGTAAGGGGATTTTTCCACATTCTCTATTTCATTTGTTTGATTTCGTACGAGTGGTCGTTAAACCAGTACCTGTGGATCTTTTGATCACTGAGTGTGTTTCAAAGATCTACATCTTTTGTTTTTTCATAAACATTATCTTACTTACTCTAAAGTAATTAGGGAATTAAAACTTGAGACTGTCATTTTCAGGTTGGGCGTAGATTTACGCTCCTGTTATGTCTATGTCTCGGATGTTGTTTTTTGATGGAATGTGTCTAAAGATATTCAACCTCTCATCTTTACCGATGAGCCCACGGAGGTTGAAGAGGGCGAAACACATTTCTAAGAACTGGTGTTTGGATCTTGATTCTATTCGAAAAATTTTTCCCAGCCAGAAATAGTGGATGTGTGAGTTATTCGTAAGGGGATTTTTCCACATTCTCTATTTCATTTGTTTGATTTCGTACGAGTGGTCGTTAAACCAGTACCTGTGGATCTTTTGATCACTGAGTGTGTTTCAAAGATCTACATCTTTTGTTTTTTCATAAACATTATCTTACTTACTCTAAAGTAATTAGGGAATTAAAACTTGAGACTGTCATTTTCAGGTTGGGCGTAGATTTACGCTCCTGTTATGTCTATGTCTCGGATGTTGTTTTTTGATGGAATGTGTCTAAAGATATTCAACCTCTCATCTTTACCGATGAGCCCACGGAGGTTGAAGAGGGCGAAACACATTTCTAAGAACTGGTGTTTGGATCTTGATTCTATTCGAAAAATTTTTCCCAGCCAGAAATAGTGGATGTGTGAGTTATTCGTAAGGGGATTTTTCCACATTCTCTATTTCATTTGTTTGATTTCGTACGAGTGGTCGTTAAACCAGTACCTGTGGATCTTTTGATCACTGAGTGTGTTTCAAAGATCTACATCTTTTGTTTTTTCATAAACATTATCTTACTTACTCTAAAGTAATTAGGGAATTAAAACTTGAGACTGTCATTTTCAGGTTGGGCGTAGATTTACGCTCCTGTTATGTCTATGTCTCGGATGTTGTTTTTTGATGGAATGTGTCTAAAGATATTCAACCTCTCATCTTTACCGATGAGCCCACGGAGGTTGAAGAGGGCGAAACACATTTCTAAGAACTGGTGTTTGGATCTTGATTCTATTCGAAAAATTTTTCCCAGCCAGAAATAGTGGATGTGTGAGTTATTCGTAAGGGGATTTTTCCACATTCTCTATTTCATTTGTTTGATTTCGTACGAGTGGTCGTTAAACCAGTACCTGTGGATCTTTTGATCACTGAGTGTGTTTCAAAGATCTACATCTTTTGTTTTTTCATAAACATTATCTTACTTACTCTAAAGTAATTAGGGAATTAAAACTTGAGACTGTCATTTTCAGGTTGGGCGTAGATTTACGCTCCTGTTATGTCTATGTCTCGGATGTTGTTTTTTGATGGAATGTGTCTAAAGATATTCAACCTCTCATCTTTACCGATGAGCCCACGGAGGTTGAAGAGGGCGAAACACATTTCTAAGAACTGGTGTTTGGATCTTGATTCTATTCGAAAAATTTTTCCCAGCCAGAAATAGTGGATGTGTGAGTTATTCGTAAGGGGATTTTTCCACATTCTCTATTTCATTTGTTTATATATATATATATATATATATATATATATATATATATATATATATATATACAAAAATAAATAAGCAAAATCATTGGCTAATACTCGTAAAGTGAATGTGAATTTAGTTGGAAATACATAAAATGATGAAGGGTCATCATTCCATACATTTCTGTGCAACTATATGCATCGGTGTTTCGGCCTATTTGGACTTCGTCAGTATAGTGTAGCAAGTTAAAAAAGTTGTTTGTTAACTTGTAAAAGGATTACTACAGGAGCAAGGTTACCATTTTTGGTCAGATTGTTAGAAGACCCGCAGTCGCAAGGCTACAACTATCATTGCCAAGGAGGTAAGGCTACCTGAGGAAATGAAAAGCCATAACATTATTAAATAAAATGATGTTGGATAACCGAGTACAAATATAAAAATAAATAAGCAAAATCATTGGCTAATACTCGTAAAGTGAATGTGAATTTAGTTGGAAATACATAAAATGATGAAGGGTCATCATTCCATACATTTCTGTGCAACTATATACACCGGTGTTTCGGCCTATTTGGGATTCGTCAGTATAGTGTAGCAAGTTAAAAAAGTTGTTTGTTAACTTGTAAAAGGATTACTACAGGAGCAAGGTTACCATTTTTGGTCAGATTGTTAGAAGACCCGCAGTCGCAAGGCTACAACTAACATTGCCAAGGAGGTAAGGCTACCTGAGGAAATGAAAAGCCATAACATTATTAAATAAAATGATGTTGGATAATCGAGTACAAATATAAAAATAAATAAGCAAAATCATTGGCTAATACTCGTAAAGTGAATGTGAATTTAGTTGGAAATACATAAAATGATGAAGGGTCATCATTCCATACATTTCTGTGCAACTATATACACCGGTGTTTCGGCCTATTTGGGCTTCGTCAGTATAGTGTAGCAAGTTAAAAAAGTTGTTTGTTAACTTGTAAAAGGATTACTACAGGAGCAAGGTTACAATTTTTGGTCAGATTGTTAGAAGACCCGCAGTCGCAAGGCTACAACTAACATTGCCAAGGAGGTAAAACTTTTTTAACTTGCTACACTATACTGACGAAGCCCAAATAGGCCGAAACACCGGTGTATATAGTTGCACAGAAATGTATGGAATGATGACCCTTCATCATTTTATGTATTTCCAACTAAATTCACATTCACTTTACGAGTATTAGCCAATGATTTTGCTTATTTATTTTTATATTTGTACTCGATTATCCAACATCATTTTATTTAATAATGTTATGGCTTTTCATTTCCTCAGGTAGCCTTACCTCCTTGGCAATGTTAGTTGTAGCCTTGCGACTGCGGGTCTTCTAACAATCTGACCAAAAATGGTAACCTTGCTCCTGTAGTAATCCTTTTACAAGTTAACAAACAACTTTTTTAACTTGCTACACTATACTGACGAAGCCCAAATAGGCCGAAACACCGGTGTATATAGTTGCACAGAAATGTATGGAATGATGACCCTTCATCATTTTATGTATTTCCAACTAAATTCACATTCATTTTACGAGTATTAGCCAATGATTTTGCTTATTTATTTTTATATTTGTACTCGATTATCCAACATCATTTTATTTAATAATATTATGGCTTTTCATTTCCTCAGGTAGCCTTACCTCCTTGGCAATGTTAGTTGTAGCCTTGCGACTGCGGGTCTTCTAACAATCTGACCAAAAATGGTAACCTTGCTCCTGTAGTAATCCTTTTACAAGTTAACAAACAACTTTTTTAACTTGCTACACTATACTGACGAAGCCCAAATAGGCCGAAACACCGGTGAATATAGTTGCACAGAAATGTATGGAATGATGACCCTTCATCATTTTATGTATTTCCAACTAAATTCACATTCACTTTACGAGTATTAGCCAATGATTTTGCTTATTTATTTTTATATTTGTACTCGATTATCCAACATCATTATATATATATATATATATATATATATATATATATATATATATATATATATATATATATATATATATATATATATATATATGTCAGTTTTTAGTTGCGAAGTTACACCTGAAGTCAATGCCTTAGTTCCTATTGATTATCATCATCCTGCTTTAACTTGTTATTTTCCGTATGAAGTCAAAGAAGATGAATATTTTGTTCCGAATCAGAAACGTCTTAATTTTAGAAAATATAACGTAAATAAATTTAATAAACTTTTAACCGAAATGGACTGGAGTCATTTAAAACATTTTTCAGATGTAGATTCTGCTGTAGATTCGTTTAGTTTGTCTCTCCAAGAAATTATAGATAAATGTGTTCCACTTAGTTCAACTAGATCTCAAAAATATCCAGCATGGTTTACATCTGAAATAATCGCCAAAGTTAAACGTAAACATCATTATCTGAGAATGTATAGACGAAGTAAATATTGTTTTTACCTCCAACGAGCTAAAGATCTCAGGAGAACTATTAAATTAGAAATACAACTAGAATATAAAAAATTTATTGAAAGATCCCAAAATTCTTTTAAGTCAGATGCGAGACAATTTTGGAACTTTGTTAATGCCAAAAATAATAAATCACGGATACCTGGTCTGATGAAATACGGTAGTGATAAGTTTACCACGAGTCAAGATATAGTAAACGCATTTGCAAACTTCTTTAAGAGTGTTTTTTTTTTTTGAGTGAATTTGATGGCCTTGGCCGAGCCAATTAGCCAGACATTTTGTTATTTTAAAAACAAACAAATTTGATTTTTCAATCAGAGGAATTTTTTCTGTATTTCTAACTCTAAATACATAACAAACTAACATTATTATCTACAATTATTATCTAAATAATACTCTGTTTTGGTTGTTCATTTTTTTTTGTAAATTTTTATTTTTTTTTGTATTTTTTTTTTTATTTTTTTTGTATTTTTTTTTGCATTTTTTTTATATTGTTAATTTGTTTTTTTTATTAATTTTTTTATTGTTATTTTTTATAAATTGTTTTTTTTTTACTACGCTAACACGTAAACCCGATTCATCCTCGCGGAGGTTTACATCTTCTTAGTTTTTTTTTGCATTTTTTATTTTTTTGTTTTTTTTTGCATTTTTTATTTATTTATTTTTTTTTGTTTTTTTTGTTTTTTTTTGTTTTTTTTTTCTTTTTCTCTTTTTTTTGTTCTTTTCTTTTTTCAATTATAATATACAATAATTACTTAAATCTACAGGATTTAAAACAAAATAACAACAAAACAAACATGTTTGTTTTGTTTTAACAAACATGCCTGCTTTGTTTTAACAAAATTTCTTAAATACAGGGTAAATTTTATTGCTACAATCTATATTTACAATTTTTGATATGTTCGTAAATTGTTTTTAATATATTAATCTCTTCAGAAAAAATCAAATTGTTCAGGTAGACGGGAAGTGGAATTTTTAATATATTAAGATTATCATAAAAATTGTTTATATTTACTGATTGATGTGAACATTCGAGGAGAATATGTAGTAGATTACCTTCTTTTCCACACTCACAGTTAGGTGACTCTGTGAGACCCAGACTGTACATATGAAGGGGGGTAAGAGCATGATTACATCTCAATCTATTTATAACTCTTATGAAATGGCGATTTGATACAGAATGAAACCATCTTTTAATGGGAATTTCAGGTCGCATTTGTTTGTAATTACTACCAGTTCTCGTGTTTCGATAATACCTTTGCCAATTTTCTTTTTGGTGTCGTCTACTAATAATATCAATATCCGAAATGGGTAGTAAGTTCATGGGAAGTTCTTCACCTATTTCTAGGGCGGATTTGGCTAGCCTGTCTACTATTTCGTTACCCCTAATGCCTGCGTGTCCCTTTATCCATGATATAATGATGTTTTTTCCTAAATTTGCAATTTTATTATAAAGAGTCATAATTTCCAGTTCTATATGATTGAGTTGTTGGTACTTATGTACGTTAGTTAGTCTATCAACGACACTCTTACTGTCTGTAAATATTATGCAGCTATAGGGTTCGTTACTAAATATGTGTCTTAAAGCAAAAAGTATCGCTATCATTTCAGCGGTGTATATCGATGATTCACAAGGCAATTTGAATAATTTTTTAAATCCACTTTGAATATTGATTATTGCACATCCTACTTTGTTTTGTACTTTGGATCCATCTGTATAGTAAAACTGATAATGTGGCCATTTATGAAGTATAAATGATTGAAAAACGGCTGGATTTAAATTAATATCCATAAAAAAAGTATTAATTTGTTTTGAGAAAATTTCTTCTAATACATGGGAATACATAGGTGAAACTTGATTTTCATAAGTATAGAAAGTACTTCGGTATTGAGATATTTTCAAGTAACTATCTACAAGAAGGGGACATTTTTTCTTTGTCCAATATTTATGAGTTAGATCTAAAATTGATAACTTATGTATATCCTGCAGATAGTTTGTATTTTTTCCTATAGTTCTAGTAATAAATTTATCACTTAAAAACTGTCGTCGAAATTCCAGGGGTGGTTCTATCGCCTCAACTTCCATTATATTAACGGGTGTAGACTTCAAATATCCAAGACAAAGTCGAAGACATTTATTTTTTTGTATTTCTAATTTATTCAAATGTGTGTTTGCAGCAGTTCCATACAGATGACAACTGTAATCGAAAATAGGACGAATCATAGTACGGTAAAATAAAAGTGCTATATTTGGATCGGCACCCCAATTAGTTCTACAAAAGGCTCGTAGAATATTCATTGCATTTTCAGACTTTTTTATGATATGATGCATGTGATCCTTCCATAGAAGTTTTCTATCCAAATAAGTACCGAGATATTTTATACAATTTTTAATAGGATATTGAATTTGACCTACTGCCAAATGACCTTGTGGAATTTGACGATTTCTGGAGAAAATGCAAATTTCTGTTTTAGATTCTGATATTGCTAAACCAATATTTTGATAGTGATTAAGAACAGCCTTAATTGAGACATTAAAATTATTTTTACATATATCCAATGATTTGTGGGATGTGTAAACTACTACATCATCAGCATATTGAATAATCTTTGTTGTGCTATTAATACAATTTTCTAAATCAATATTATATAAAATATATAACATTGGACTTAATATGCTACCCTGTGGTAGTCCTATATTTGTAAGACGTGGAGTGGAGATGGAATTGTTGATTTTTAAAACCGTCCATCTATTAGTGTACAGTGTCCTCAGAAATCTAGCTAAGTTGATGGGAAAACCAATGTCTACTAGTTTTTTATACATAATGTCCAAATTAACGGTATCGAATGCAGAAGAGACATCTAGAAAAGCAGCCATAGTATACGCATTATCAGTAAAGTTTATTAGTATAGATGAGACTAAGGAAGTTATCGCATCTTGAGTTGATTTTGATTTTCGAAATCCATATTGAGATTTTGGGAAAATATCTTCTTGCTCTAACCAGTGTTCAATTCTATTTTTTATTAATCTTTCTAACGTCTTTAGGAAGCAAGAAGCTAGGGATATTGGTCTATATGAACTATAAGAATTTTCTGGTTTTCCAGGTTTTTTAATAGGTATTAGAATATATTCCTTCCAACTCTCTGGAATTTGTGACGTGTCATTCCAAATTTCATTAAAAATATGTAATAATGATATTTTATATTGAAGTGGTATATGGTATATCATGGAATATGAAATATTGTCTTTACCTGGAGCACTGCTATTTTGTTGACTAAGTACTCGATCTAACTCCCACAATTTAAATGGTTGTTCTAAGCCAAACTTATCCCTTGAAACTGTTTCGCTGTATTCTGGAAAATATTGGGAAGGTACCCACTGAGGAGATATTTTATTATGAAATTCATCTAGCCAGCTTGAATTTGGATTTATTGGAAACTTGTTGGACTGTTTGCGGTTTTTAAAGGCGTTTACTTTCTTCCATACTTCACTGATTTTTGTTTTGGAGTTAAGGCTTTCGCAGTACTCTATCCAATTCTGTTTTTTCTTTTGCTTGAAGAGTTTTTTTGCGACAGCATCAAGTCTCTTAAATTCAAATAAATTATTCCTTGTAGGATTTTGTTTATATTTTCCGTATGCAATTTTACGGTTATCAGCAGCAGTTTTACAACTTTCGCACCACCATTGGTTTGAAATTTGTCTCTTATGTATGACGTTAGATGAAAACTTCGGTATTGCTAAATTGGCTGCTTTATTGATGTTTGCTATTAACTGTTGATAATTACCGGGAGAATTTTCAGCTTCTAGTACAGAGGTGTATAAGTCCCAATCGGCCTTGTTAAGATTCCAGATCTTATGAAAGTTTTCAGTTGGAGATGAAGTTGTATTATCTGTTTCCATGTTTATGATAATCGGAAGATGATTGGATCCATGAGGATCTTGTAAGACACTCCACGTTAAAAAATTTGAAAGATCTTGAGTACAAAATGTTAAGTCAATAGCAGATGGACTGTTACTAGTTGCTAATGTGGGCGACCCATCATTCAGACATATCAAATTACAATGATCAATACTTTCTAAAAGTTTTTTACCATAATTGTCTTCAATTTCACAGCCCCATGCGATACTGTGGGCATTAAAATCGCCACCAATAATAAAAGGCTTAGGAATATCTGTAAAGAATTCCAACCATTGTCTTTCAGATATCTGGGTTTTTGGTTCAATGTATACTGAGACAATAGTAATAGGATTTTTGTTTCGAAAAATTTGAACTGAAATACATTTATGAGTGAAAGGGTGTCTATTTTTAAGATTTATTTCTTCACATCTTATGTTTGATTTTAATAAAATGGCAGTTCCACCATACCCGTCTGCACGATCTGATCTAAAGCAATTATAACCTTTAAAATTATAATAGTATTTTGATTTAAACCAGGTTTCTGAGAGTAATGCTATGGAAATTTGATTTTGATATAGCAGATATTCTAAATTTACTTTATTAGCTACTGCTGAACGACAATTCCATTGCAGCATATTCATATTTGTGATGTCTGCGAATTTGAAGACAAGGGTTGGTTTACATGATTACTAATTAATTGAACTATTTCTGACTCTGATACATTAAAATTGTTTGTTTGTTTTATATTATTTATAATATTGAGAACTACTTCTAAAACTAAACTTATTGTTGAATTTAATTCCTCTGATTGTGATTTTACTCCAACTGAGTTTTTTAAATAATGTTGACTATTAAAAATTCCTCCCGAGACAAAAGATGAGTTTGGTTGAGAAAGAATTTCTTGTCTTGAAATTTCAATGGGATTAG
Organism: Diabrotica virgifera virgifera; assembly: GCF_917563875.1. Lineage (NCBI taxonomy): Eukaryota > Metazoa > Arthropoda > Insecta > Coleoptera > Chrysomelidae > Diabrotica > Diabrotica virgifera. Next base: position 142,409,654 of record NC_065446.1, on the reverse strand, counting down.
GGCTAATTGGCCTGTGCCTTTTGTTTGGGCTTGAAGATGTAGGAGAAGAAAACATGTAATTAGTAAAATTATTTTTATACGATTTGGGTTGTAAATTCTGGGTCTGCGAGAATTGGGGTTGAGAAGAATGAGACTGTATTATGCTAGATGGGGTAAGTCCAGATTGAATCCGTTGGGGATAATTTGTCGAGGAAATTACACTATTTTCCATGGCAGAGGTATTAAGAGCGACTATGTTGGCGTATGTATTTTTTGGGACCTGTTTATTTGCATCAAAGAAATTAACATTGGAAGAGCTCATGGTTTCCTTCACAATTTTTTGCCTTTTAAATTCTGGACAAGAAGATAAATTAGTTGTAAGGTGATTTCCTTGACAGCTAAAGCAACGTGGTAGGTAGTCAGTACTAGTACAATCTTTTGTGGTGTGGGATTCCTGACATTTACTACATCTCGGTCTACTTCTACACTGACTACCTAGGTGGCCGAAACGGAGGCAGTTATAACATAATAGTACCTTTTGTTTGTAGGGTTCTACTTCCTTAATAACCTTATTAATAGAAATATATTTTGGCAAAATTTGGGATTTAAAAGTAACAATGCAAGACTTAGTAGCTACATATTCTATTGACTTACCTTCATCTGTAATTTTTTCTACTTTACGGTTTATTCTTTTGACGTTAGAAACTTCAAAATTGCAATGTTGATCAAATGGTTTTATTTTACCTTTTATATACTCATCCGAAAAGTCTTGTTCAATATCTCTAATGACGCCCTGTCTATGAAGAATAAATTTTGGAATGTACAATACAAAGTTATTTTTAACAAAAATGTTATCGTTTTTATGAGTTATTAGAAAATTCGCTGATTTATAATCTTTTAACTTGATTCTAATCCTATTCCGACCTATAGAATCAATACTAATAATTTTGTTATCTATTTGCGGGAAGTTAGAGAGAATTATATCTCCAATTTTGAGAGCATTTAATTTGCCTTTGAATTCAGCTGTATTATTTTCAACATAAATATGGTATGGCCCTAAATCAGTACTTACATACACAAATTCCTCTCTTTCTTTTGACATAATATTGTCGATTTTATCATTTGTTGACGAATTTTGATTAATTAATAAATTATTATCAGTACTTACCGGATTATTTTCATTGCAAATGTTATTTTTATTAAAGGTTGTCACCTGTCCGACTGGATAAATATCCATACTTACATCTTTAATTAAACTTATCTTTTTTTGAGGTATATCTGGGGGTACAGGGTCAGGGGGTTTCCCCCCGACTTGCAGGTCCATTTAATTGGTTTTGAACACTCTATCCAAACTTCCTTATATACCACCTTTGAACAACTATTTTAAGACACAATTTTAATCGGATATTGTTTAATTTGGTTTTACTCTTGCCGATAAACACGTCTGAATCGTAGGTGAACTACAGTAGAACTTTAATGAAAAAAAAAAACGCTAAAAACTAATATTTTCTTCGGAGAAATTTAAAATATTGGTTTTCACTTTTGACGTTTTTTTGACATTGATTAAGAGTGTTTATATTTCTGATAGTAATAGCTCTCCTTCTGTTACATCTTATTTTAATTATAATCCAAGTTCTTACTTTAATATCGGTAAAATTACCAGTAACGATATTATAGAAGGTGCAAAGAAATTAAAAAATAAATTTTCCTGCGGTCCTGATAATTTTCCTGTTTCGATACTTAAATGTCACGTCGAGTCATTCATAGAACCACTTGTTGTAATTTTTAACCTCATTCTTAAGACAACAACATTTCCAGCTGCGTGGAAAAATACAAGAGTTTGTCCTATTTTTAAATCAGGTTCAAACTCTGATATATCTAACTATCGACCTATCGCTCTTAATTCAGCATTCTCTAAATTGTTCGAAATTATCTTGACAGATTACTTGTATGCTCATGTGCGTTGTTTGATTACCAGCAGTCAACATGGTTTTGTGAAAGCTCGGAGTACGGCAACAAATCTTTGTATATTTACAGAATATGTTTCGTCAGCTTTAGATTCAAGACAACAGGTGGACGTCATATACACTGATTTCAGTAAAGCATTTGACCGAGTCTCACACAATAAATTGCT